>NC_138199.1:71172300-71604800 GCF_964194105.1 Spermophilus citellus
GAACAGGTAAATCTAGTTTTTATAAATCACATTATGTACCAAATATCTTGGGGGAATTCATAACTTTAAAAAATTTATTTTGTGTCCTTGGTAATTGCTCTCTAATTTACCTCTCAGTTTGAAATTCCACAAGTGACTCTGTGCTCCAGCAGGGCTCTGAACGGGTTGATTCTTGGCATACACATATTTTGGGGGGGCAATAAAATGCTATTTCAGATGTCCTGGGTGAGTTTTCTTTTTCTTGCAGTAAATCTTTTTGAATTTTTTTTTTTTAAATTTTGCCTTGCTTTATGTATTTCTATAAATCTAGACTTTGATTTGTTGAGTTTGCTTCGAGTTGTGCTGCCCAACAGGGCAGCCACTCGCCACATGTAGTCATTTCAGTCTAAACTTAAATGAAATAAAATTAAGAATTCGATCTCTCAATATGTGAAGCCGCTGTCTAGTGGCTGCTACATTGGGCAGTGCAGCTAACAGAACCACCGCGTTAATCAGGTTTTTTTTTGTTGTTGTTGTTCCTATGAACAAAATACTGGATGAGAACAACTTAGAGGGGGGAAAGTTTATTTTGGGCTTATGGTTTCAGAGGTCTCAGTCCGTGATTGGCCAACTCCGTTGCTCTGCATCTGAGACGAGGCAGAACATCATGGTGAAAGGGCGTGTGGAGAAAAATCGTGAGTTTGTGGCAGCTCAGAAGCAGAGGGGCAGGTGGAGCCAGAAGCCAAGACACAGTCCCAGGGTACATCTCAGGACCCACTTCCTCCAACCACACCCCACGGGTCTACAGTTATACCCCACAGTCCACCAAATGGATTAATCCATGAATGAGGTTGCAGCTCTCGTATTCTAATCATTTCACCTCTGAACATTCTTGCATTGCCTAACACATGAGCTTCCATGAGGATACTACTAGATGCAAACCATAGTGACCTTAGAAAGTTCCTCTGGACAGTGCTGGCTTAGGGCATAAAGTCCACTTCAGTCTGTTTCGGCTGCTGCTGAGGCACAGTTGCATCCTCTCCTGGGCTGCACAGGTGTCTTGAGTAACTGATGTAGCTAATCCCACGGGGTGCAGGAGTGACTCAGAGAGGTGCCTGCCCTCCCACTGCTGTGACTTTGAGCAAACAGCAGGGCTTTGGGCTTCTGGTAAGGACGAAGCTGCAACTCCATCAACCCTGTCCTGCAGATGCAACTATACTACTGCCTGGCGAGAGTGCAGAATAATCAAAGGCAGGCAGCTCCTGGTGGGAAGGCAACATGGAGAAGACAGGAAGAGCTCTGGGTGGGTTTCCATATTCAGGGGTATGGTTTTAGGTCAGGGTAAAATCCAGATAGAAAACCCACAGTCTCAACGACATGAAGAACTAAAGGACAGATTTAGGGCAACCCCAGACGTTGGACAGTGAGGGTGGGAACCACAGAAAGAGCTGGCAGAGGGAGGAGCCCTGAATCCCGTATATAGACTCTGCCCAAATCTCAGGCTGACCTCGGAAACGAGAATGCAGGGGGCAGAGGCCAAGCAGCCCCACAAAGCCAGAGGACCAGAGATTTCTGCTATTGCTCACCAAAAGGGTCTGGCATTTGAGTCTAGATCAGTTAACTGTTTGCTTTTAACATAATAATTTTTAAAAATGTCAACATAGTTTAGGATAACATAACAAAATCCAGAGAGTGCACAATGTGCCATTTATAGTGACCAGAATACAGTCGAAAATGTCTAGGCACCTGGGGAGACAGGAAAGCGTGGCCAATGTGGACGGCTACGTGAAGCAGCTCTCTGGGCACCTCAAGGACCTGCAGGGAAACATACAGGGAAGGAGCACATAAGAAACCTCCGTAGGAAAATACAATCTACGGAAGAAAAGAACCAAACAAAAATTCTCAAATTGAAAGATACAAGATCTGAAATGAGAAATTCACTGGGTGGGCTGAACAGCCAATTGAAGAGAACACGGGAGAGTCAGCGACTGCGAACCCAGAGCCGTAGAAAACATTCAGCTTGAAGAATAGACAGAGAGAAAGATGTTCCAAACCATAACAGACGAACAAAACCCAGAGCGCGGGGACTTATATCCAGGTCTAACTCAGGATAATCACATCCTAGAAAAAGGGAGGGAATGGGGAGCATTTGAAGTACTAAGGGCTGAGAAGTCCCCCCATTTGGAGGAAGTCAAATCGCAGGTTGAAGAGGCTGAATGAACCCCAAGCAGAATAAATACCGAGAGAAAAGGGCCAGGAACCGGGCGATCTGAAGAAGGACCCTGTGCTGACCTTACAAACTTCTGGGCAACAGGGCCCACCTCTTTCGTGATCCATTATGTGACAGACTTTTGTGATCCATTATGTGACAGTATCTTTGTCATGTCCCTAAAACATGCACAGAGTGTATGAAGGCTAAATAAAAAAGCGCCCAGCAGGTGGTGGGGTCTTTCACCTACATTTGCTTGATTTACATTCCCGGAGACCTCCTTGAGAACCAGGAGCTCCAATTTGCTTTGCTTATTAATTAATCAATTTTTATAAAACCCAAATCGGCACCAAAGCTGACATGCTGAATAACTCAGCTAGCAGGAAGTGGTGGACCTCGGGTCCGAAGTTCTGTCCCAAAGCCCTCTCTCTTTCCTTATGCCCAGGAGCCCTGGCTGCACACTGGGATCTCACAGTGCGGCGGGGGGGGGGGGGGGGACTTTCAAAAGTGACCCCCACCCCAGACTAATTCAGCCAGAGCCAGTGGGGGTTGGGACTGGATATTGGACTTCTTTTAAGCCACGTTGTGCGATTTCCAGGTGTGACGTGGGTTGATGAGCCACTGTCCCACATTCTGCTGCATCCGGGAAATTGCCACAAGAAATTGCCACTGTTGGGCAGGAGGTTAGAACCCTGTGTAAAGGCCTCACCCTGCTAGTTGTAACTCTCCATCCTTGTCTTTCTCCCAGTCACACAGCTGCCGCCCCCCTCGGCTCCAGAAGATATGGGGGTGATAAAAGTGTCCCGGGAGGTAGCGGGGCCTGAGTTTCAGGAGGCCGCAGCAGCAGACAGGTCACTTACTCTGGGTGAGGGATGAACAGGGAGTCCTCAGAGCCCTAATTCCTCCAGGCCTCAGCTTAGGGAAGAAGGACAGTCAGCCCCTCCCCTCCCCAGAACCCCCTGGGACTCCCTGGAGGTCTTGAGGGAGAGCAAGATTGCACTGGTCAAGGGGGCATCTTCCAGGGCCCAGCCCACCCCTTCCCTCCCCGCCCTGTCACTGCTCACGCCCTGGCCCCCAAAACGTGGCCTTGCCCCAGAACAGGGCTCCTGCCACCCCTACACTTGGCCCAGAGACAGTCAAACTGTTTCTCCGAATTCCAGCACCGAGTGGACGCTCGGTATCTAGTCTCCACCTGCAGTCCATGGCCAGTGGGGCGGGTCCCATGCTGGCTGGGTGAGCAGATGGCTCAGCTTTGCCATTTTCACTAGATTATGAAAAGATAAAAGCAAATGAAGAAAATGAGACCCAACAAGCATCCCTCCTACAGTGGTGCTGATAATGATTTTGGTGGTGGTGATGAGGGTGGTGATGATGGTGGTGGTGGTGGTGATGTGGTGGTGGTGGTGATGAGGGTGGTGATGATGGTGGTAGTGATGGTGTGGTGGTGGTGGTGATGTGGTGGTGGTGATAGTGATATGATGATGGTGGTGGAGGTGGTGGTGGTGATGTGATGGTGGTGATGGTGATGGAGGTGGTAATGATGGTGGTGATGGTGATGATGGTGGTAATGTGGCAGTGGTGGTGACGGTGGTAGTAGTGGTGATGATAGTAGTGGTGGTGGTGGTGGTGGTGATGTGATGGTGGTGATGGTGTTGATGGTGGTGATGGTGATGGAGGTGGTAATGATGGTGGTGATGGTGATGGAGGTGGTAATGATGGTGGTGATGGTGATGATGGTGGTAATGTGGCAGTGGTGGTGACGGTGGTAGTAGTGGTGATGATAGTAGTGGTGGTAGTAGTGGTGATGTGATGGTGATGGTAGTGGTGGTGACGGTGGTAGTAGTGGTGATGATAGTAGTGGTGGTGGTGGTGGTGATGTGATGGTGATGGTAGTGGTGGTGATGGTGGTGATGGTGATGGTGGTGCTGATGGTGATGATGGTGGTGATATGGTGGGTAGTAGTGATGGTGGTAGTGGTAGTGATGGTGGTGGTGATGGTGGTAGGGTGGTAATGGTGATGATGGTGGTGATTTGGCAGTGGTGGTGATGATGATGATGGTAGTGGTGGTGGTAGTTGTGGTGAATGGTAGAGGTGGTGGTGGTGATGGTGATGGAGGTGATAATGATGATGGTGATGATGGTGATGATGGTGGTAGTGGTGGTGATGGTGGTAGTGATGGTGATGGTGATATGTTCTCACAATCAGCCCACAAAATGTGTTATTTCAGTTCCATTTCAGAGATAGAAACACTGAGGTTCAGAGAGACAGAACTGAGATCAGAGTCAGACTGTCCTTAACACTGGAGCCCTTAGGAACAGCCCCAGTCTCCCCTTTCCTGGCTTCCTCCCAACCCTCACGGGACTGAATCTGATTAGATGGTCCCCTCCACCAGGCTGGGCTCAGGACTCCAGGAAGGTAGCTGGGCCCACATTCCTGTCGCCTTTGGAGTTCCTGCCCCTGGGAACTCTCTCCCTCCCACGTGTGTGCCTGGTGTCAAGGTTAACTTATGAGTCTGGTGTGGTCCCCAGTGGCCGCCTGTGCTCAGGGAGCTCAGAATCCACCCAGCCCATCCTGGGCTCATCGATCTGAGTCTTGGGGGAGGGTGTGGGAGCCCAGCCTGTGCCTAATGACCGCAGAAAGCCATTACTGCCCACTTAGCTGCAAACAGCTCTCCACAGCACTCATTATGGCCACCGAGGAGCGCCGAGCGCTTACTGCTCTGAGTGGAGGGGTGTGGAGCCAAGTCCGACTGAGTCTTCTTACTGGAAGCGCCGCTTCCCGCTGCCTGGGTCTGTTTTCCAGGAAAGATATCCCGACTGGGACCCAGCTGTGCCCTGCCCTCTCCTGCCCTCTCTGACCCAGGGGTCTCCCCCACCCAGTGGCCCCCTCCTTCCATGGGTCCTTCCCAGTCTGCAGGGTGCAGGCCGTGGGCAGGAAGGAACTTCCATGCCCTCTGCCGGCTGGGGGAGGCTTCCCAGGCCTGAGGTGGGACCTCCTCCTGTCGGGCAGGCTCGGCGTCCTGGAAAGCCTGGTCCAGGAGGGCCCTCCGTGCATCCCCCTCCCCTCTGTGGTGGGACGTTCCGTCCATCGTTGGGGAAGATGGTCATTTCTAGGGCTCAATCCTCAGGCAGCTGGAGGCTGGCCCAGGGGTGCCCTCCACAGTCAGCTGTCCAAACGGCTTCAGGCGGGGTCTCAGCAAAACCTACTCAAGGCTCCAGGAGATTCAGGAGGGGGTGCCATGGGGGGCCTGGGGCTGTGTTGCTGTCCCTCTACTCCCTACGGGGTCCTGTCCTGTCACAAGGGCCAAGACAGGTGCCGGTGTCGGGCTCCATGGGAGGGTTTCACGACAGCGCCGTGCACACAGCCGTCTCCTCTCCTGGACGGCTCAGCCCAGCCTCACCCTGACCTCCACCACCCTCCAGATGGTGTGACAGTCCCCTCCAGAGCTCCTCCCTACCTCTCTGCCATTCTGGTCACCCATTAAAAAACCGCTCCTTTTAACATGTGCCACGTTTTCTGGTTACACTTTTATTTCTGTGGTTTTGGGCTCACAGTCTTCCCCACATTCCCTGAGTTCTGTACGAGTGGGGACCATGTCGGTTTTGTCTCCTTGTCCCCAGCAGGAGTCCGCGGCCAGGCACACAGTGCGCAGTGGCCAAGTTCTGATGAATGAATGAGCAACTGATCCGAGCACATGATGGCCAGCTGGCTTCTCGGGAAGGGGCCTCTGCCTCTTACCGCCAATGACCATTCCCAGGTCTCCTGTCCTCATGGTCAGCATTTCTTGCATCTGTGACCTATCCCTTCTGGTCCTTTGTCTGAATGCAGAGACAGCCCCTCCAGGAAACCCCCAGCCCCATACAACTCCCCCAGTGTGCTCCTGTTTTTTTGTGGGGGATCCAGGGATTGAACTCTGGAGCACTCAACCACTGAGCCACCTCCCCAGCCCTATTTTGTATTTTATTTGGGGACAGGGTCTCACTGAGTTACTTAGGGCCTCACAGTTGCTGAGGCTGGCTTTCAACTTGTGATCCTCCTGCCTCAGCCTCCTGAGCTGTTGGAATTACAGATGAGCCCGGCCCAGCGTGCTCCTTTAACAGCCACCTACTTGTCCCTTTCTCCTGGACTCTGAGGCAGAGGATGGGTGTCTCTAGTGTCAACACATGTCTAGGTGCCCGTGCCTCGGCCCCTCCACACACTCTGTGCCGCTCTGTTCCTCACCTCACCCCCACGTGGCAGTCAGAAGCTCAACTTCCTGTACACCCCACACCTTTGTACACCCCACACCTTTGCCCCCCTTAAAGCCTCACGTGCAGCACCAAATCCAAAGTCCATGCTGCAACCTCACAGCCCCCTCGAACTGGCCCCGGT
This sequence comes from Spermophilus citellus, assembly GCF_964194105.1. Taxonomy (NCBI): domain Eukaryota; kingdom Metazoa; phylum Chordata; class Mammalia; order Rodentia; family Sciuridae; genus Spermophilus; species Spermophilus citellus. The sequence goes on from NC_138199.1 coordinate 71,178,861, forward strand.
CCCCTCCCACCCCAGGGTCTCCTCCACCTGTGCTGCTCCCAGCAAGCGCCAAGTCCAGCCTTCATCTCAGGGCGTCCCCAGGGCTCCTCCTTTTTCCACCTTCATATGTCCCTGTCCCAGTGTCACCTCTGAGAGAGTCCCTATCCAGGCCACACCCACCTGCCTCCCCACGGCCTGCCCTGCCTGCCTCTCCCTCTCGTACCTGCACAGGGACTCGGGATGCTCTGCCCGACCCTCTGAAGGCCGAGAGCCTGTCCAGATGGCTCCACCCTGTCCCCCAGCCCCTCCAGTGCCCGGTATACAGAAGGGGCTCAATAAATAAATATATTAATATTTTTAAAACCTACCATTGATCAGTCAAGGTCCCCTTTGGTCAGAGTTGCTTGGAGGGACATTGATGTGATCTGATCCCAGCCCAGGTCACACTCGGGGACACACGTACACATGGATGTATGCACACACACACACACACATACACACACCCCTAACTGCTGGTCCCTTCCTCTTCCGTCTCCTCCTTCGTCTGTTCCGTCCACACCCGGGAGCCACCCGCACCCTGGCTTTGTTCATTGCTCGCCTGTTCTGACAACAGCGATGTTAGGGGGTCCCGCGTGTGTGAGTGAGTGCTAAATGCAAGTGGAGGGGGCCCCTATGTCACCAGGAGACAGAAGTCCCCACAAACACAGCGTCCCCTCTGCCCCCCTTCTGAAGCAAGAGAGGAGCTCCGCGCCTTGTCCCAGCTTCTCTAACAACCTGCAGGCCCGGCTGGCACCCCTCCTGCCGGCTCTCCACCACCTCTCGAGGCCTCCATTGCGTTAGGAGGTCGGAGGCTCATGGCAAAATGGCCCAGGTCCAGAGGGACAAAGGGGGCGGATCTCCAGTCTCAGGAAGTGCAGCTTCCTGGGGGGAACCCCATGGAGCATTCCAGAGGCGTCTGGGCTTGGGGGAGACAGCGCCTGAGAGCGCAGTCCTGCAACTTGGCACACACCAGCTGCTGTCCTCTCTGCACTGGGTCCTGTGGCAGGTGTCCAAGCAATGGCTCCTGCAGCCTCCAACATCAACCTCTTGGCCCCTGCGAGGGAGGCTGGGCTCTGCCCAGGCCTGGGATATGGGGGATGTGCGTCCTGCTCTGACACTTACCCCCGGGATGACCCAGGGCAGGGGGGCGAAGCTCTCTGAGGCTCTGCTGCTTGCTGACCCTTGCCTCGCAGGGCTGCATGACAGTCCAAGTCCAGCTGAGCCCTAACTGGACGGGGCCATGCTGCCGTCATTCCTTAATCCAAGGGTGTGTCTGTCACGGACTCCAAATCCTCCCGTCACCCAGAGCTCTCACTCCAACCAGCCACTTGGTTCATTCATTCACCAAGTGTCCCCTGAACTGTCCCCGAGCACTGTGCTGGGGTGTGACGCATGGCATAGTGAAGGGCCCGGGAGCACCGTTTCTGAGAAGACCCACGGGGCTGCAGCTCTGCCTCTTGGTAGCCATGTGACCTGCAGAACAGTCTCTGTGCTTTTCTGAACTGCGTCTGCAGAACAGGGTCATCGTCACAGTTATCTCACAGGGTGGGGTGGGGATTATGCCGGTTAATACGCGTAAAGCGTTTAGGACGCAACGGGCGAGCACGATAGGATTGTAGTCTTTGTGGAAGTAAAGATGAATAGATCTCTGCGCCTGAGGAGCTCGGCCCAGCGTGGGGGACGGAGCATGCGCCCCGACGGCTGGAGTGCAAGAGGGTCAGGACGGGGAGACAACCGTGCACAAGGACCGGGTGCTGGTGCTCTTGGGGCTCTGGCGGGGCCAGAATTCAGGGCTCTTGACCACTGAGCCACACCCCAGCCTTATTCTGTATTTTATTTAGAGCCAGGGTCTCACTGAGTTGCTCAGCAACTCACTTTTGCTGAGGCTGGCTTGGAATTCTCAATCCTCCCTCCTCAGCCTCCAGAGCTGCTGGGATTACAGGCGTGCGCCACTGTGCCTGGCCCGGTGAGAGTTCTCGAGGCGCTCACAGTTGTGTGGGGAGACTAGACACACAGTGAAGAGCAAAATCAACCCGAAGCCTACAGTGTGGTCTCCCTATGCCTGACCCTGAGCCAGAGGTCAAGGGGACCACTTCAGGATAAACGCACAAGGTGGGACGAGATGGTCCACACCAAGGACCTACGCAGGGCCACTCGGTTCCCATCAAACAGAATCAAACTACAGCCGGATCCGAGGCTAAAAGGGGGTTGCCTGGGGTGGCTGGGGCAAAGCGGGGGTGTGGAAAATGCAGGATGACAAGAACTGGTGTCCTCAGAACAGGCAGGGCACCCCCAGACGGGAAGGGCGTCCCAGACGGGAAGGGCGTCCCCACAGCAAAAAGGCAGAAGGCTGGGCCACTCCAGGAGCATTGGGTCAGCCCAGGAGACCCCGGGCAGAAAGAAAGGAGGATGGAGTCTCAGGCTTGGGAGCTCGCATGGCCCACCTGTTGTCCCCTCCAGATGACACTCTGCACCTGCAGGCTCTGTCCAGCGGTTTGCCTCATGGGGCTGAGTCTGAATGGCCACGGAGGAACCCACAGCGCTATGAGGGTGCCGGTGCCCTGCCCACTGGGTGCGTGACCTTGAGATGTCCACGTCCTCTGGGTAGAAGCAGCAGGGTGCACATTATCTCCAGGGTCCCTTCCATCTCTAACAACACCAGAGTTTCTAGGGCTTTCTATCACTCCTGTGGGTTCTGACAGCTCAGGACGTGAGCTCCTGGGACCAAGTACCCTTCCCCATGTCCTTCACTCCTGACAGGCCCACCAGAACCTGTAGGACTTCCTCACCTTGGGGACTCTGCCAGCTGTCACCGATGTGAGCCTTTACAGCCTTTGCTAGAAACCGTGGCCTTAACTACCTCACTCTGCCGCGGTGCCAACCCCAGGGTACCACTCACGCCGCCCGTGAGCATCCCAGGCCTTCTGTGCAGGTCCAGGAACAAGCCCCGGTCACCAAGGCCTGGGGGACTCCACAGCAGTCTTCAAGGACACACAGTGGCCTCTGAACAGCGCAGGGCTTCTGAGAACATCAGGGCCCCCAACTCCCGGAGCCTGCCCAGCCCCACCTGTGCCGTCTTTGGGAGCAGGATCTCTATAAGTGGACCCAGAAGGGGAATGGAGGCGTGGACCCACAGAGCTTCGGAATGAATGTCTTAGAAATAGTTCCTGGGGCTGAATACAGGTCCAGGGATGAAGGCGGAGGATGAAACAGTAGTGTCCACAGCACAGAGATCTACCAAGTCTGTTGCACTAAGGTCCTGGGGCCACGCCCGGCCATTCAGTTCCTCACTGGTTCCACAAACCTGCATCAGGCATTGCTAGGGACACCGCGGCATTACCAGGACACCCTGCCTTCGGTGGAGGAGAGTGGGTCCCTGGAGGTGGGCAGTGGGGAGGCCCCCACCCCCGGGACAGGATATTTAAAACAGAGCGGGTTCCCTCTGGGAGCGCGCGGTGTCCTTGCCTGTACCATCTGGGACCAGCCCGCCCTGAGATGGGAGGTTGCGGCCTAGAAGCCACTGTCCTGGGCACCTCCCCACTAAATAAGGGGTGTGGGCAAGTCCCTGATCCGCGCAGGCCTCAGTTTCCTGATCTGTAACAGATGGTGATTGGATGTGGTCAGCAGAGTAACGCCGCCAAAGATGTCCCCTGCTGCCCTAATTCCCGGAACGTGAAAATGCTATGTGACACGGCAGAGGTGGGACTCGGGATGTCCTCGGCTGGCTGGGAAGGAGGAAGGCTTCTGGCCCTGCAGACTGCGCGAGCGTTGCTGTCCGGGTCTGGACACGGGAGCCGTGGAAGAGCCACTGTGGTCTAACTCCTGCTGGAGCCCCATCCCGGGGTGAGGCTACGGGTGGGACCCTGCCCAGGTTCTGGTGTTGGGTGGGCTTCAGGGAGGGGATGGGGGTCATGTAAGGTCATCAAGGTGGAGCCCCGTGACTGACCCCTCCTGGAGGAAGAGTGACCAGAGGAGACGCCCCCACCTCTCACCGTGCCCTGCCCTGCCCTACGCGGGGACCCTGCCACCAAGAAGGCCACCAGCAGACGCAGCTCCACCACCGGGGACCTCCAGAACCATGAGCCAAATAACCCTGTTCCCTTGGTCACTCTCTGGGCCCGCGGTGCCGTGCCATTAGCCACAGAAAATGGACCGTCAAGGAGTTAGTGCAGGAGACGGCAGGAGAGGCTCGGGTGGCCGCTGTGGCGTGGCAGGGGGTGTGCCGGTCCCCAGACACAGGGAAGGAGAGGTGACAGGTGCGCCCAAGCCCCCCAGCCTTGCCGACGACTTGGTTTCTGTCCGGTGAGGCCCACTTGGACTTCTGGAAGGATCTTGATGTTTTTGAGCCACCAAGTTTGTGGCGATATGCTACAGTCACAGCAGCCACGGAAAGACTGAGCCATGACCGCGGGGCTGATCTTGGTGATGGTGGCAACTGGTGGCCTGAGACCCAGCAAACGCTCAAGTGTTAATATTCGGGGACCCGTGAGGACACGTTCTCTGGGCCAGGCCTGGGTAGTGGTTGGAGACAAGGTGACGGTCCAGGAGCCCTGGGGACAGTGGGACACCAGGTCACCAGCTGGGGCCAGGGTTGGGGTTGTGTCCCCAGTCGAGGAGCCTAGCCAGCTGGGGCGTGTGGGCAGGTAAGTGTGGGCTCGCTGCTCCACCCAGACATTGGCGCGGCCCTCCCAGGGCGCGGCTTGCTGTCCTCTCCTCACTGGATGCCCTGTCCCTGGGGCTGTGCCCTTGCTCATCTGCACCTGGTGTCTCCAGGGCACCAAAGTCACCACGTCCCAACCCCCACCTCCTCTGCTGCCAGGCCAGGGACCCGGGAGCCATCTGAAGCCTTCCCGCCCCCCACGGCCTCATCAACTCCTCCTGGGCCCTGTCAGGGCCACTTCTGTCTCTGGCATCCCCCCACATCGCCCACCCCAAGGCCACCACCCTGGGCCCAGCTGCCACCATCTCTGCCAGCCCTGCAAGGCCTGTCCCCAGCCCCACGCCCTCTCTCCATCTGTCCTCGTCAGCGCAGCCAGGGCCACGTGAGCTCTTCAGGACCCGGTCCTTGGAGCTCTTGGAATGCAGATCCCAACCGTCTCCTCTGCCAGCTCCCTGGGCACCACCTTCTGGAACCTTCTCCAGCCCCTCACCCATCACACAGCCCTCTGGATTCACCTCCATCCTCTCCCCCCAGGCCACTCATACAAGGTCCCCAGACCTAAAGAGTGTCCCCTCCCCATCACTGCCCTTCACCCCTGATCTGAGCCCAAACAGCAGGGGTGAGTCTATGGGCTGAACCGTGTCCCCAGGATTCAGAGGAGGGGGTCCCAGCCCAGGCACCTCGGGATGGGGCTGTGTTTGGAGACAGGGTCTTGGGCGGAGTCATCTGAGGACCCCAGCTCAATACAACTGGTGTCCTTGTAGAAGAGGAGAGTAGGATACAGACCGCCCCAGGACGGAGCTCGGAGGACACCGGAAGCCGGGGGGCGGGTCAGAGGGCGAGTAGCCTCCAGGGCTGGAGGAGGCACACTTCCCTGCGGGCCCTGGCCAAGGAACCTGGAGGGATTCCGCGTGCCAGGCTCGGGGGCGGCTTCCTCCCCGACGCTCTCATCTGGAGCTGTTTCTCTCTTGGCTCAAACAGTCTGCAACTCTACGCCCTGTCCACCCCGCAGAGCCCATTCTCCTCCTGGCTCCTCCAGGGACCCCGCCCTCCAGGCTGAAATGGCTGCCCCCAGCCGGGTGCCAGCCCTGTTAACTGTGGCCCCTAGCTCTGTAGGGTGCCCTGGGCTGAGTCCCCAGGTGTCCCCTCCCTTGCAGGGACAGTGCTCCTGACCTGGACTTGCTCTGCTGGGGGCTCTCGCAGGCCCCCGGCTGCCCCTCAGTGTGAGGCCTGTGTGGCCGCAGAGCGCCCCACACCCAGAGGGGTCCCCGCCGGGTCTGAGAAATTCCCGGTGCTTTCCTCTTTGAACCTGGGCTTTGGAAGTGAGTCCTCTGGAACAGTGGCACGACACGGTAGCGGGCAGCGGGCAGACGACAGAGAGGCCTGACATTTTTCCCTCCGACGGTGCTCATCTGCCTGGGGCCTTGCACGGTGGCAAGTCCCACCCGCAGGCCCAGCCCGGCCCCGGGCCACTTCTCAAGAGCTGCTGCCACCAAGCCAGGCCCTCCCTCTGCCGATTCCTCCAACCCCCAGAGGGGACGCGGTGGTCACTCTGCACCCTCGCTGACTTCGGCTTGGATCCACAGGCCCAGCCCGCGCTGCTCGGCCCTAGGTCAGCACGCAGGATGGCCCTGTCTCCATGCCGGACCCCCCTGCTCCAGGCTGCCCTCCACCCATGGCTGTGCTGCCTGCCAAGCCGCCAGACCCCGCGTCTCTGCCCATCCACAGGAGCCGCCCTCCCAGAACACAGTGTTGCCAGGGGCCTTTACCAAGGACGGGGAGCCCTTCTGCTGCAAGGAGAGGCCCCCTTCCCAGCCTGTCCCCACTGAGCCCACTGGCCCTGCCTGCTGTTTGTGGGGGTGGCTGTTGGGACCTGGGGAGGGCAGGTGGCTGCTGCAGAACTTCCTGGGGTGGTGCATGGCCCACACTGTCCCTAGGCACTGGCCAGGAGCCCCGGCTGCCCGGTTTACCCTGACCCACGGGGGCCTGCGGGGACTGGGCCAGCAGGGTGGGGGCTCCCCTGCTCTGCATTAGGAGCCCCCGTTTCTGGCTGGGCCAGGGCCGCATCTGATCTCCGGGGAGAAGGGAACAAGGTGGCGCGGGCAGCGTGCCCTGCAGGCCCCAGCTCTCCTCCTTCCAGGCTGGCAGCAGCAGGCACAGAGTGTGGAGCCCGTGGCTGTGACAATTATCAAATGTTTACTCCGTGTCACTGTTGATAATGCAGAAGCCCCGCTAGCCACCCAGTCAGAGCAGGAGAGGGGCAGCCGGGGCCAGGCCCTGGGCAGGGCTCTGCTCTCCTGCCCATTCTCTCCGACCCTGCCAGGGCCCTCAGTGCTGGGAGAGGCTGTGTCCGGAGCAGACCTGTTCCTCCTCTCGCTCAGCAGCCCCTCGAGAACTGAGGGGGACCCTTCCCTTCCTGGGTGTGCCCTTCTGCCCTCAGCAGACCTAGGCCTGGGATTTGTCCACCCAGAAGCCTTCTAGAAGGACCCAACCATCACATCAGGGGGTGGATACTCTGTGTGCAGAAGTGTGGCTCGTGTCCCATCAGCCTGCCCCACTTCCTGCTACTGAGAGCTCCTTGAGGTTGAGACGTCCCCCCCGAGCCCACTCAGTCCTGGCTTCCTCTCAGTCCCCCAAACATGGAGAGCTCCCTCGGGCCTGTGGCAGGACCTTTGCACATGCTCTCTCCTCTCCCAGACACATCTACCTCTTTGTCTGCTGGCTCCTGCTTATCCTTTAGGGACAGGCTTCCAGGCCAGCTGCCTTCAGAAGCCCTCTCGGACCCCCCTCTAGGTCCTAGATCTTCCTCGGGGGACCCGTCATCATAGGACTTGATGGAGTTTCAGCCTAACTTACGTCTCCCTCTAGACAGTGGTCTCCGTAGCATACAGCAGTGACAGTCATAGCCACAGCAGGCACGTGTGACTGCCAAGGCCATCCTCGGGTGAGTGGGCACCCTGGGCCGTGTGAGTGCTGGGTCTGATGTGGGGGTGGCACTGCCCCCTTCCTCAGGAGCAGCCCCTGCAGCTCTGCATCAGATTCCCTGTCCAGCACATGGCCACTCCCCCACCGCACAGAGCGGGCAGAGCTCTGAGAACCGTGCCCACCCCACAAGCCGCTGGCCCGCACCTCAGGAGCAGGGGAAGCGCCAGCAGGGGCACCGGTGCAGTGCTCTGGCTGGACAACGGTCCCGGCCTCACCTGCTCACCATGAGCTGCTGAGCATGAGGTGCCGCCTACAGGGCCGAGCAGGGGCAGGGTAGCCCCTCGGGGTTCTGTCCAGGTTTCTCGCCTGCAGAGGTCCTGGTCCTGGAGCCAGCACACATGGGGTGGTGAGGGGTGGCGAGCGCCAGGCGTGCCGTGGCCTGCGTGTGCCAGTCTGTCTTCATCCACAGGAAGATGACCCCTAGGACAGAGGTGACCGTGAAGTCCTCTGGGGGGGCTCACTAGGGAGAAGGCTAGGGGGCGGAGGCCTCGCGTGGCTGGGCAGACAGGGCGGGACGTGGTCCGGGGGCTCCTTGCCCAAGCCTGGTGGGTCAGCCTGCCTCCCTGGCTGGGTGCTGCATGTGGGCCACGCTGGACCGGGCGGTGTGGCCTGGCGGCTGGGGACCCCGCCCACCTGCAGGCCTTCTGTGTGGGGTGGCTGGCTGGTGGCTGGGGGAGCCGTCCCGAGCAGGTGGGTGAGGACCAGGAGACACTGTCCTCCTAGCTCCCAAACGGGCAGTGGTGGCCTCTGAGGGTGTGATTGCCCAGGGTGGGGCGTGGAGAGAGCCAGCCCCCCAGGGACACGGGGAACACCCGCACCAGGGCCGGGCAGGGGACCCCGAGTCCAGGTGAAGGGCCTGGGCTGGGGGTGTGGCTCCTGTCTCTTCCACTGTCCCAGCCTGTTCCCGACGTGTCCCCCGCTGAAGCTGTAACAGGTGGAGGCTGGACTCCCTATTCCCGCGGTGCCCCCAGCTCTGCCACTCCCCGTCCCTCCCCTCCTGCCGACCGAGTGCCCCGTCTTGGTCTCTGTCTCAGAGAACAGGGGGAACAGGGAGATTTAGGAGAGGGACACACAGGTCAGAGCCTGTTGATTCGCCACCCGTGATGGATGCTATCGGCCACTCGCCTGCGGTTGCCTGGATTAGAAACCGGTGTCACAGGACGATTGAGGGCTGGGGTGAAGGGGACCGAGGGGAAGCTATGCTCTGCCCAGGGGCTTGCTCATTTCTCCATCGGGGTAGTGACTGGCTTCATGCTGTCCGCTTGCCCAGTGTGCAGAGGGTGCCCGCTCCCTGAGTCTGCTTAGCCACCCAGCAAGGCTAGCTAGGCAGGGCTCTCCTGCTGCAGATGTAAGGAACTGAGGCTCAGAGAGGTTAGGAAACCAGCCCTGGGCCACACAGCTGGAGGCAGAGCTGGAGAGGAGCCCAGATCTGGCTGATTCAAATGCACAGTCTTTCCCTTAGCCATGTGCCTCCTGGTGTGGATGCCAGAGTCTAGGGTGGAAAGGAAAAGGGCTGGGAATCAGGAGCCCTTCAAGGGCAGCGCCCGACCATCAAGCCTGTGCCCTTAGAAAACTCAGGACCTCTCTCGGGGCCTCGGTTTCACGGTCTGCAAACGGCTGCTGCTCAAGTGGATGAGGTGGAGGGGCACCTGGGAGGCTACTAGGCAGCCTTCCTGGGCTGGCCCTGGACACTCGGTGCTGAGCTGCTGGTCTGTGGACCCCAGATAGAGCAGTTACAAGCCTGTGGGGCGGGGGCAGGAGGCTACCTCGGAGCTGGTATCTGAGCGGGGCCTGGGACCCCCGTGGCTGGGCAGAACGTGACTCCCGCTAAGGGCATCTACCCCAGGGGTCCATACGGAGCCGAACACGCACAGGGACAGGCCCAGAGGTGGCCGCTGGAAGGTCACCATGAAGGAGCTCGGGTCAGTGCAGGGAGGGGAGACCCATGGGCCAGTGCGCCCCTTCAGGGGTCTTCATTACTGATAGCGTCACCCTTCCAAGGGGGCTTTGCACCTGCCCATAGGTGATTCCCACACAGGGATTCTCATGGTGCTGACCCCTGCAGGGCGGCCCGCAGTCAAGGGTGAGCTGGCTGGCCCTCCCTCCTGCTGCCCCCCCATCTCTTCTCTCCCCTCCCCTGCCTCCCCCTCCCCCTCCCTCTTCCCTCCTCCCCTCCCTCCCCCTCCCGTTGCCTGGGGCTCTCCCTGGGCACCTGCCCTCCCCTGGCCGGCACTGCCTGGCCCCTCCCTCCGCTCTTTATTTATGTATATCCTCTTAGGAAGAAGGAGCTGTGGCCGATCAATCCCTCCGCATCACTCAGGCTCGTCCCTCCCTCCAGCCCTCTCCCCCTCGCTGAGACCAGGAGCATAAATTCCTTCTGGCTATTAATTAAAAGCAGGCGCTCCCTTAGCGTCAGTGTACTTGCCATAAATTAATAGCAGTCTTCTTAATCAAATCTTATCTCCTCCTCGAGCCATAAACACGCGGAGCCCGAGTTGGTATCTCTGTGCAACCGGCCGTGAAATTTGATTTCTGATGCTCCGGCGGATGGCATGGGGTGGGTGGGCACCTGTTCAGGGGCCACCCCAACTTCAGCCCAGCCCCAGACCCCTGGCTGACCAGCTGGGCCAGCCGACCCACCTCCCCTGATGTCTGGAGGCGGAGCGTGCCTGGCTCTTTAAACCTGAAAGCTCAGCAGTTTAGTTGCTGATTATAATCTCTGGCTTTGCGATGCCTTCTGGATATGAGGTCCCATCTGATTCTCATGACAGCTCTGTGAGGTAACGGGCTGGGAGTATCCATCTCATTCCAGAGATGGAAAAGCCAAGTGTAACACGCACTTTAGAGACAGATCTGGAGGCAATTCCTGCTCAGCCATCGTCTAGCGGCCTCTCTGACCCTCTGTTTCCTCTTCTGCCTAAGCCTTCTGCAGTTCTGATGTGAGCATGGGATAAAATGTCACAAATGACAGACTTGGTACAGTGCCTGGCCTGGACCTGCTGTCCAGGGTAGAGATCTTCCATGAAATGGCTCAATCAGGGAGACCCCTCCAGCTACAAACAGGCAGAGCCTGGCCTCGGGTGCTGACTCAAATTCCACCCCTTGGCATTTTATCACCAGGCTTGAAGCCTGGGGTTACTGGGCAGGGTCCCTTGGACCACCTGGCCCCAGTCTGCTCAGACTCCCGGCCTGTCAGACACCCGCCCAGTGTGTGTCCACAAGCCCCAGCTGGGAGCTGTCAGTGCCAGGATAGAACTGGGACTGATGGTGTTGCGGGAAGTCTAACTTGCAGCTGCTGCATAACTTTGAACTGCCACCGCCCCGGGGTGGCCCCTGGCACGCCTCTCTCCCTGGGTCCGCGCGCTCTTCAGCCCGTGGGGAATGCGCTCTTCTGTCGGGGCCAACAGCCCCCTTGGCCCATGGAGCCTCAGCTCTGGCGGCCAGTTGCCTGGTGCTGGCCGGTTGCCCCGTGCCGGCCCCTCCCGGAGCACACTGCTCCCTCCAGGGTCTTCTCTTGCTCCTTATCTCTGATGTTTTTGCTGCTTTTATGTAAATCTTCAAGTTTCTCTGATTCTTCACCCTCTCGAGGAGGCATCTCTCCGAGAAGCCGCCCCCGGCCTTTCTTCTCACCTTGGCACCACCTTGGCTACTAACCTCGCCACTCTGAGGCCGGCCATGTCACGGGTAGCACTTCCACACGGCGCTTCTCAAAGTGGGTCCCAGAGCAGCCGCGCTGGCCCAGGCCTGAGGAGTCGGGGGCTCCGCTCACAGCCTTCCAGGGGCTGCACCGGGGGAGAACCAACGCTCTGGGTCGTGGTTCTCATCAGGAGGGACTCGGGGGGCACTTGGTGATGACTGGAGATATTCTTTGGTTGTCACAACTGGCAAGTAGAGGCCAGGGATGCTCCAGCCCAAGGGGCTGGCAGGGCTAGGGGCCTGCCGCAGCCTCCACAGGCTGGTCTTGCGCTGACCTTGGAGAGGGTGGGCTGTCCCAGTGCCCTGAGAGCCACCTCCCTCCAGAGCGGTGCTCAGGGGGCTCTTCAGACCCAGACTCCAGAGCAGAGGCTACGAGATGCTGCAACGTGGGGAAGCAACTCGTCCAGACCCTCACAAGCACACGGCGAGACCCGGGGATCCGGGGCCATGGGAGCCAGAGCCAGCGTCTCCACCATCATGGCCCACACCTGCCATGGCCAGGTGGACAGGCCTGTCGGTGTGAGGTCACCGTCCAAGCCAGAAGGAAAGTGAGAGAGGCCTGCAACCGCTCCCGCGCTCAGTCTCCAAGTTAATGCCTATTGTATACTCCTCTCTGTGCTGTGACAGTGCAGTTCCAGGATGCAAGGAAGTCACATCAGCTCTGGGGGGTTTGTGCATGCCCCCACGCTCACGCCCACTCACACGCACACGCATGGGCACACGCATGGCACATGTACATCCCTGGACAACAGGGGGCGTCTCCTGGTCTCCCCCAAGATGCGGGGCTGCAGGTGGTCAAGGCATTGGAGAAACAGACGGCGAGGGAGGCCCTTGGGGAGCCTGGCTTGGAGGTGAGGGTGCGATTAGACCCCGGGGGAGGAGGCCGCTGCAACAGGGGCAAGGAGTTGGAGGTGACAAGTGGCTCTGGGGCCCGCTCCATAGCCTTCCAGCAGCAGGAACCTCGGCCAGGTTCTTCACTCCAGGGGCTTTGGTTTCCAAATATGCCAAACGGGGACACCGCCACTGGTCACACGGCACTGGGCAAGGACGGGAGGGGGTCCAAGGAAAATCCCTGGAGCTCAGAGCACTCGCAAGCAGAGGACAGTCTGATGTGGCCCTTGGAGCCAGGACCCAAGTGGGCATGAGATCGGGCAAGGGGGACAGAACGGCCTCCTGCCCAGGCTGCTCCAGGTCCAGCCTGTTCCTGTCGCGGCAATGCAGAGGCACGGGAATAGCAGGTGTTCAGAGGGGCTAAGTGCCATTAGCACCTAATTACGCCTTTGTCCTTGCTGTGCTCAGGTGAATGGCAAAGGAGAAGGAGCCTCTTAAAGAGAAGACGGCAGAGAGCCTCTTGCAAAGCCTGGGCCACACGGGGAGCCAGAAAGGAGGCCACAGAGACCCTTGACCATGGTGGGCCCCGGAGCCTCAGGAGGAAGTGAAGCTGGCGAGGTTTGGGGAGTTTGGTGAGGAGGATGCTTAGCAGAGGAGCAGGAGCACTGTGTGGATGGACGGGGAGGGGGAGAGGCTGAGGCAGCACCTGGAGTGTGCTCAGGCAGCGGGGGACTGACAGGCCCACACCTCCTTCCAGAGGTGATGCTCAGAAGCCCGGGGGTCCCACAGGAAACATGCCAAGGACTAGAAGCTGGGAGAAAGTCAGCCGGGACCCAGCCCCACCCCTGCACAGAACCGCTCACCCGACACGCAGGGCTCGGGCTGTGCTTCCAGACCTGGTCCATTAGCCGAGGTTCCTGCAGGGCCAGCCTGGAGGGACGTGTGCCAGAGACTCCAGGCTCAGGGCTCAGCCAGCCGCAGCTCAGCAATGTGCCCTTCCTCCTGGCGGCCACCTGCCCTGGGCCTCCTTCCTGGGGGGTGGCAGCTCCTTGTGGCCTCTGCTCTGGAGTGTGGGTCTGGAGGGGCATGGGTGACTGAAGGAGGTGGGGGTGTCACGCCAGGGCTCCTGTCAACCCCGGGAACGTCTCCGTTTCCTTCATCACACCCCTGTTGGCCTCCGTGACGGGGTGGCCAGGTTTAGGCAAATTCGCAGACGTGGGTCCCAGTGTGAGAACCCCCCCCCAGAGCTGGGCCAGGAGAGCTGGGGTTTTCACCGTCCAGGCCTGTGGGGGGGGGGCGTGCCGTGCGGACACGACATGTGGCTGTGCTGGGGCTACAAGATGGTCATCAGAGATTCCGACTGGCCTGGGCATCCTGTCCCTTTCCTGGACCCCGTCCACCTGGAGAGCCCGGCTGTGCAGCATCTTGGACACAGTGGGAGAAAAGTACAGTGGGTGGCAGGACCTCTCAGTCCCCTCCAGCTGTCCCCACTAGGGCGGGCACATGGCCAAGCTTGGTGACGCTGCTCCTCCACGGAGCCAGCATTGCTGGAGGACAGCTGTCTCTGGCAGCCGGGAGAACAGCTCTGGGCATTCCAAAGGTGACGGGGAGCCGGCGAGAGGCCAGAGCTGTGGAGCATGCGTCCCGTCTCTGGGGACGCAGGTGCGTGCCACCACGTGCTCAGCTCCCTTCCTCCCTATACAGGGCGGGACGTGGATCTCCGTGGCCCTCCACTAAACCCCGAGGTTGACTCTAGACTTCGCCCCCTGTCCATTGGACACTTTGGGGAACTGCCACCTGTCCTACCAACAGCCCTCGTGACACATAAAGGAGCCAGAAGAGCACGCACCACCGTCCCCAGCCAGGCCTCAGCAAGCTTGGCACCTCTCCCCTGGAGCCATCGAGGCCCTCCGTCCCCGGCGTGCCCCAATTAGAGGCGGGCTCCATGAGGCGGCCCACACCTGCCGGCAGGGTGACACCTGTATGATCAGAATGTGCAGGAACAGATTATCGCGGGATAATAAAAATAAAACTGATGGAGATGGAGTCGGAGCCCAGCCAAGAGGGAGGTTGGAGGGAGACCACGGCCTTCTCCCTGTTGAAGCGGCCAACTGCACCAAGGTGGTGTGACGTGTCCCCCCCCAAGTCCCCCAGCCTCGGCCATCTGTCCCCATCGGCTCCTGCCTACTCAGCCTGCCTCCAGGATGGGGCTGTGTGGAGTCCACAGGCACACCAGGAGCCACTGCCGAGCCAACCCGGGCGGGAAGAAGGGGAGGACACGGGGCAGAGCCTGGGACTGGCCAGGACGCACAGGTAAGGGGGAGACTGGAGGGACAGGCCTGCCCGAGGGCTCATCCCCTGCCCGGGGGCCGAGGAGGTCGGGAGGGCCAATGTGCCCACCAGTCACACCACCAAGAGTTTGGGAGAAAGGTACAGAATCGAGGGTCAGAGGCGTGTCTTGTCTTCGTGTTCCCTCAGCTCACCCGTCACGCTGTGTTGGCTGCCTGGCGTCCCCTAAGAGCAGTGTGGGAAGACCTGAGTCCGGCTGGTCACCAGCTCATTCTAGGTGCCAGGGTCCCCCTTACCCACGGGGACACATTCCAAGAGCCCAGACGGCCCCGACCCCTAACTCTCACATACACACCCAGGTTGAGGCTTCCTGTCACAAGTCGGCGCAGGAGGGATTGACCACAGCAACGAAAAATGGGGACAAAACCGTGACAATATGCTATCGAAAGATTCTTGACTTCTGGAACTTTTCATTTAATGTGGTCAGACTGCAGGTGACCGCGGGCAACTGAAAGCAGAGCTGTGGGTTGGGGGGACCACCCCCCACTCAGTGACGTCGTGGGGCACCCTTGCCCTCCATTCGGCTCCTGCGGTGGGTCTTCCCACAGCCTGGTGGCCTCTGTCCCCTGTTCACGTCCTTGCCAAATGGAGCTGTGTCCAGTGCTGGTGGGGCTCTGGGGATCCCTCCACCAGCCCTGGGTTTAGAGCTGGCCTCAGGGGACCAGACAGCGAGGGGCCCGGACACTGCTGTTCATGTTGCTGGGAGACTCTGAGGTCCAAGGCCCTGGGCAGAAGACCCGTGGAGCCACAGTGTCCTCTCACACCTTGGCCTCATCCTCGCCCTTCAGCCCATGGACAGACACCTATAGAGGGCAGGCGGGCCTCCCGCAGAGACCAGGGGGCCTGCACTCGGGACCCTGGGCCGACTGTGACAAGTACTGGGGAGTTTGGGGTGACTCAGAACTCTGGACCCAGAGGCAGGACAAACGGCCTGGAACTCGCAGAGCCACTGGGGGACAGGAGCAGATGGCACCTGAAGGTGAGCCCCCTTCTCTGCAGTGCCCACACCAACCTGTGCCACTCACATGACGCCTAGCTGACCAGATTAGGGGTTTCCCACTCAGATAATCAGTAATCGGCTCAGCAGAGGTGCTAACTGGATCAGGCAGGAGGCTTCTGGGCCACCATGACAGTGGGCATTTAGAAAGCACCGGGGCCGGGGCGTGTGGCTGGGGCTGGCGTCCACCTGGCTCCCTCCTCCTTCCCTCCTGGGCAGGCGGAGGGCACACAGGGAGGGCCTGGACAGCCCCAGCACCTCAGTCTTCTTATTTTGCCCATGGACCCTCATTCCCCCTCCCAGCCATTTCCGATGTCCTTCCTTCTCTGAGCACCGAGTGTGTTTGCACACTTCAGCTGCACTCATACACACGTGCACACCGAAGGAGAGTTATATCCCCATTTGACAGAAGGAAAGGCTGAGGCTTGGAGATTAAGAAAAGACCCTGGAACGCACCATAATAAAGACGAGGGTTCCAATCCAGATCCACCCAAGATTATTCCCAACTTAAAAACCATCTCCCCAAACCTAGTTCACTCACCCTGACTTCTGGGGTCCAGGTGGGGGACTGTCCACTTCTTTGGTCTCTGAGACCCAGTGGCACGCCCTGGAGTTGCTGAATGAGGGAACTCACAGAGAGGTGCAGAGGAAGGAGGACAGGGAGGACAGGGCTGGACAGAAGGCAGGGCATGTGGGGGGCACCCGGGGCAGCGTGTGGCCTCTGTGACTGGTGCTTGTGAGAGGGAAGCCCCCAGTGTGTGCGGGGTGGACGTGGAGAGTGGGTGTGAGGGAGAGGGCGGGGCTGGGGGGCCGGGCGCAGTTCATTAATGCCACTTGCACCAACCCCCCTGCCCTCTGGCTCCCGACTGAGGGTGTCCCCTGGGAGACCTGGGGGCGGTCCTGGTGTGTGGCAGGCTGGGGAAGGAGAGGGCCTGAGCTGAGACCCTGCCCCACCAGTGGCCCTCAGCTCGATGGCTCAGCTCTGTGCACCCTCAGGGGACTATGAGAGGAAACGCTCCCTCCTGATAAGGTGTGGGTCACAAGAAGGTGGACAGCCTAGCCTCAGGCGGCCCCAGCTGCTCACAGGCCCAGGGACAGGCAGGAAACTGCAGGGAGTCCCAGCTGACTAGGGACCAGAGGTGTCTGGGGGAGGCCCGGGGTCTGTGCCCTGAGGCCCAGGCAAGGGGCCATTCTCCCTTGAGGGCAGCCAGCAAGGCAGTGAGGGGCCAGCCTATCGCCAGGGCAGGACCCTCCTGTCTGGCTTCCCGCCACCCGAGACCAACTAAGCCACTGAGGGAGCAGAGGACGCAGACCAGGGCTGGTGTGGAAGCCCTTGGGGTCATGGTCCTGGGGGGATCCAGCAAGGCCCCCCCAGTCTCATGCTCCAAGCAGGGCCCCTGTCCCCTGCCTGTGCCAACACGCTGACCTGTTCCAGGAGGGATAAGCTTAAAGGTCAGAGGCAGCAGGACGCCACACAGGGTGTGGGCAGCGTTGAAACAGAACGTGGCAATGGGGCCAATGTTAGAAAAGGCGCCCGGCGTGGTGGTCAGGACCCCGGTGAGATGTCAGCACAGCTGGGGCCAACCCACTTAAAGAGTGGCCACAGGAAGCCTCCTCCCGCCCCTGAAGAGGCTGCCTGGTGTGGTACAAAGGTCATCTGGCACTGCAGGCCACCTGGAGGCCTCGGGCTGGTCACAGCACTGGGCCTGTGGGAGCCTCAGTGTCCTTGTCCTTAGAAGGGGTTTGCAGGACGCAGGAAGGCAGGGTACACCGTGCGCTTTATCTGTGCACTTGTGCATCTTCTGGCCTGTCTAGTGTCCAGCCTTCGACAGAGGGACACTGGCTGATGGGTCTGTTTCCCACAGCACTGTGTCCCGGGAGCCCATGGAGAGCCCTCCCCAGTGGGGCCTGGCTGTCCCTGATGCTCCCCACTCCCTGAGGGAGATGGGGAGGGGCAGGAGTGGGGACACAGCACTGGGTGGCCTGTCCAGTCTCCATGACCACTCTGATCTGTGGCCTGGTGACAGGGCCCTGGGGGCTGCTCCCTGCAGAGGCAGCATCTGGGTGAAGGAGGGAGAGCAGGCTGGCAGGGGATGCCAGGGGCTGGGTCCACCCTCAGGCCACCAGTGCCCCCCTTCACTCCCAGCCCAGGAAGGTACAGAGGGACCTTGACCTCTTCTGTCCGAAGGACCCTGGTGGGCAGCCCAAGGGCCCGGGGACTGTCTCCTCAATCTGTGCCCAGTCCAGACCAGGAACCAGGGCCAGCATACCTGGGCACTGCCTCACCTGCTCGGTACCCGGGCCCATTCCTGCCCCCAGCTGGGCGTCCCAGGCCCCTCCTCGTCTGCGGTACTCCTCCCTGCACTCTGGGTAATTTCCGCTCTCGCGGCCTCTCGGATGCCTGCAGGGTGGGGTGTCTGCTCCACGGGGCCTCGACCCTGGGCAGATGACCCAGGACGCACTGAGACTTCTGGACACAGGACTCGAGACCTGCCCATGACTGGGCCTCAGTCCTGCACTTAGTGGTCCGACCACAGGCAAATTTTCAGCTTCTGTGATCTGGGTTTTGTAAAATGGAGTCGTGACCCTTTCCTTGCAGGACTTTCTGAGATAACACCTGTCACTGGCTGGCAAAGTCCCTGAATGTGGCAGGCTCAGGACCATGACGTCCCCGGCAGCCTCTCTCAGGACTAGAGACCGAGTGACAGTCCCCTCCCACGCACCCCCACCAGTCCTCAGATCCACCATCAGGAGAGGATTGTTATTTTACGTAGCCCTTTGGACGCCCCTACGTTGCTGACCCTTCTCCTTCAACCCCAGGGACGGGAAACAGGGCTCAGAGGTCAGGGCCACCCCCCTGAGCTCACAGAGCCAATGGGTACCAAGACAAGAGTTGCTCCTGGGCACCCTAGACCAGGACTTTCCCACCACGTCCCCCAGGGGGAGGGTGCTAGGATGCTGGGCCCTGTCCTGGTCAGCATCTAGTGCCACCAGCTGCCCTGTCCTTAGGAGTCATCTAAGTATTTGGAGTTAGAAGGGTCTGCTGGCCTCAGAGGTAGCTTGCTGGAGCTGGGGCTGGGCTGGGGCTGGGCTGGGGGTACCCACTGGCCACTGTTCAGGCTGGGCAGGGCCACTCCAGCAGCACAGGCCTCCCTGAGAGCCGGCGTGCTGAGCAGCCGAGCATCGGCCGGGGGTTTTAATTGTTTATTCTCCAGCCTTGTTTACGACTCGATAAAATCCATAACAGGCCACGCTGCTCCCTGGCTCCCCCGCCCAGCTCCCGCCTGCTCCCTGGGGATGCGGCTCTGCTCTTTATAGAAACCACTTACTAAACTGGACCACTTCAAACCTGTCACTGTCAGTAAACGACCCTCCTGAAGAGGACGCTGCCCGTTCAGAGTGAAGCACTGGGCACAGCCTGGCTGGCCGGCCTCTTCTGCTAGCGGGGCCTCCAACCTGTCCTGCAGGGAGCAGCAGCACCCTCCTGAGTCTGCAGCCCACAGGGGTGGTGGGAAGGGCCCCGGACCCCGGGCCAGGAGGCAGAGGACCTGGGACGCTGGGCCTGTCATGCCCTTGAGCTGTGTGGCCTTGGGTAAGTCAAGGCTCTTCCCTGGCCTCTGCCCCAATCATGCAGCTCAAGGAGCGGGTCAGGCTGAGGCGGCTCTGGCCTGAGTAGTTTTCTTTCTTTTTTTTTTTTTTTAACAGAGGAATCATTTCTTTATGTAAAATTTTAGACGGGTCCCCGACAGACAACAACACGTTTTTGGTTAAGGTGTAAGTGGGATGTGTAGCACCCACCTGAACAGGACCACCTCTTTGTAAAAGGATTTTTTCAACTCAAGTCAAGAAGCTTCTAGAAAACTAAGACTAGACACTTTTCACTGTTGTGTCCTGCACAAAGTCCCCACAACGTGTCTCTAGCAGAGCTTAGCAGAGGAAAGGAGGGAGGAGTGGGGGAGGAGGGTTGGAGGAGGGGTGGAGGAGGGGTGGAGGAGGGGTGGAGGAGGGAGGGAGGAGGAGGGGAGGAGGAATTAAGAGGGAGGGGTCTCAGGCTTGAACCCACGTTCCTTTCTCTCACTTCACACTCAGCTCCAAAGCCCTTCCTCTACCCTGACCCTAACTTCTCTGCTTCCTGGGATCTGGGGTAAATTCGAAGGCCCCTCCTCAGGCCCTGGCGTACCCGGCCTGCTCCTGGCCTCTGGAGAGTTAATCCAGTGGCCTTCAACACAAAGGCCAAGGCCCCCCGAGCTGTTCTGGGGTCCTGCAGTGCAGCCGGGTGCCAAACTCTGTCTGCGACAGAAGGGGCATGTCCCCACACCTGTGGTCATCCGTCAGCAGTGAGTGGCTGTTGCTGTGATGAATACATAAAGCCTGTTTAAAAGTGGTACTGCACCCGCCGCTGCGCACTGACCTCGTGTTTTCTCAACTGGTTGCTAGGTAAACAGCGGAGCGCGAGGCAACGCCCGCCGCCGTGTTTCTCTGGCAAAGGGACCCTTGTGCTAGAACGGGAGGGGATGCTTTGGTGGCTGGCCTTTCTCCTGCAGCTGGGGCTCCCCCACATTCTCTGTCCGTCCAGTAGCTCCAGCGCTTCTCCCTGGGCGCCCAAGGACAGCAGCTGTCTGCTGGCCAGAGGCCACATCTGGAATTCATCCTCTTCATTAAATTAGTGGCTGCTTCCGAGCTCCGGCTTCCTTGATCCCCCAAAGCACAGTCCCTGCGGCTAACAAGGAGGGTAATTTGTTCACTAATCATGAGACTCCTTCCCCATAGGCCTTAGGGGCTGCTGCCCGCCTTGCGGGAGGGGAGGCAGCGTGGCCTGGGGCCCCAGGTCAGAGCTCCCTGTCCCTGGAGGCACACAGGGCCTCTTCAGGGTGGAGCCCACTGCTTTGGTCACCTGGCCCCTGACTTGCAAAGCGACCTGGAGGACTCTGAAGATGCCTAGGGATGGGCTAGGGACAGGCCATCAGGCAGCCCTGCCAGCCCCCTCCTGCTCTGTGACAGGGCTTTGCGGCCATCCAATCAATGCGGACAGCTCGATCTGGCGTCCAGTCCCTGTGCAAACCGCAGTCCATCAAGAGGCATTTATTGTCCTGAAAACAAACAGTCCCCTCCCCCGTGCCCGGCTGGTCCCAGCTCGGCTCCCTGCCGGGTCCCCTTGCCTGTCCTTGGAGCAGCTCTCTGGACCAATCCAGGCTCTAGCTCCTCTGCAGGCCCCTCCCTGCCCAGGATGGTCTGGGACCCTCCCCGGGGCCAGGAGGCAGGTGCAGAGTCTGTGCCCAGTAGCCACCCGGGAGGCCTCGGGCCTTCTAACCCTGCTCCTCATAAACTCCAAGGGTTTAGCAACCTGGAGCCCCTGGGGGAGTGTCCTGGGGTGAAGAGCATCCCCCGATTCACATCCACCTGGAACTTCAGAATGGGACCTTACATGGGAAAGGGGTCCTTGCAGATGTAAAGAAGTTTAAACCCCATCATGGGCCTGAGAATCCGATACTGGTGTCCTTCAAAGGAAAACAGACACACAGACAGGCCCAGAGAAGATGTTGGGAGGCACAGAGACAAGAAGGCCTGGTGACGGTGGAGGTAGGGACCAAAGCCAGGTGTCTACAAGCTGAGGACAACCATGGATTGATGGAGAAGCAGGACGAGGCCAGGCCTCCGAGCCCCGTACACACCTGGATTCTGGACTTCTGGGCCCCACACTGTGCTGGAAGCCCAGGGCATGTTCCTCACCAATTCCAGTGGGCAGGTGGGCCTGGCAGGTTTGGACACTGAGGCCCAGATGCCCGAGTGGTCACCCCAAGATCACAAAATCCAGGCAGTGATGGCACTGAGGCTGGTGTTTAGAGGCCCCTGCCCACCCAGAATCCCCTGTGAGTCCCTGAGACAGGAGCACAGGCCCCCCACCATGGCCCCTCTGTCAGGAAGGAGGCCAGGCCGGGAGGCCTGAGAACCATGTGTTTAGGGGACATTTCCTCTTCTGCCCCCCAACTTCTCTCTCAGTCCCTGCCACTGGGCTGTGGCCAGGGTGCTCACCTCAGAAGAGGACCCAGGAATCTCTAGTACTTAGGGCCTGGTGCTCATGAGGTGCTAACAAATTAAATACGTAGACAGAAGAAAAAGAAATTTGAGCCAGGCGCAGTGGTGCAGGCCTGTAATCCTAGTGACTCAGGAGGCTATGGTGGGAGGATCATAAATTAGAGGCCAGCCTGGGCACCTTAGTGAGACCCTGTCTCAAAATAAAACGAAAAGGACTGGGGTGTAGCCTATGGGTAGAATGCTCCTGGGTTCTATCCCTAGGAGGAGGAGGAGGAGGAGGAAGAAGAAGGAGAAGAAGAAGAAAGAAATCTGGAATTTTTAAGTGGAGTTTCTTTGCAAAATCCTCACTTTTAAAAGCCACATGGAAATGGAGAGAGATGACGGCTCTTCCATTCTTGCTCCCTTAAATCCCAAGAAACCCACACAGGAGTCCTGTGTTTGGGCCTGTGCCCTGCCCGTGGGGCAGGAGGCTGGCTTGGCAGGGTGCCCCGGCTTCCCTGCCTGGGGAGCTCCCTCCTGGCCTCCTCGCCTACTCGATGCCAGGAGTCCCCAGCGCGTCCCCCACTCAGCTGTGACAACAGCTGTCTGCAGACACACTCATGTGTCCCGGGAGGGGGAGAGGTGAGGAGCACCAGGCGGCCCTTGGGCCTCCCTGTTTGGTGGACAGGGTGGGGCTAGCCAGAGGGGCCCACTGGCCATGAAGTTTCCATCCACAGGGGTTAGGACAGAGGCTGGACCTGTGTGCTGAGAGTGCCTTCAGCTCTGGTGTAGGGTTCCCCTAGAAGATTCTAACCCCCAGAACCCACCATGCGATAGGCTGGGAGGAAGGATACCTTCTCTGAAAAGCAGCAACCCCTGGACCCTAAGATGACCAATGTCCTGGGGTAACCATAATGCTATACCAGGAGGGGGTGTGGGCCTCTAGGCTGGGGCTCCCCAGTTCCCACCCCCCAACTCTGGGTCTGTAAGCAGGCCGGTAGCGTCCTAATCCTGCGCTGGGACTTCCCCAGCGTCACTGTTTTATCCCTTCTCCTTAAAGCCACCTGCTTTAAACAAGAGGAAACCAAGACTCAGAAAGGTTAAGAAAATTGCCAGAGGTCACACAGCTCCTAGGTGGCAGAGCGGGGATTCCACCCAGGACTGCCTGGCTCCTTCTACAACCCAGGCCTGGGCGTACCCTCAATCCCCCCTGGACCACATCCTAGGAGGACAGAAGCCAGTGGTCACAATGAGTGTGCTGTCAACCAGAGCCCTCCAAGAAAGGAGGCTGGGGAGACAGGAGGGGGCCCAGGACCTGCCAACAACGTCATTTGGCAGGAAGACAATGCCCATCTCAGGACCCGGGGCCAACTGGGCAGCACGTCCCCTGGAGACGGCCACATGTGGGGAACGCCCGCTGGGTGGCTCCCGGGCACCGGCGCCGGCGCGTCAGCCTCCCTGGCCAAGGGGCTGTTTATTTCCAGGGCGAGGCTGGGAGCGGTTTCCAGGTGGGGGTCCGTGGAAATCCCACGCTCACATCAGAACAGAGACCCATTCAGCAGCCCAGCTCCGCAGCCGCGTTCCCGGCAGGCGGAAAAGTCGACCTAGACGGACGCCGGGGGAGCTGGCCCTGCCACCAGCCTCTCACCTCCTCCTCCGCCCAGGACGCAGCCAACAGGGCACAGCGCGGCAGGCAGACCTGGCTCTGGGGCCTCCGTCTGCCCTGGGCGCATCCCTGGCCCATGAAAGGGCCCCACGACAGCCCAGGACCTCCTGGAGGTGGCTGCCTGAGGGACAGCGTACTCAGGGACCCCCCAACACGGCCTTTTCCTCCCCCTGCTGAGTGCCAGGGCTGCAGGCAGGACAGGCGGCTGCTGCCCCCTGAGTCTGGGGAACTGGTTTGGCCTGGGGGTGCAGCCCGAGGGGCTGATACAGTTTCAGACCTCAGCCACTGGGTGGGGGTGGGTCCCCCTGGGGCCACCAGCACAGGGGTGGGTCCCCCCAGGCCACCAGCACAGGGGCGTAGAAATCAGGAAAACTGCTGAAGGGGGCTGCCGAGGAAAGCAGGGGAGACCTCGGTGCCGTCCAGCAGGTCCAGGCTCATCACAGACACCTCTGCAGGGGCCCAGAGCAGGACATGGGCACAGTGATGGCAACCAGAGACACGGGGCAGGAGCCGCGGCCAGCACCACTTCTGTCAGCCCGGGGTGGGCCATGCAGGAGAGTAGGGCAGAAGGATCCCGGAGTTCTGGAGCCAAGAAGACAGAAGAGGTCAGTGCCCCGGCAGGCCGACTGTGGGCAAGGGTACAAGGCCATCAGAGCATCCCTTGGGACCTGGCCCAGCGGCGCACACCTGTCATCTCAGCTACTCCGGAGGCTAGGGCAGGAGGTCAGCAAGTTCAAGGCCAGCCTCAGCAACCTAGTGAGACCCTGTCTCTAAATAAAATATAAAAAGGGCTGGGGGTGCGGCTCGGTGGTTAAGCGCCCCGGGGTGCAATTCCCAGTACCAAAAAGAAAACAGAAAAAGGGTCTTGATGGGGCAGCTTCAACAGAGGGGCAGGACAGGAGTGGCGGTGGGGGGCAGGGATGGGTGTGGGCACGTGGCAGTGGCACCTTCGAGAGGCTGGGTATGCGGGGAAGACAGGGCAGAGGCCCACGGAGTGAGGAGGGATTGCTGGGATGAGACTTAGCGGCTGTGTGCGGTGGCAGGCTGGGGGACAGAGGGGCGGAGGTGCAGGGCAGGGGCCGTCTGAGCAGCAAGGGGATGGCTGCATGCTCAGTGGGGGCCTAGCCTGGAGCCAGGAGATGGGGGTGGAGGGTGGGTGGCAGAGGCTTGCTGGAGGCTGGCACGGGACAGGCCGGTTTGAGGGGTCCTCTGGGAGAAGGCAGTGTGGCCACGGCAAAGGGTGGGGGTGGGGAGAATGCCATCCCTCCCGGCCAGGCTTCCTAGGCCCTCCTGCAGGGCTGCCCGGTCACCTAGTCCTGGGTGCACTGCCCGCACACTTGAGCTCTTCGCGGATGGACTCCCAGCACGGGCCGACCCTACATGCGCGCCCCGCCCTGACAGTTGCTCGGATGCTCCGGAATGACTGACAGGCCCGCAGCGCATAACCTCAGCTCCTGGGGACCCGCCAAGTCTGAGAAAGCCGACACCCACTTCTCTGCCAACCCAGGAGACCACAGAAAACTGGGGACTTGGCTTTTTCCTTGCTGTGTTTTAAGGAAAATTAGAATAAGAAAAATCCACTCAGACCCAACAAAACGAGTGGCCTCGGAGCACTGATGGACCCAATTAGCAGAGCCGGCTGGGCTGGCTTTCCTTCCCGAACACCCTACTTATTCGTGGGGGGCTGGGGCGTGTCAGGCTGTTGCTTGTTATTACTTTGCTTCGCACCTGGACTAACACAGAGGGGCCAGTGACGGAGGCCACAGGGTCCCAGAGGCGGCAGCAGAGCCCAGGAAGCCCAAGCGGTGGCCCTGGGGAAGCTAGGCAGATGGGGACCTGGTGGCCACGGAGCCCCTCTTCTGGATCTGGGAGGGGAGCGGCTTAGAGGTGAGGGGCTGGTAAGTAAGAGCTGGGGGACCTTTAGGAGGACCGGAAAACAAGCCCAGCTGCCCTGTCCAGGCCCCTGCCCTGCCAGGTCCCCTGCTGCGCTGGACACGTCCTGCCAGCCCCGCCAAGTCCTTGTAGGCAGGGACGGCCGCTACCCACTTGCAGATGGGCTGGTGAGCGGCGAAACAGGGCGCCTCCCCCTGGTCTGGCTCTCTCCAGAGCCTGGTGAGGATCGGAAGGCCACCGGATGGTCTATAGAGAATGTTCCCCGAGTGCAGGGGACGTGAAAGTCATGGAAACAGGAAGAGCCTCCATCATAAGGGACACGGCTCTTCACCGGGAAGCACCCAGGCTGAGGGCCCAAGAAGGGGCTGGGCATAGGCGGGCAGTTCCCCGGCCACCGGGAACGGAGCAGTGCCAGGCCACGGTCAGGCACGAGGTGAGCCTCCAGGTGGCCGTGGTGGAAGAGCAGGGGACAGCCCCACACCAGCGCTTCCCGAGCCTCGGGAACCAGACCACAGGGCTGGGCAGGGGAGGGACCGTCCCTTCCTCCTTGTTCATCTGACTCTTGCTCGGGAGTGGCCTCTTTGTCCCACATTCTCTGAGAAAGGTAAGACACGTCCCTGGGGAGAGGGGTCAACTGATCCAGGTGCCAAACAGGAGGAGTGGGCACCTGGTCCCCACCCGGGCTCTGCTGCTGCCTCTGGGGACCTCAGGCCTCCATCACTGGTCCCCCCCATGTTAGTCCAGGTGCAGAGCAAAGTAATAACAAGCAACACGGCATCTCCAGCTGCTCACGAAGGAAGAGGCGTCTGCCCAGGACGGTCCGGCCGTGAGAGGGGGGGACTGTCAGCTCGCCCTGTGGGTCAGCCCCCCGCTACCCACGGGGACAGAACAGCTGCCACCACAGCCCGCGAGGAGGAAAGACTCGTTCTGGCTCAAGGTTTCTGGGGTTTCAGCTCATGGTCACCTGGCCCTGCAGCTTCAGGTCTGTGGGGCACAGCACACCAGGGTGGGAACACATGGTGGAGGAGGCCTGTCCACCTCATGGTCCTCAAGGTGGCCAGGAGTGAAGAGACAGAGGACGAGCCTGGGGTCCGAGTGTCCCCTTCAAGGGCACGCCCCCAAGACAGCTTCTTTCCACTAGGCCCCATCTCCTAAGGTCTCACCACTTCCCGACAGCAGCACAGTCTGGCGACCAAGCCTTCGAGGAGGGAGAGTTCAGATCCACACTACAGCACCATCTTACTCTGACCTGGCCTGAGTGCAGGGTGGGCCCACGTACATTCATGTATCCACTCTACAAACTCATATTTGTTCAGCACCTACTAGTCCCAGGCACTGCTCTGGACATTTAAATCTACCCATGAACATTAAGACCAAGATCACCGCCCCTGGGGAACTCAGCTGCCCTTGCAAGTTACAGTCTGGCAGAGGGGACAATCACAAATACACATGGCAAACAGGTGACCCATCTGATGTAGTAGAGGCAGAATGTGTCGTGCAGAAAAAGAAACCCCTGGTCAAGGTAAGGGGTCCTGGGTGCAGTAGCAGGGCTGCCACGTTTGACAGGGGGGTGCAGGCTAGACCTCACCCCGGGGAGGCAGGCTAGACCTCACCCAGGGGAGGCAGGCTAGACCCCACAGAGGAGGAGATTCTCCCAAGTAGAGCGCAGAGTCACCTAGGGTTGACCTTCTCCGGGCCTCGTGACCAGCTGACCTGAGGTCCTACAGTGGGGGCTGTGAGGCAGGCGTGAGGGACAGCACAGAGGCCACCTGGCTAGTCTGATGGCACGAGGCAGAGGCTCAGAGAGCAACAGTGGCCCGATCTCGGGGCCTCTCCAGCTGCCGGGGGAGAATGGCATTTCCTCCCAGCTTGTCCCCTGCAGGCTAGGGGGACACGTGCCCCGGTTCCACTTGTCGTGCCGTTGATATTACATTTCAGAACAACTTTATACAGAACAGTTGCAAAGAGCGCGCCTTCCCACCCCATCGCCAGCTCCCTCGCGTCCGTGAGCTCCTTGCCTACCGCCGTCCATCTGTCCCAGCTCAGGGGCCCCACGGCTCCATGGCCATCCACTGCACCCCTCAGAGTGCTCACCCTTCTCCAGTGCCCCCCAGTGTCCTCTCCTGTCCCGGGTCCCACCCAGGATTCCTCCCTACATGTAGTCCCCCTCAGCTACGCCCGACTGGCAGGTTCTCAGATGGCAGGTTTCTGATGATCTGTTGGCCGTGAGAGGGACCCGCCAGGAATCTTGTAGGATGTCCCACAATCTGGGTTTGCTGCCACAGTCAGACAGGGGTCATGGGTGCCGGGGGGGGGGTGCCACGGGGCCTTATCACGCCAGGGTATGTGCTCTCGATGGGACTCATCACATATGACGTTAACCTTGAGGACCCCATGATGCAGGGTGCGCTGGCCTCCCACGGCAGAGCGGCTTTGCAGGTGCCCATTGCACGCTGCGCTCTCAGCAGGCAGGGCGGAGGGCAGCCCACAGCAGGGGGCGGGGGGACGCCCATTTTTAAGGGGTCCTGTGTAATGTGAGGAGGTCACTACAGCGGCTGGGGACAGAGGGTGGTGGCTGGGGCTGGCGAGCCACAGAAGGGTCCTGAGAAGTGGCTGATGGCATGGGCACTACCCGTGAGAACTCCACCCGGCAGGCTGCGCTGTGGGGCTGGGTGTGGGCACCACCCAGGGCACCTTCGGGCCTGGGCCAGGAGCAAATGCCCTTGGCATCAAGCCTGGCAGAGGACAGTGATTTGGGGAAAGATCAGGCGTTTGCAAGACTTGGATGCGTTAGGTTGAAGTGCCCCGTCATCCGAGTGAGTGACAAATTGGACAGATGGGTCCAGAGTCTGAGAGACAGGTGTGGGCCGGAGGGACACACCTGAGGTCACCAAGGGGTGAGCATGCACGGGGAAGGGGAGACGGCCAGGACCGGAGCCCAAGATGCCCTGTCCCAGCTGGACCTGCAGGAGGGGCCCCCGGGGGAGGGGCCGAGCCCAAGCAGCCTGGAGAAGGGAATGACAGATGGCACCCCAGGACGGAGGACCCACCCCACAAGGGCAGCTTTGGAGGGCATCAGGGTCCAAGCCTCAAGCTGGCTTAGGGGAGAAGGAAGGGGGAACCAGAGGCAAGAGCACCGGCAAGTCTTCCACGCTCCCAAGGGAGCGAAGGAATGTGGCAGACGGTGTCGGCCACGGCTCTAGAGCAGGCGATTCTAAGCTGGGAGAGGTCACACACTTCTCTCCAGTACGGGGAGGGACCCTCAGGGAGGCCACAGGCGCCTCTGACCCCTGTGCAGGAGGCAGAGTCCGCGGATCTCTCCGGTCCCAAAGGGGCCAAAGAGCAGGGAGGAGGCCGGGGCTGGGGGGGGAGTTGTACGAGGTCCTCCAGGGAACCCCGAGTGCGGGGCGTGGGGAGACGGGCACCCCCTGCAGCAGGCAGCTGCCAGGACCCAGCAGCTCCCAAGGCCTGGGGTGAGTGCCCGCCACAAAGCCGCGTGGAAACCTCCCTGGGTGCCAGTGAGAAAGAGGGCGCCCTGGATCCTCGTGCACCCTGTCGGCCTGAGGTGGGGAGAGGAAGACTCCATCCAGGGGCAAGATGTCGGCCTCCAGGGGGCAGTGAACACCCAGGGTGCTTTGCAGTCACGGTCCCAGGAATCCCCAGGCAGGGGGTGGAAACTCCCTGAAATCCTACCCTAGAAGCTCTGTGCCTGCGCACAAGCCCAGGGTTTTCTGGGGAGGGGACATCTAGGTGTCCTTAGCTCTCTGAAGTGGTTCACGTGCTCAGGAGAGAAAAAGGCGGAGTAGGCACTCAGGAGCCTGGAGGTGCACCTGGTCTCCTCCCAAGCCCAGAAGCTGCAGAAGTGGGGGTCCATCAAGTAGCCTTTCTCCACATCAGGGTCACCTGCTGGGTCCCTGTGACTCCCAGGGCTGTCTCCTTGCTATTAGGAGCCTGGAAGCCTGGGGAACTGCAGCGCAGCTCGTCACCCCCCAGAGAAGCTGTGAGCCTGGTGGGGAGTGTAGGCACGTGTGTGCAGCATGTTGTGTATGTGTGTGTGTGTGTGTGTGTGTGTGTGTGTGTGTGCAACTGGCACGTGTGTGTAATGGCAGGCATGTAAACAGTGTGTGTCTGGGTGTGCTGTGTGTGCCCAGGAAAGACTGGGGGGGGGGTGTTGAGCATGAGTATTCATATGTGCACATGTGTTCGTGTGTATGTCTAGCTATGCATTTGGTATGCATGTAAGTGAGGGGTGTGTGTGCGCGCAAGGCAGTGGGGTGGAGGGGAACAGGAGCATGGTGCTCAGCAGAGTGTGTTGGGTGTGCCTCTAATGCCCAGCTTCAACCAACACCAGGCTCTGTGGATGTGGTAGGACTTTCCAAAGGATGTGAAATCAGCTACAAGTCTTTACTCTGTATCTCCTTCATGGGGTGAAGTCCTCATGCTCTGCCAGATGTGGTGGTCCTGTTGTGATTATGCAAGGGGCTCAGAGAGGCTGTAGTGTTGCCCAGGAACACACAGCTCTGTGGAACACCAACTTCTGGTTCACCCCTGGGGAAGGGAGCCAATGCCCAAGAAGAGGCATTTACATTCTGTGTGTGTGTGTGTGTGTGTGTGTGTGTGTGTGCGCACACAACACATGCACTGGGACACTGCTGAGGGACACAGATGCCCTTTCCCGTCCTGGCACTGGGACATGGCAGGAGGCCATGCTGTGACATTGGCTTCCTCTGAATCTCCCTCTGTCAAGCCACCTAGGAGGGCCCCTGCTCCCCACACCGGCACTTTCCAGAGAGTCACGGGGGACAGCACCCTCTCTGTGGCAGGGTCAGGGCCTTTCTGCATGGCACACTCCCCAGGGTCCTGGAGCAAGACAGGCTGCCCTGTGCTCCTCCCTCCTGGACACCTAGGGCCCCGGCACGTCCTCCCCGGGCCTCGCGTGGCCCTGCTCACGTGGTCAGTGAGACACACGAGGAACATCGTGAGACCTGCTGTGAGACCTGACTGTCCTGGACCAACCATTCGGGAGACGCAAGCGAACCACGGGAGGTCCCCATCCTGGTCCCCATCCCCCTCCCTCCAGGACCCAGGCTCTTGCCGGTGTTGGAGCAGCAGTCCAGCCAGGCCTCTGCCCTTCTCCTGCCCTGCATCCCACACGCAGGGAGATGGCACCAGGGACCAGGGGTAGATGGAGTTGTCACCAGGCTGAGCCTGCACCGGGAGGGGCGAGCAGGATCCACGCTGCAGGTCACAGGGAGTTTGAACACTGCAGACCCTCCCCCGTCTCAGGAGGGAACCCGTGTTACCCGTCAGCCACCAGGGAAGTCTCCCCACAGTACAGTTGTGAATTAAACATGCAGCCTAATGAGTTGATTTTATTAGTTTGCAAACGCACCGAGAACTCGTTATCAAAATAAACATCAATTCCTTTCACCCCTGCTGTAGCCTCTTCACGCAGAGGAGGATAAATAAAATCCTCAGGCCACGGGTGACTCTCTGCATGTGGCCGAGGCTCGGCCAGACAGAAAAGCCCATCAGCCCCCACAGCGGGGGTCTCATTGGGGTGGAGGTGGAAGAAGAGCCCATGACGACACCAGGGTGACCCTCTGACGGTGCCAGAGTCCTTGCCTCAGGCCCCTCACTCCAGCCTGACCCCAGGGTGTGGGAGTGGGGACCAGCCACGGCACGGGGGTGCTTCTGTATACCAGCTCTCTGCCATGTGTCCTCTGGCCCCCACCCACTCCCGGGGGAAGGAAAAACAATCCCATCTTACCAAGGAAGACGCCCAAGGTCATGCTAGGGAACAGGCATTCGAGGGGACAGAGGGGTTGGGGTACTTGGGGGGCATCTCCTGCAGAGTTAAGTGGGTGTTAAGAGAGCAAGCCTAGAGCTGGGGTTGTGGCTCGGCTGTGGGGCACTCGCCTAGCTCCTGCAAGGCGCTGGGTCCGATCCTCAGCACCACATAAAAATAAACAAACGAAAATAAAGGTATTGTGTCCAACTACGAGCAAAAAAAATGTTTAAGAGAGAGAGCAAGACTGGACAAGACCACAGTCCCGTGGATGGACAGGTTGACCCTTGGAGCCCAGGCCCTCCGTGGCTCTACACCTCTCTCCCTGGAGATGCCACTGAGTGGCGGCTCACCTCTCTCCTGGGCTGCCTGCCCTCCCCCTCCTTCTAGGTCCCCTGACCCAGGCCCCTGGGAAGAGATGGTTCCAGGCCTGTGGAATTAGCCCTGAAGCCAGCAGGACAAGCCCGTATTGTCGCGCCGGGCAGTCCTGCTGTCTTTGGAAAGGATGTTCTAATCCCAGTTCATCCGCTGTCCAGGGCAGTCAGCTGTTTGCAGGCATTTGGGGGCAGGTCTCTGCCATCGGAGCCATTGTGCCACCCCTCCCCCCCAAGCTCAGCCATCCGTCACTCTGTCTGGACGCCTTTGTTGGCTGCCAACCCCCTCCCAGTGGCATCTCCCCCCACCCCACCAGCTGCTCCACCTCCCCTTCTATTTTGGGGCTCTAGCCACCAGGGCCTGGTGCACCAGCCAAGCCCCTGGGAGGAGGGGCAGGACAGGAGGGGACCTCACGGACTCCATGGGGAAGGAATTCAGTCTGGGCTACTTTCTGCCCGTGATGGTAGAGAGAAGGGGGATCTCTGAGGAGTCTGGGGACCTGAACCGAATTAAATGCACCCTTCGTAGCGCAGCCAGAGAGACTTAGCTATTAAAATAAATAAGTAAGCCCCACTGCCCCTCCAGCTTTGGCACACAAGACACGGAAGACAAAGTCCAGCCCACTCAGCCTCTGCGCTGGCCTCGCCCTCCCCACCACCAATGATGCTCCACTGTGGCCCCAGCACCCCCAGCCTCCAGGTCCCCACCCGGCTGCCTCATGCACAGCCCAGGGATGGACTATGTGGCCGCCTCCACTTTCCTAAAAAGGCCCCTGACTCGTCCCTCTCAGCACTTGATTTAAACGTCCCACTGGATTCCCTGGTTATGGTCTGTCGCCCCCAGACCAGTCGTGGGCCCAGGCTGGACAGGAGGTGAGCAGGAGAAAACGCGTCCTAGGTAGTGTGCACACCACCCTGGCGTGGAAAGCATGCGCTCTGGGCGCTGGAGCGGCCGTTGACGCGCCCCTTGTCCTTGTTCTCCACCCTCTGAACTGTGTGGGCACACCCCGAGCACACCCCCGTGTGCCCAGACGCGTTGCCTCCGAGGGTGGGCTTCATTCTAGGGCCTCGGGAAGACACAACAAGGGACAGACTTGGACATTTCCAGCTTCACTGTCCTCCTGATGCTGCCCATGAATTCCAGGCCCCAGAGGAAAAGAGAGCCGTCCCTCTTGCCCACGATTTCTCTTTCTGCTGCCTCGGTTACCCGAGGTCAGGCGTGGTCTTGAAAACATCAAATGGAAAATTCCAGAAACACACAATTCGTAAGTTTGAAGTAACTTTTATTATAGTTTACTGTTATAATTGGTCTTCTGTATTATGTTACTGCGGTTATTCTCGTCCTGGCCTGATTTATAAACTAAACTTCATCATAGCTGTGCATGCGCAGGGAAAACCTTAGTCTGCACAGGCTGGAACCATCCCCAGGTCCAGGCATCTGCAGGGGTCTTAGGACATACCCCCTGGAGAGAAGAGCGGGTGACTGTAACTTATCTGAGGTTCCTGAGTGGGTCACAGCAGAGCTGACCCTAGACCCAGACCCTCTGGTGTCCCAATATTGTACGGCCTGCTGTCCTCCCCCCATGAGTGCAAGTCCACCTGGGGCCACGTGCTCCTGGGGGACGGGCAGGTCCCTTCGGGGTTCTTCTGGAACCCAGTCCTTTGCATAGCACTTTGGAAATACCTGGGATGAGGCTGGCCCGCCTTGTCCCTGGTGTTCAATAGAAAGAAGGGACCCCTGACGTGTCCCTGTCTCCAGCCCCAGGTTGAGGCTCCTCCATCAAGCAGCACCCCAGGGCTGGCCTGGCTGCTCTGGAATTGTTCTGGAACAAAACCCCCAGGGGATGCCTAGGATGAAGGGGTGGGAAGATGGCCGGCTTCGGGAAATGAGGAACACACACCCAACCCCGTGCACACACCATGCATACACACACACGTACACACAATAACACACGTATGTGCACAGAAACAACACATATACACACCCACAATGCACCACCTACGTGTATGCACAAAT
The DNA here is from genome assembly GCF_964194105.1 of Spermophilus citellus. Lineage (NCBI taxonomy): Eukaryota > Metazoa > Chordata > Mammalia > Rodentia > Sciuridae > Spermophilus > Spermophilus citellus. The sequence goes on from NC_138199.1 coordinate 71,212,150, forward strand.
GTGCATGTACACGGGAACACACATACATGGGAACACACAAAGGAACACATATACATGGGAAAGCACATGCACACATGCATACATGGGGACACACATGTGTGCACACACATACATGGGAACGCATAAACGGGAACACACACATGTACACACACACATGCACAAGAATGCATACACGCGCACATGCGCACACACATACACGGGAACACATGCACATTCTTCCCTCTGCATCCGGGTTTTCCTGTCTACACAAGCAGGCACATCACCCAGTTTCTGGAACAGGTCCCTCCCTCATCTGGCCCAGGTGACATGAAGGACCAGAAAGGCAAGCCCCTTGGACGTGGGAGGCCATATACCTCGTGCCCAGTGCCTTGCCTTCACACCCTCATCCCTTCTCTCCCGGGCATGCCAAACTTCCACCTCCTGTGGCCCCCCAGCACCCCCGGCCACAGACCAGAGTCCCGGGCACACGTGTCAACACAGGACAGGGAGGACAACCGCAGGCTGCGGGGATCTGCTCCCACTGGGCAGCCGTGTGAACCCACCTCCGGGGCGCTGCCAGCAGAGCTCGCCCCGCGGCCCGTCTCTCGGGCATGAGGTTGGTGTGGTCCCCGCTCTGGCTAAGTCCCCATGGGCAGACCCTTTTCCTGGAATAACGGGGTTTTAGTCCTGGGGGTCGGGGGCTAGGGACATCCCAAGATGGTCCAAAGGAAGGAAGGGAAGCAACCAGCGCAGAACAGAGGGTCACGGGACAGGAGGCCGCTGTCCCCAGCCCACCAGGCAGGGGCCTGAGAGTGGGCGAGTGGGCTCAGGGCAGATGCCCCTTCCAGGTCCAGAGGGAACACTGGAGAAGGGTCAGGGCTCAGGGCTCGAGGCCCCTCTGAAGTGGGACAGGGAGACGGTAGGGGAGGCGGGTGGGCGAGTGGAGGAGGGGTCTCCCAGGGAGCCAGGAGGAAGGAGGCCTGGGGGGCAGCTCACAGGGTGCATGAAGGACGGAGGGATGGAGGGCCATAGGCGTGAGCACCCAGGGGCCTCGGGGCAACAGAGCTGGTCCCATACCGAGCAAGGAGGGGCGCCCAGGGGACACGTTCAGTGGCAGCAGCAGGGGCCTGAGTCACCACTGAGGCCTTGTGATTCTAGACCGGGGAGGGCCCAGGGCTCTTCTCAGGGAAGCCTGTGTCACTGGAGTCCACAGCCTTGCTCTAAGGCAAGGGGGAGAACCAGGGCCTCTGAGGCCCCCTGCAGCTCCTGGCTCTGACCTTGAACTCCCAGCAACATGGTGGGGAGCAGGAGCTGCAGTGGCCCTGCCCATAGACCCCGCTGGCTCACAGTCTCCCTGACCAGTGCTCCCAGGACAGAGACACCAGGGACAGGGAGCTTGTGGCGGTGGTGGCAGTGAGGGAGGGGACGCTACTATTTGCATCCTCCTAACGGATTTACCACCCCCACCCCGCCAACCCGAGTCCCTCTCCTGAAATCATAAATAATTAGTGCGCCCAGGATGCCCGCGACCGAACAGTGTGTGTTTCCAAAGCACTTTGTGCCCATTAACCAAAGAGTTCTTGATCCAGCTCCAGAAGGAAAGGGCAGGAACAGGAGGCTGAGAACCCGTCTGGAAGTACCCCCCGTCCAGCCGCGGCCCTGGGTGTGGTGGAATGAACGCCCTGTCCTGAGATCTAACATCAAGATGGCGAGGCCCCGAAACCCAGGAGTTCGACGGAAGAGGAGCCACCAGCCAGCCAGCTGCTCTTGGATGAGTCAACCCCTCGCAGGAGCCCGAGGAGCCAAGAGGCCCAGGTGGTCCCCGGATGTGGTGGCCAGGAAGGGAAGCTGGGCAGGACAGAGGGACATCTACTGTGTGCACCACAGCAGCCAGAGAGCGCTGGGCGGGAAGCAGCTCTGCACACCTGGGGGGGGGGGGGGGATGCTAAGTTGCAAGGCAAGGCCCCTTCATTAGTGTGGAGGTGACACAGCTGATCCCCTCATTAGCTCCGCCCCCTCACCCGCCACACGGGTAGCTTTGCTCCAGGCTGGGGCAGAAGTGGGCGTTGTGCCAACTCGCCTCTCCCCGTGGCAAGGGAGAGCTCAGGGTGTCTGTCGATTCATTTCCTGTGGCTCAAACTAGACCCTCCCGGAGGCAGCTCAGGCCAACCCCGGGGCCCAGCCAGGAGGAGAGCCAAGGCCCGCTCCTTGGCCCCATGGAGTCACAGCCTCTTACTCAATGAATCTACTGAAACCGACTTCGGGCTGAGAGTCTCCCTCCTGCCCTGTTAACAGGAAGGGTGTGCCTCTCTGGAAGGGACCCTGTGCCTAGTGTCTGATGGCACAGGGGACTCAGGGGAGCAGGGGCCACGTGACAAGTCTTCCACAGGTGAGTACCCGACAGGTGACTGCTCTTCCCTCCTGGCTCCTGCCCTTCTCACTAGGAGCCAAGGTAAGGAAGCCAGGGTAGGAGGGGCAGGGTCTGCTCCTGACACCCTTGAGCGGACCCCCCAAGAGCAACGGCCCCACAGCTGGGGACTGTGGAGTCCGGGCAGGACCCCAACAAGCAGCTACCTGAAGGCAGATCCTGGCGCACACCGGCTGCTAGGAAGAAAGAGACAGTGCCTTGTGCCTGTGCTGCCTTGTGGCTTTTAACCCGAAGGCCAGTGACGTCAGCCCAGCACAGGAGCTCCACTCTCAGCACAGTCAGGACTCAGTGGCACCTCCCTAGGGCAGACACTCACAGCACCCGGAAGGAACAGTCCCGAAGCCAGCCTGCACAACGAGAGCCAACTGGTTTGTGACAAGGCTGCCAAGTCCCTCATCGGGGGAAACAATCTCTGCGATAAATGGAGCTTGGATAGTGGGAAATGCAGATGCAGAAGAATCAAGTCCAACCCCTACCTCACGCCATACACAGAAACTCAAAATGGATCAACACCCCAAACAGAGGAACTGAACCATAAACCTCTTAGAAGAAAACACAGAGTTAAATCTTGATGACGTGGATTTATCAGCGGATTCTTAGGTGCGATAACAAAAGAAAACAAACAGAGTTAAGTTGGACTTGCCCAAAACTTAAAACTTTAATGCATTAAAAGGTATAATTAGGAATGTGAAAAGAGAGTCTACAGAATGAGAGAGAATATTTGCAAATTGCATATCTGATAAGGGCCTAGTATCCAGAATATATAAAGACAAAGACAAAATTTAAAAATGGGCAAAGGAGCCAGGGGAGGTGGTGCACGCCTGTAATCCCAGCAACTTGGGAGGACGAGGCAGGAGGATCACACTTTAAAAATGGTCAGACAACTTTGTTAGAAATTTCTCTGGAGAAGACATACAAATGGCCAACACGCACATGAAAAGACTGTCAACATTGTTAGCCGTTAGGAAAACACAAATCAAAACCACAATGAGACACCACTTCACACCCACTGGGATAGCTATAATTAAACAAATAGAAAATAACAAGTGTTGGTGTGAAAAAACAGAACCTTTGTGTACTGCTGGTGAGAATGTGAAATTGTTCAGTAACTGTGCAAATCAGTTTGCTGGATCCTCAAAAAGTTAAACATAGAATTACCATATGACTCAGTGACTGCACTCCTAACTATATATCTGAAGGAATTGAGGACAGGCCCTCAAACAACTATGTGCACACGTAGATTCACAGCAGCACTATGACAATAATCAAAAAGTGGAAGTACCCAAATGTCCACTAACAAACCCATGGATAAACAACTGGTGACAGACATATACCATGGAATATTGCTTAGCCATAAAAAATGAATGAAGGGCTGATATATATATATATAGTACAACATAGATAGATCTCAGTGAAAAGAACCAGATACAAAGTGATTCCATTTCTAGGAACTATCCAGAATAGGTAAATCCATGAATACACATGGCAGACTGGTGGTTGCCAGGGACTGGAAAGAGGAGAAATGAGAAACAGCTGCTTGGTGAGTAAGGGGTCTCCTTTTGGGGTGGTGGAAGGTATTGAAACTGTGCAGAGGTCGTGGCTGCATGACACGGTAAACATACTCAATGCCACTGCATTGTGTCGCATTGTATCATGACAAGTTTATATCGTGAATATCACGTCAACTTTTAAAAAAGGAAACTCAGTAGAATTAAGTGCAAACCTGGTCTCCAGAAAGAAAAGATGAGTCCTTAAAAGTTGAGAGCCAAAGGGAACCCAAAATGCTACGCAGACAAGCTGCCTGAATCTCTGGCTGACCCTGAACACGCGCACTTAGGGGACACTGCAAATGACCCAGCTGAGGAGTAAGAACTGAACGGAGATTGAGCTCACCAGCACAGTTCAGTTAATTCCCACTAAATCAAATATAAAATCGACACTCTTTGACTAAATCTAGCAGAGTCTAGTTCCTCCATGCCCTGGACACGTAGGAAGGGAGTTCACCAACAGGGAACCAGAAAAACGCCACCCGTTATCAAGACGAGACGACCAGTGAAACTGACCCCCAAATGACCAGACGTCAAAATCAGCGGACATGAGTTTTAAGGCAGCTGTGAGCTCAATGAGATAAACGACAACATGCTCGCAATCAGCAAGCTTGAAAATATGCCTATAGAAATACAGAACAGATGAAAAGATCCGAAAAAAGGTGTGGCCCCGCGGACGATGTGAAACACCGAACAGAGGGGTCAGAGACATCCCCAAAGGAGACAGGGAATGGGGCTGAGAAGGAATGTGAAGAACTGATGCTGGTTCTTCCCTGGATTTGGTGAAGGACACACACACTCTTCAGATTCAAACTGGTTTCAGTGAATCTCAAACAGGATCAATACAAAGAAAACCAGGTCTGGACTCATCATAGGAGGCTTCCGAAAACCGACCGGAGAGAGAGAGAGAGGGAACAGAGGATTCTGGGTGCCCTTGGCTGCCGGCTTGCACGGGCCCAGAGATGGCTGCACATGTCCCCTGGAGGCAGCTCCCCAGCCGCGTCCCCCACCGGGCAGGGTGCTGTGCCCACACCCGAGCCTCAGGAGGCTCCCAGGCTCTCCTGAGCCAGGCCAAGGGCCCTCCTCGGCTGAGCAGGGAAAGCAGCGCTTGCTCCATCCCGGGGCCACAGAAAGCCAGCAGCTACTGGAAATGTGGCCCTGGCCCCAGTCCCCAGTCCCCAGGGTCTCTGTGTAGGCGGATCCCCCAAGTGGACACAGGCAGGACCCCTACCCGCTCTTCGATGCCCTCTTGACCTGCATTTTACCCTCCTGGATTCCAGAAGCTGGAAGAGTTTTAACGTCCCAGACAAGTTTTCTTGGCTCAGGGAGGGAGGGCCGGTCCTCCCCCTCCTCCTCCTCCTGCTCCTCCTCTCAGTTCAGCACTTGAGGAGGGAGGGCGGGAGGGAGGGAGCAGATGGGTGAGAGGGAAACCCACCTCTCCCCTCACCTGGGGACAGAGCTGAGCCTTTCTTGCCTGGCCTCACTCCCCCAGGGGACCTGGGTGTCTTTCCACATGTAAAGGGCCCCAGAAGGGGCACAGGACCTGGCAGATCTAGGGTAGCCCAGGAGCAATGCTCCAGGGCTCCTGCCTGCGCAGGGCTGGGCTAGTTCTGCTTTTCCTCTTCAGGGACCCTGAATACCCAAGCCTCAGCTTGGACGTAAGGGCCTTGACCCTGACCCCCCCCTCCAGCCCTCCACTCACCCACCCTGCTCTGGACAGTGCCCAGCCTTAGGCCTCTGCATGCCCTCTGCCCGGCACCCTCCCGAGCCTGGTCTCTACATCCCCAACCCATACACCTTTCTGGTCCCAGTTCAAACACCCCATCTTCCTGGAAGCCCTTCCTGACCTCCTGGGAGGGAGGCACCTCTTCCCCACGGAACCTGCCTCCCATTTTATTTCAACTGGTTTGACAACTATTTATGTAATTCTAAGTCTAGGCCAGAAACTCGACGGAGACTTCTCACAAACAGTAACTTGTTCAATCCTCACACCACCTCCTGGAGGGAGCTGAGCACTCCTGACTTACAGAGAGGGAAACTGACCCTGGAAATGGGGTAGCGGAGGAACAGGGAATGCCAGCGCCCCCCTGCCTGGGCCCTGGGGGGCTAGAAGGAGGACGGAGGTCAGTGGGCGATAAGAGGACACCTGACCCAGTTCAGTTCCCACTCTGGTCTGCACCAGCAGGGACGGCAGGGAGGGCTCAGGCCGGCTTCCCCAGAGTTGCCTGGCTACCTCTCCATCCCCTGATGCTGGCCTCTGACCCTCGGGGTCAGCTCCGCTGCAGACCCTGACTCGCTGGGCTCCCTCCCCCAAGTGGGTCCAGGCTGGGTGCTCGGGAGGATTCACAATGCAGGGGATGCCCTTCAATAAGAGATGCACCCCGAGAGCGAGCTCTCCTGTGCTCGAACCCTGGGGAATCTCTGGTTCTGTCTGTTGAAGGGGTGATTCTTTCACATTCTCCTTCCTGTATCAAAACCAGCGCTGCACACAGCCTCGGGGCCTCTGCGCTGTTCCTCCAGGGGCCTGGGTAGACCCTCAGGCTCCAGGGGCCTCCCAGGGCCCTTGCTGCAGGCTGGGCCAGGGGCACAGAAATGCGACACCTGTCAAGGCAGCCCGCAGCTCCCACACACCCCCCAGGTGAGAGCTTCAGGTGCAGAGGAGGGTCTCTTCCTCCTAACAGCAGGGCAGCAAGAGAGCTCAGGGCTTCCCCAGGGGACGTGCCTGTCACCTGAGGACCTAAGGAGCTGACCGATGGGCTGAGCCTGCGTTGCCGGCGCCCTGTAAGCAGAGCAGGGCCCGTGCCAGCACCACTCTGCGGCGCCCACAGAACCCGTGCACCCAAGGTCCCGAGCGAAGCCAGCTTAACCTGGGGAAGGCACAGCAGAGCCCTGGGGACGAGCACCCACCAGGAGGCCATTGCTCCCTGTCCCCGCAGCGCGACAGGGGGACCAGCCTGGCAGGACCTTCCCAAACCCCCTCAAAGAATCAGCCCATTGCAGGGAAGGAGAGACCTGGATAGAAGGCGCCTCACATTTTCTGGATGATCTAGAATGTCCCTAAAGGCCCATATGATAAAGACCTGGCCCCCAGCGTGGCACTTTTGGGAGGTGGTGGCAACGTTCAGGATGGGGTGCTGCGGGAGATCTTCAGGTCACGGGGGCATGTCCTCCAGGGAACTGTGGGACCCGGGTTTCTTCTTTCTCTTTTCCTCTCTGGTCACAAAGGAGGACTTTTGCTGAATTCCAAATCCTGACCCCCGCACCACCAGGTGCTGCCTCACTGGCCCCAAAGAAACGGGACCAGCTGATGGTGCACTAAACCTCTCAACTGTGAGCCTACAGAACCTTTCGTCTTCACAAGTTGATGACCTCAGAAACGTGTTGTAGTAACAGGAAGCTGACTAACTTGCTGAGCACCGTGTGTGGCTACCCCACTTTGCAGGGGAGGTACCTGAGGCTGAGGGAGCTTCAGTCACTTTCTGAGGCCCCTCAGCTGTGGTTCCTGGTGACCGCAGGGTGCTGGCTTCAGAGCCTCTCATGAGGTAAGGAGCGGAGGTGAGAGCGGTGCATAGCAGGCAGGATCGGACAGGCAGGTTCCGAGGCACGGAATTCCACATCCTGACCCTCCAGCTCCCGGCCTCCCGGACAAAACCGGAGAACTTCACGGAGAAGTTTCTAGGCTTGCTGGCCGCTGTTCTGCCTCATCCCTGTCTGGCCTTTGGGGTCTGAGACAAGAGGGGTGCTGGCATGTCAGCCCCTGACAGGGAGCAGGGCCAGGGGTGGGGCAGTCGGAAAACGGGCCCCTTTGCTTTACAGAGCAGGAGCCTCGCAGTGTGTGTGGGGGTGGGGGTGCTGGAGGGCTCACCTGTGGGCAGATGGGCTACCTGGGCAGGTGACCTGTGCAGGTGACCTGGGGCCTGGTTTAACACTTTCTGTCACCATCTGGCAACTCTTCATCATTCTTAATGAGGGGCCCATGTGTCCATTTCACACCAGATTCTGCAAGTCCGGCCAGTGGGGACGGGGCACTCTCCAGGGCGGGCCTTTCAGTGACCTCTGTGGCCAGGGTTTGACAGGCAGGCTGGCCAAGGCCCACACCCGCGGGGGCCAGAGCCCCAAGGACTCGTCAGGAGAGCTGGGTGAGGAAGGGCCTCCCAGGCAGGGTTGGGTTAGGCCTGAGGCCTGGGAACTGCTCCCCTGTCCTCCCTGGTCTGCAGTGAAGGACTAACCAGATGGCCAGGCTGGGGAGGGGGGTCGGAGCCACTGCCGAGGGCCTTGTCCTATCTAAGGAGACCCCTGTCCCCACCCATGAGCCCCAAGGGCGGGCAGATGAAGCTGGCCGTGTCAGCCTGTCCCCAGGGCCCTTCACTTCCCTGTTGGGACAGGCCCAAGGGGAAGGCAAAGGCCAAGTGGATCCAACTCAGAACCCCAGCCCAGGGGGCTCTCGGGACCCCTCAGCCGCCATCAGCTGCCCAGGCCAGGCGCAAGAACCCAAGCCACCACTCCTGGGGCGCACCCTGCCCAGGAGTCAGCATCAGGAGGAGCAGAGGGAGGAGGGTGCTCCCAGGACAGGACTGCAGAGTGGCCTCCTCCAGCCCAGCACATTCTGGACAGTGAGGGGAGGGCAGGACGCCCGGAGCCTGGGGCAAACCCGGGGCCTCGGTCCCAGCAGGGCCTGGTCCGCAGTCCTGGGTCCATCTGTGCCTTTGGAACCAAGGGGCTGGGGACCGGGCGGGTGTTCAGGGTGCTGGGGGCATCTGAGCCCTGGGCGCCGTCTCCACCTGGGCCCATCTGAGCCCAGACGACAGGCCACAGCGCAGCTGCCGGGCAGGATGGGGGGATCCCAGAGACACGGACAGCTGTGAAATGAGCAGACCGCGGCTTTGGAACCCCCTCGTCTGGTCTGCTGTTTGCTCTCTAGGACAGTTACATCCAAACGCATGGCCATCGTGTTGGGGTTCCCTGTGTCCCTGAGGCACCGAGGACGGAGCCAGGCAAGGGTCAGCAAGAGACAGCGGCTCCCCCGCAGCTCACCCTCTCCAAAGGCTCATTTATTTATTTATTTTTACATCTCCCGAGTCGGAATGCCTCTTTTTGTGGATTAAATGGTACCGTTATATATATATATATAATTTTTTTTCCCCTTCTTAGGGACACATGAGATTATGGCACGTCTTGGAATCGTCTTGGGTCAACAGAGAATGAGGTGGCACTGATGGTGGGGATGGGTCTCCAGGGCTCAGCGCCCCCTGAGCTCAGTTCTGGGTGCTCTGTGGGAACTGGTGTGGAGACCCAGGGAGCTGAGAGGGGCAGAGGCTGAGCACAAGGTCACGGGCTGAGGCTGAGCACAAGGTCACGGGCTGAGGCTGAGCACAAGGTCACGGGCTGAGGCTGAGCACAAGGTCACGGGCTGAGGCTGAGCACAAGGTCACGGGCAGAGGCTGAGCACAAGGTCACGGGCTGAGGCTGAGCACAAGGTCACGGGTAGAGGCTGCACAGGTGGGCTGAGTCTTACAGGTGGGTCAGAAGCACAGAGGTCTCAGGTAGGACAGGCCTCCAGAGAAGCCCCTGGACTGTTAGGGCCGTTCCCCAGCCGCCAAGCATGGCCCTGGGCTAGTCCCTGGGAGGGAGCGAGCGTGAGGGAGTTTCGTTTCTTGCTTTCAATCCACACGTTCCAGATGGGGAAGCTGAGGCTGGATATTTGGCCAAGGCCATCTGGCCTCTAAGTGGCAGAGCTAAGCCAATTTCTAGGCCGCCATGGAAACATCTTTCATGGAGAGTTTAGAGGCGGAGCAGGAGGGGCAAGAGTGGCCCTGAACACCTACTGGTGGACAGCAAGGCTCTGTGTCCATTCCCAGTCCACCATTCACAAGCTCAGGGCAGCTGCTTGAGCTCTCTGTGTCTGATGCCTGATCCATAGAGTTGGAAATGCAGATCTCCTCGTGCAGAGAGGATCCCTGGGGAAATTCACAGAGGGAGGTCTGGGAAATGGCAGAGGCTCCGTCCATGTGGTCTCTGTCACTGAGTCCTGCGTTCTGGGTGGCTCCAAAAGCTACTACAGACCCCCTGAGCCCCACTCACGGCCTTGGTGTCGGGGGTGAGAGCCGGGGCAGCAGAGGGGAGTCAGGACAGCCCGGGGGGCCTGGGGAGCTTGACCCCTAAACCACTGGGGGCCGCTGGCTTCAGAAGAGTGAGGCCTGAGGAAGGGCCTCTGTGCGGCTCCAGGCGGTCACTCTGGGTCCCTGATCCCCAACTTGGTAAGGACAGTCACCCCCACCCCAGGGCAGGTTCTGGACCCAGCCCTCCCCCCGCAGGGCTGTGGCCGCTCCACGGCTGAGCTCTGCGATGGGCCCTGGACTCCGGCGGCCCCCCTGGCTCCTGGCTCAGCTGTCCCGCGGCTCCGGCTCCCACTTCTGCTGACACAGCATCCATAGCTCAGATTCCTGTGTGAGGAACGGAGCCGAGAAAGAGGGACCAGAGAAATCTCAGTCCTGTCCCGGGCTGGCTGTCCAGCTGAGGAGAAAATCAGATGGCCCCAAACTGCAGTGGACAGAGCCCGCAAAGGGGACATGAAATCCAGGTTCCGGATCTGAGGCCTGAGACACCTCACTTGCTTCTCTCAGTCCCATATCCTCCTCTATAAAAGGAGGAGGCCCTTTGTGATCTAACCCTAGCGATTCTCCAGTTCCCCTACACTCACGTGCTGCTCCAGGACCTGGAGCCAGAGGGAGAGGAGAGGGAGGAAGCCACAAGCCCCCAAAGCCCTGGCTAGTTGCCCAGGTGCAGTCTGACCACAGCCCCGTCTTTCGTTTGCCACGTCCCTCCTGAGGTCCGCATGGCTTTATGAGACAGCGTGAGGGTCCCCCAGCAGAAGCCACATCTGAGGAAGTCACTCTGCGTGACCAGGCACCAGTTGACCCTGGTGGCTGGGCACCAGGAGGAGCACAAGGCCCCTGCTGTCAGTGGGGATGGAGACAGAGCCCCTCCGTCCCACGGGACTTGGCGTCACCCTGCATCCTCCCTGGAGGCCCCTCTGGGCAGCCTTCTCCAGTTGCTGCTGATCTCCCAGGTCCCCTGCCCCTACCTGCACCACGCGCCCCTCACTGTCCCCCGTGACCGACACATGCTCTTGCACCCGAGGCCAGGGACCCGCTCCAGCCCTTGCTGGGTCCTAGGCACCGTGCCTGGCACACAGAGGTGCTCAGAAAACGCTGGGAAAGCAAACAGCATTCCCGACTGCTCCCGTTGACCCACGTGGAGGTTCACCAGAGCTTCCCGTGACCACCACCTGCAGGAGAGAAGCCTCTGGGCGGGTTCTTGTTTTATTTTAAGGAAGGACACTGCTGTGGGTCAGTGTCCCCAAAGGCCTGTGCACTGAAGGTTTGGGTGTCAGGCTGTGGCACTATCAGGAGGTGACGGGTCCTTTAAGATCCCGGTTCTCTAGGGGTGTGCCATTGAAGGTGACACAGGGAATCTGGCCTCCTCCCCTCTCTTTGCTTCCTGCCTCCACGGAGTGAGCAGCTTTCCCGGTCATGTGCTCTGTCACCAGCCCAAGGCAGCAGGGCTCAGCACCCGTGGGCCGAAATCTCCAAAGTTCTCAGCCAAAGTGAACCTTTTCCTTTATCAAGTTGATGATCTCAGGCATTCTGTCATAGCAATGGAGAGCTACCTAACACAGACGCTGGGAACAAGAACTTTTTTAGGAGAGAAGAGAAGAAAGAGTGGGAGTCGCACCCCTACTCCCTGGGACAAGACCACACGTCACGTTCTCGTGTGCATCAATCAGCCTCTGCGGTAAAAGTGGGCCCAGACCCCACCGAGGCAGTGGGTCAGTCCAGCCACCACGGCAACACCCCTCCTTGGGTCAAACGTCTATGCCAGGACTTCCCAAAGTGCAGTCCCCGGACGGATGCCAACAGCACCTGGGAAGCTGCTAGAAATGCAAGTTACCAGGGCTGGGGATGTGGCTCAAGCGGTAGCGCGCTCGCCTGGCATGCATGCGGCCCGGGTTCGATCCTCAGCACCACATACAAACAAAAATGTTGTGTCCGCCAAATACTAAAAAATAAATATTAAAACTCTCTCTCTCTCTCTCACTCTCTCATTCTCTCTTAAAAAAAAAAATTTAAAAAAAAAGAAATGCAAGTTACCAGGCTCCATCCTGGACCTTCCTCCAGGTGTTCCGCAGCAGACCAGGATCTGCACCCTAACAAGCCCCCAAGGGTCGCTCTGGGCCGCCCTCCCCCTCTCTCACCAGGCAGTGCCACCTGGGCCCCAGCTGGAAGGACAGAGCCGGCTCTTCCCATCAGTCCTCCTGCGCTGCCCAGGTGCCTTCAAGGCCTGGCACTGTCATGGGTCAAAGCCCCCCTCCCCCTCTGCCAGCGCCTGGATCTCGGCTTTGCCTGGACTCCCAGCCCCTGCCCTGGGCCTGCCGCTGCAGAGGTGGGAGAGATGCTGGAGCCGGCGGCTGCCCTGCCCTGGGCCAGCATTCCAGGTCCCTGGAGACACAATCAGCTCTAACATCGCAGGCGAGATGGCAGCCAGGCAGCACGGACAATGAGTCTGTGTCCTCCCCACGCCCTCCACCAGGCCACTCTCGGACCAGGGCCTGCGAGGGAGGCTGAGCCGTCAAAAGGACCACTGTCCCCTGGACCGGACCGGTCCTGCTTCCCTCTGCCCGAGGCCCAGGCTGAGGCTGGGAGCCCCCCAGCCCAGTGCCCTCTCCTCCTGGGCTGAACCATGTTCCTTAATCCTGATGGTTTCCAGAACCTTCTGGGTTCTTCATTCCCGTGGCCTTAAGAGAGAGAAGTTAAATGTCAACACCTTCCTTCTCCTCCTCCTCGTCCAGCCTCTCTCTTCCTGGACGGGGGGACGGGCAGTGGACAGAGCTCTCCAGCACCCAGAGCGGCAGCCAGGAGCGCTCCTGTCTTGGTGTCTGATTTCTCTTCATTAGTGCAATCACATCAACACTGACAGCGGCGTATTTATTACTGTCCTGACGACAGCCGTTTCTCACCCAGTGATGCACAGACTGATAATCAGCTTGGAGCGGAGCTAATGAGGAACTCCCCCGGCCCTCCTCAGCAGCTCTGGCCTGACAAGGCCTGCCCTGCAGCCCACCCCTGCCTGCAGACACTGCACCCTGGCAGGGACAAGGGCTCCAAGTGGGGAGGTCAAAGGTCACCCAGCTGAGCCAGCGGAGCCAATGGGGAGTGGGGAGGAGCGCTCTTCCTCCACTCTGGGCTCCAAGTCCAGGCCAGGGCAGCTAGAGGCCCACAACAGTGATGGGCCAGGCTGGCTGCCCAGTGGGAGCCTGGGAAGCCCGCTGGACGCAGGAAATGACAGAGCCTGATCCAGAACACGCAGCTACTCCAGCTCAGCGGCGCACACCTGGGAGGCTGAGGCAGGAAGATTGCAAGTTCAAAGCCAGCCTCAGCAACTCAGGGAGGCCCTAGGCTATTTAGCAAGACCCTGTCTCCAAATAAAAAATAAAAAGGGCTGAGGACGTGGCTCAGTGGTTTAGCACCCCTGGGTTCAATCCCCGGTACAAAGAAAACAAAATGCACACAGCGGGCGCAGAGCTCGGTGCTCAGAGCTGCTACAGAGATGCAAACTACCGTAGGCCTGCTTTGCAGCCTCTTCTGAAGATAAATGCAGACACCACAGAGAACCTACGTGTTCCCTGATTATCAGCTCCTAGGGCCTAAGGTGAATGTGTTTACTGGATCCTTTCATAAAACCTCAGATTTATGTGAGGAGTTTCCACAGATATCCCGTGTACCCCTCACCCCTACCTATGAAGGAGGCCGGCGAGAAGGATTCAGGTTGTTAACATGGTCAGCACTGAGGTCCAGGGACATTCAGGAACTTGCCAAGGTCACGTCACTTGTCAGAGAGACGGTGACGCAGGTCAGCTCTTTCCCAGGCCATTCTTCCCACCTGGCCAGCTCTCCTGGGTCACCTGCACAGCCAAATGAAAAGGGTCCCGTACCCAGGACGGTTACCCAGAGCCCAGAGTGGTGATTCAGATGCTCACGCAGTGGGCCGCCCACTGTATTCCAAACACGGCCCTGTGGGCCTGGTCCAGGCTGAACGGAGGAGGGAGGAGAGGCAGAGAGCAGGAGACAGGCCTCAAGCTGAAGAAGAACCCAGGAAACACCCACCACCCCGCAGCAGGGTCCCCTGGAGGGATGGCAGCCTCCCCCGTGGGAACCCACCCCTCCCCCGTGGGAAGCATCGCCACAGACCAGTCGTGGTAGACGGTCATGGGGGCCCAGAGGCCCCCGGGTTTGGCACACAGGTGCTCCAGAAGGCAGGTCTATAGGGAAGACATCAAAATTTCTGAATACAAAGGGTCAAAATTCATATGTAAAGCATCTTGGAGTCTTATAGATGCTGTGACCCAAGAAATCAGTTCATCGAGTTCTTCAAAGCAGGTTTTGACACATATGGCGGGGGTTGGGGGGATCCAGGAAGCCCCAGAGAAGACCAACCACGTCTTCTAGCTTCATCCACTAGCTTTAAAATATTCTTTATGGTATAAAATAGAATTCGGACAGACCACGGAATAGAATGCAAATCTCCAGATGTTTAAAAAATAAAACATGAGAAAGGTCAAGGTCAGGCGGGTGGACAGTGGGCGGCAGACTGCAGGGCCAGGGTGGGTGTCTACCCTCCCCCGATGGAGGCCCCTTGGTCGAGTTTGGAACTGCTGTTTTGATGTCCCCTTGCTTTCCTAACGAGGACACTTCAGCCACAGAGGCGACGAGGCCTTGCCTCTGAGAATCCCGGAGGCCCCGGCGGCCCACGCAGCATCGTGAACTTGTTACCTTCTCCCTGGCTCCCTTTGGGTGAAGTTCATTAATTGGGAAAAATAATTGATGTCTAATACCTCAATCCTTGTTGATGACGGGTTATTATCTAAACTCAAGGAGTCTATAATTAAAGAAATCAGCCTCGCACGCATTACAAGATTACTCAGAACCAACAGGGCCCAAGTGCCCAACAGGCCTGCAGCTGCTGGTACCCGCGAGCCTGCCACCTCAGGGATGGGTTCTGGCAGGTGGTCAGGATGGCGTCACACTGGACAGTGGGGGACAGGTGGACTCTGGGTCAGTGGAGGGGGCGAGGGGTCCAAGAGAGGAGAGGGAAGGGTGCTCTGGGTCCCAGGTAGAAAGGGCCGCCTGAGCTTGGGGCAGAGCTGGTGCAGGGCAGCAGGGCCAGCAGCAGGGCACAGGGACTGGACCGTGTGCCAGGGTTAGAGGTGGGGGTCCCCAGGGGCGTGTGAGGACGGGGGTGTAGTGATGGGACTCAGCATCCAGACCCTGTGGCCCAGACTGTGGCAAGCAGATGGGCCACCCAAGGAAAGGCTTGTCCTAGGCTGGAACCCGTGCCGGCCCCTGTGACTGCCCAAGCTGGGGACAAGACTGTGGTCAGGTGAGACTGCTCCTGAATTCCCCAGGCCTGCTGGCCCACAGCAGCACGGAACCCCTCCTTCCTGGGGGGATCTGTTGGCCAGGCCAGAAGCAGCGGCCCAGGAAGGAGCTGCCCTGCAGGCCTCGTCCCTTTCTTACAAATCAAGTGACCTTGGCAAGTTACTATTTCTGGACTTCAACACTGTCAATACCAATATTAACACAGTGTCAACCCCTCTGGTGAACTCCCTTCTGGAGTTGGGGCTGCAGAGAGAAGAGGAAGTCCATGAAACTCCTCAGATAACTCTGCGGTCTCAGGAAAGGATCCAGGGGAAACACTCACCCAAGGCCCGAGCAGCCAGGACCGCTCCGGATGCGGGCTCTCTCCAGCATATTTATATTTTAAGAGGAGACAAAGAATATCCTGGCCTAATAGGAGAAGCCTAGATGCCACTGGAAGACTGTGCAGATCAGAGGAAACTGAGACCAGGGAGAGGCCAGGCCACCCATCACATGGCAGGCCCAGGTCTGGCTTGGTTCTGAGTCTCCAAAATCAGGATGGTAGGGACGGACAGACAGCTCTTAGGCTTCCATAGAGCCTCCCACGCTCTGAGCACTGTTCTAAGAGCTTAGCACTGACCCCTGTCTTGACCCAATGAGGTAAGCAGGCTGTCACCCCCACTTTACAGACAGGCTGTGTCACGCAGCCCTGGTCACACAAGCAGTCCATGGCAGGTAGGACTGGAACCCAGAACGTCGTCCATATTTCAGGGTCCTTAGAGGCCCGTGATGTCCCCCCTGGGCCCTCCAATGCCACATTCTGCATTGGCTCTTCTAGTTCAAAGCAGACTCGTCACCAACTGCTATGATGCAACAATGACCCACGCAAATAGCTACCAGCCATATTCCTGGCCCTACGCAGACCACACACAACCTCTTGTCCAGTTCACACCTACCGAGGGGTCCCCCTGAGAAGGTGTCCAGGGTCCTGGCTCCAGCACGTCCTTGAGAGCCACCTGGGTCCACCGGAAGCTGAATGCCCTGAATGGGCCCCATTACAACCAGGACCGGTTCCTTCCCTCAGGATTATCACATCATCAAGATTTCATGGTCCCTCTGGGTCACTAATAGCATCCTGGTGGCATCAAACTTTAATTGGCTCTCTTCCCCTTCTCCTCCCCCACCCCATACCCTGTTCAGTTTACAAGAGTCTGTGTGGCTCTGTCACTGACATAAATGTCCCAAGTGGCCTGAAGGAGTCTCCTCCAGCAGCTCATCCCAGCCCCGGGGAGGGCTGGAAGGAGAGCGGGGGATGGAGCGCTCTCATTCTGCCAGCTCAGGCCCCTGAGAACACCACCAGGTGGGGACGTGAGCCAGGAGGACCGGGAGGAGGACAAAGGGCGAACTTGGGGCTTATATCCAAACCCTACCCCCTTTCCTGGCCAGCCCTGGTCTCCTAGGGCAAAATGGCCCATCACCTCACTGGCCAAAGGCCACCTCTCCTTGACAAAGCCACGGGGGAGCAGGGCAGCACGGGACAGTGGAAAGTGGGCAGGTGTGAGGACCCAGAACCCCGGGTTCAAATCCTGGCTCCCTGCCTTTCTAGCTGGAGCCTCAGTTTACCCACATATTGAGTGACAGGAAGGACTGTGGCAGGCAGTGGCTTTGCGCACCCTGCCATGTCTGAGAGGTACTAGTGAGCACACCACGGCGGAGCTCCAGGACGGGGACAAAGCCCTGGAGGTCTCAGCTGGGAAAACGCAAGAAGTGAGGTCAGACAAGACGGAGGTGAAACGTACAGTAAAGACACCAACGAAGAAAATCGGAGCACTAAATGCCAGCCGAGGACCTCAGGACCCCCAGAGGGCCACCACAGGAGAGCCAGGTGCCACGCCATGACGTCTTGGTCAACGAGAGACCACATACGGGATACTGATGTTCCTATAGCACAATGTCGCCTAGTGACATGGGGGCTGGGGGCTGCCTTCATTTGCCTGAGCCCACTCTGTGATGTTCCCACGATGAGAACCCACCTCGTGACGCAGTCCTCAGAACGTATCCCTGTCGTTAAGTGACACACGACTGACAAATATGGTTCGATTAATTGACTAAGTGCTTGGTATCATCTTATTTTAGGCTTTTATCCTTGTTTACAGTCAAGGAATCAGAGGTTGGAAATGCAAGTACTCAGCCCGAGCAGAACGGACAGACAGTGACAGAGACTGGTCACCCCAGTTCCAAGGGACAGATCGCCACTCACGTACCACTTCTCTACAGGAAGTGGCGACAGGGGCTGGGGGTCTGCTTTCGGAACAGCCCCGTCTCCTGTGTGACATGCAGAACCCACGGTCCTTCTCCGTGGAGACAAAGCAATGCCGGGCGTGACCAGGGCAGGCGGGCCAGCTCTTTTCCTGCACCTGCACTTCTCAGCTCCCTTGCCGTGGGGTGGGACCATGGGACCATTTCTGGTTAGGGGGCTGTCCCAGGAGAGAGGGACGCAGCATTCACCACGACCGAAGTCTTCCTCTCCCTCCTGGGAATTTCAAATGGTGCATCCACGGAATAGCGGGGTGTCACCCCAGCCCTTCACGCCGTAAAGGCAGAGCGCAGCTCGCACGGGGGTCACTGAGGACCCCAGAGCCACCTGACCCAGAGGCCAGGCCTGCTAGAGCCCCTTCACCTGTGGGGCCGGAGCCTGGAAGGAGCCGGCCTGGGAGGGGCTGCGCTCTCAGTGGCCAGCGGCAGCACCACTGCGTCCTCCATAAGCCCAGGAGGTGACTGTGGGGGGGGGGGCTCCCACAATGGGGGGCTCGGCTGAAGAACTAGGAGGGCTCCAGGGCACGGTGGGGAGGGAGACAGGAGGAGGCCGACAGGAAGGGAGAAGCAGGCAGGGCCAGGTGACAAGGGCTGTGTCCCTCGGGAAAGCATCCACTCCTTCACTCATCCCTATGAGCTGAGCTCCTCGTCGGTGCCAGGCACTGTCCTAGAGGCTAGGGACATCATATTAGGAATGCAATGAGGCCCCTACCCTTCTGGGAGAGACCAAGGGCAAAGTAGCAGGCGGGTCAAGACATCGCCAGCCGGGGGCCCAGGGCTGCCCAGAAGGCACCGTTGGGAAAGGGGCACATGCTCAGAGGTGCCAGTGTGGGGCACACAGAGATGCAGGAGGGACACAAGAGGGACCCGAAGGAAACAGCGAGTGGACTCTGCAGACCTCGGGGGGAGTGGGCACCCCCAGGAGCAGCAGGAACTTCAAGGGTCAGGGAGGAGGCCAGAGCACTTTGGGAGCTCCAGGAGAGAGAAGGCGTCCTCAGGGGGACAGGGGGAAGGGACGGCGGCCACACAGTGGCAGAGGAGGCTTCGCATGGGAAGAGGAAGGGCAGTGATTCTGGCGTCCTCAGAGTCATGTGACCAGCACACTATGAGCACTATTTAAAGCTTATATTTCATAAACATGACATTTATTAAGAGCAGCTTTAGAGCATTTTGGATAATTGCATTTAATCACCCAAACCACCCCGGGAGGAAGACACGGGAATTTTTTCTGTTCTATTTACTCATTTTACAGATGAGGAAACTGAGGCTCAAGTCACCATCGCCCAGCAACAGAGGCAGGTCTCAAAGGGGCAGCCCAGGCTGGGAGCCGTCCCCCTACGAACACCTCCCTTGTCACCAGGGCCTGGCAGAGGCTCCCAGGCTCAGCGAGGGCTCCCTGCCCTGGACTCCTGGCCCAGGGCGTCTGGTGAGACAGCTCTGCAGCTGCCCCCTCTCCCTTTCCCCCAAGGCCCCGAGCAGCCCTGGACAGTCCATCGCCCAGCATGGCTCCCCGGCCTGCCTCCTGCCCAGAGTGTGGACAGCAGGCGCTGGGAGGCGGGGAGCATGGGGGCGTCTGAGCAGCCAGACTGTTTTCCGTTACAGGCAGTGCCGCTGAGTTGCTATTGGCATCCCAAGGCCCCAAATTATGATGACTAATTCCCGCCACTTTAGGCAGCTCCAGGTCTTCCGCAGTGTGCCCAGGGGGAGCCGGGTGGAACCCCCACAGGCAGCAGGGTGGCACACAGCATAAATTCTAACTCCCCTCCTGATGCCTGGAGGGGCAAGGAGCCAGGGGGAGAGGGGAGGGGGCTCCATCCAGCCCATCCAAAGGCCTTTAAGCGAAATCCTGGGACAGCCTGTCACTAGGAGGCAGATGCCTTCATCAACATGAAGCAGGACCCTCTAACAACCATCTTGTATCAAGTAGTGCGTCCTCGGGCACCACGGGTGTGCAAGCAGACCCGATGGCCAGTTGTCCAGGGTTTGTGGGCAGAGAACAGTTCTAGATGACTTTTGTGTCTTCCCAGTCCCGGGCTGTGATTCCACTTGTCCTTAGGACAGAGAGCAAGCCCACTCTCCCTTATCTTTAGCTTAGAGCCCAGCGTGTCCTGGGGCACAAGGTCAAATGCATACCAATATGCAGTTTAACACATCATCTTAAAAGTCCACCGCTGGGGCACTGTTAAAACACAGATGTGCTGTAAAGCATTTGGCCTCCTTCCCAGCCTCCCTTCCCTGATGGAAGGAGGTTCCTGGCCCCTGCTCCAGCCTTCCAGTAGAGGACACAGGGAGAGGCGGTCGATCAATATTTGCAGAACAAATGCATGAAAGGGAGGGTTCCTGAGGCAGGTGTGGGCAGTCCATGTGAGCTGGCCTTCGGGTGGGGCCTGAACTCTTCATCCTAGGCAGGGGGATCACCGGCAGCCCGTAGAAGCAGTCAACCTATGTCACTCATCTACCCACCCCAAGAATGTTCCAGATCCCCAGCTGAAGCCTAGGGGCGCACAGGGCGGGGGAGAAGGTGCATGGGAGAAGGGAACCGAGAGCAGACACCTCCCATCCCACTCTGGTGTGGGGCTTTAGATGGCTGAGCCCCAGGCAGGCGCGACACCCGGCCTCCTGGTAATTAGCAAGAGGCCCTGATCAATAAGTTATTTTTTGCTGTCAGTAATTAATAATTACAGCTTAGCCACACCATGTAATTAAACTTTCATCCTGCTCCCTTGTGCGCTGTTGGGCTCTTATTGTGATTAGCTCCCAGCACTAAACTTTCTCCCTTTGGACCCCTCCAGGAGCTCCAAAGCAGGAGTTCCCGGACCTCCCCAGGGCTTCCCCACTGCCTGGCTCACTCAGTGCCAACGCCCTGTTGGTCTTCCCCTGGCATGCTTCTCTTGAAAGAATCTTCTGGACCAGCTGGTTAGGTGCCTGTTGCCCTCCTTCCGTCCTCTGGGGTGGCCAGGATGACCCCCAGCAGAAAGCAAGCTTACAAGCACAGGAGAGCTCTCTCTCTGCACTAGAGAGAATGCAGTCAACCAGGCTCGCCCAACCTTTCCAACCCCAGTGTCTTCGAGGGAGCACACGAATCTGCATGGTCACCAGCTCCCAGACAGCTAAGAGCTTAAGGGCCACTCAGAGACCCACAAAGGTACTCATGGAAAGAAGTTCAAGAAAGCTCCTGGGTAAGAAAAAGGAATTCAGGGTCTTTTGGGGGAGTGGCAGGGCACCACTCTTCAGCGTTCCCTGACATGCAGCGTTAAAATACTGAAAATGCTAACAGCAATTGCCAAGTGTGAAGCCCCTCTATGTGGGGAACACCTGCCAGGGCATTTGAATCCTCTAGTGTCAACTCTGCAAGGGAGAAGCTACTGTTCCCAATGTACAGATGAGGAGACCGAGGCTCTGAGTGGCTGAGACTTTCCGAAACCTCTGTGCAGCTAAGCAGCAACACCAGATCATGAGAGCCCATTCTTTCTGCTGCCAAAGCCAATTCTCTTCCTACAATGTCACTGAACTTCACATGGGAAATGAGTTTGAATCATGGTACATCAGATGGTGGGGATGTGGTCAAAGAGTGGCTTTCAGTACACCCAGGTGATGGAGTTCCGTCCCAGCACCTGGCAAAAAGACCCTCAAAACTAAGCAAGGTCTAGACCAAGATCCAGTGGTGTGGCCAATGTGAGGTTTGTCTCAAGGGAGAGTGGGGCTCCTGTGCTCAGAAGTGACCAGACAGTGCAAGGACCTTCAACTGCAGACCAAGGATCCACAGCATGGTCTCAGACTCAAAGGAACTCACTTACTGACCCCAGAGTAGATAAGAAAGGAACCTGCATCCTGATCCTACCCCTCCAACATGCAAACCAGCACTGCCCCCCAAGCAGGGGCAAGGAATCTGCGTTCCCTGTTCCCACAATCCTCTGCAGGGTTTGCTGCTCCAAAGACAAATGGAAGGAGGGGACCAATGATACTGGCGAACAAACACTCTTGGAGCCAGAGAGCACAAATGGAGCAGCAGGGGCCCTGGGCAGCCTGACACACAAAAAGGCAGCAGATCAATCAGAGACCTGCACCGGTCTGACAGACAGCAGGCAGGGCCCTCCCGCGGGAATTGCAGGCATGGGAGTAGCCTGGCCTTCACTTCAACAACATTGGTGGATATCCTGGCCTCAGGTGGACGGCACAGGTGTTGAGGCGGGGAAGAGAGGACAGGAAGACCCAGAAGGAAGAGCCACCAGGTGCCCTGGGGACTCCAAAAGGGCCTGGTCATGGATGGGACAAGAACTGGTGAGCACCTGCCCAGGGAAGTCACATGGTTCCTGGTGGATGTGCAGTCAAGAAACCAGAAGGATCCAGACAGAAGGACACCCCTGGGAGGCCGTCTTCTGGGTAGGAATTCCACGGGCATCTCAGCACATACCCAGGAGGCATCCCTGGTAGACTACAGCCCATTCCTCTGCCAGAATCACCCTCCCAGCACCCTGCCTAGAGGGGCCCTGTCCTAGTGCCAGGCAGGAAAAGGTCTCAGAACTCACATGGCCCAAGCCCTGACTCCGACCCCACATCACCAAATGGCCTCAGAAAAATCACTTACTGCCGCAGGACCTCAGTTTCCCCATCTGTTAAATGGCCACTAGAATAAAATGACCTCTGAGGTCCTCATCTACTGGAAATTTTTATGACGATCATAAAAATAATAACTTTTATTACCTTACATTTATGGATCTCGTTGCAAAATTTCCAAGTGCTTTTATCTAAATTACCTCGTAAAATCATCCCCTCAACCCTGTGAGCGAGAGCCGATCATTTTTATCTTTGATCCTGGCTCTGGAAATTGCCCGACTCGGGTTCCTCCCTCCCCACAGGCTCCACGACCCCAGATGTAGAGTGGGACCCTGTCAGGCTTGCAGCCCCCCCCCCCCCCCCCCCGCCGCAGTCGGGCGTCCCCGGCTGGGTCGGGTCCCCTCCTGAGCCTGGAAGAGGCCAGGCCCAGCGGAGCCCAGGTTTAGACTCATCTCCCTCGGCCCCCAGCAGGCGCCGCTCGGACACCGCTGGCACCGCTGTGCGGATCCGCGAACCCCAAAGCCAGGAAGCGCGGGTGCAGCCGCCCTTCCCCGCCTTGACCCGCCGGGGAACTGGAGGGACGTCTGGACATCGCCCTCCAGAAAGGGACTGCGCGGATCCCACCTCATCCTTTCTAACACTCCCACCCCACAAACGGCCAGCTCTTCTCCACCTCAGGCAGCTCCAGGCAGCCCAGGTCAAAGCACAGGCTGCCAGACAATCAGCGACCAGGGGAGGCTGGAGGCAGGGGCGGGGTGCGGGGCGTGTCTGGAGGTGGTTGGGAAGGAGGCCCCAGCCCCTCCCTGTGCACCACTCCCGGTGGGTTCGCGGCTGCACCCGCGGCCCCAGGCCCATGCCGAGGAGCACCGCTGGCCCCTGCGGCCGGCCAGCAGCGAGGCGCGGGCTCCAGTACGTGGCCAAGCAGGGCAGCTGCCCTCCAGGGAGGACCAAGCCGGAGCCTAGCATCCTCCCCCGGCTCCTTCCCCGCGCCCGCCCCTCTCCCTCTCCCCAGGGCGGCCAGTGCCTGCCCAGCAGGGCCTTGCCCTTTCCCGCGGACGCCGAGCGGGGACCCGAAGCCCGGCCTCCGAGCTCAGTGGAGCCGCGTAGAGCCGACACCGAATGGCGCGCCCCTCCCACGCCGCCCGCCCGAGGGCACCCTCCGGCAGCCGGCGGGGACAGGAGGAGTGTCCCTCCCTCCTCACCTTAGGGTTTTCTCAGCCTTCTCGGGCGACCCCACCTTTCCCATTCAGAAGCCACAAGTCTCGGAGAGCATGCCCCACCCGAAAGAGAGACCCCAAACTTGGGGAGAGGGGGTCTTGAAACTCCCAAGAGAGGGCTGTCTAGGCTGAGCACGCTGACCCGCTGGCCACCCCTGACCCGCCCTCTCTCCGAGCCCCCTCCCAGCCCCACGTGGGGATGGTCCCCAGTACCTTGGGCTCCAGCCTCGCGGATCCGATACAGAGCCACCAGAGTCCAGATCAGCAGCCGCCACATGGTGACCAGCCCGGAGGGGGTTCTCCGGGGTCTTCTTCCCCTCCGTCCTGCTTTATAATCCTCGTGGGGTCCGGCGCCCCGCCGCTTGGTCCGGGGAGACTGTCTACGCGGCTCTGGGTCCCAGGCGTACTGTGCCCGGGAGGGCCCGCGCTAGCGACCCCAATCCCTCCTCCTCTGCTGTCCGAGTCCGATGCCGGCCGCGCGCCCGGAAGGAGAGGGGCGAGCAAACAGAAAGAGGCAAAGCCGCCCTCTCGGATTCGGGCGCCTGCCTTCCTTAGCACCCCAACTCCGAATTCTTCTCCCAGCCAAGGCGGCCTCCGGGATCCGGCCGGGTCGCTGGCCGAGCTCCGGAATAAGCGGACAACTTCAGGAAACTTCCTCCTGTGGCCACGTTGCCCGCCCCCCGCTCCTCCCCGCCCCTGGTAGGGTTCTCCGGGCCCACGCAGTCACTGTGGTTGCAGGCGCCCGGTCCCCGGGGCGCGTTCCGAGCCGAGCGCGGCGGCAGACTCGGGTGCTGAGGTTCGTTCAGGGGTGTCAGTTTCGGGGGGCGCGGTTAGCATAACGGTCCGAGTCTCCCTGGAGCTGAAGTTTTCTTCTCTAACTTTGCAGGAGGTATCTGGCGGGGCCGAGCCGCCCTTCTGGGCTCCACCGCCCTCGCGCTGAATCCGGAGATTCTGGGTCCCCTCCGGGGGCTTCGGGACCGGGTGTCCCTCGGTTCTGCGCCCAGGAGGCTAGCAAACTTTGCTGGTCCTGCGGCCCGGCACACAGCCCCGCGCGCCCATGTCCACCCCAGCTTTGGGCCGGCAGGGGCGGCTGCTGGGATCGGCGACCCCGGCTGAAGCCAGCGCTCCGGCGCGGAGCCTCCTGCCGGCGCTAGGATGGAGACCGGCGGCTCTGCCCTCCGCCGCGCCCTGGCCAGAGCTCTCGGCGAGACGCACCGAGAGCCCGGCGAGCAGCCCCGGCCCCGGGGGCTCGGCGTCCCCTCGGATGCCCGGCGCTCGCCGACCGCCCCGGCGGGAGGAGCTGCAGCCACCCCTACGCCTTCCTCGGCCGCGCTGCTGCCGCCCACCTCGGTCACCGCCGCCGCTCGCCGAGCCCGCCGCCTTCCGCTTGCCGGGCTCGGCGTCTTGAGAGCCGCTCCTGCCTGCGCCGAGCCGGAGCTGCGGGGGCAGCGTGAGCCGGGGACGAGCGCGGCGGAGGCGGAGGCGGAGACGCGGAGAGGGGGGCCGAGCGCTACCCTGTGGCCGCGACTGGAGAGCAGCCTGCGCGCCGGGAGGGGGCGGCGGCGGCGGCGGCGGCGGCGGCGGCGGCGGCGGCGGCCCCGAGCCAGGCCCGGGAGCGAGCCCCGCGGAAACACGAGCCGTGTGCGCGGCCGCGGGCGCTCAGCGTCTCCGGGACCCGCCGGAGGGCAGCAGTGCTAACCGTGCAGTCTGCCGGGGAGAGGGACGCACCGAGCCCTCGCTCTTTCTCCACGCTTGCCTCGGCCCCGCAGCCCGCGCCCAAGGCCTCTCCCATCCCCAGTTCCAGGGAAACTCCAACACCTTTCCCAGACTTGGAGTGGCAGGGGCCGAGGAAGAGGGGCTTGAGGAGAGGAGTTCGGTCAGCCGGCTGATTCCAGTTTGCCCTTCCCAGGTCTCCCTCCAAAGTCTGGAAACGCTCAGGGCGGAGAGCAGGACAAAAGGAGGCCTGGGACTCACAGGGGGCCCAGAGTGAAGTTGGTGCCAAGGCGAGTGAAATCTTTGTTTTTGTCTTCGGAGCTCCCGCTTGTAAAGGGTGGGAGAACGGGACATTAACAAGGCAGTCACAAAGGACAGAGCCCAGACACGTCCTCTTTTGTGGTCCAGGGGAGCTTGGAGAACTGGACCCCCTAGGGCGAGAAGCCCAGCGCAGGCGCATCAGGACTCAGTTAAACTGCCCTGTGTTCCAGGCGCCTTTACCCCCCTGGACCCCCTCCTCCATTAAAAAATATTAAAAATAATAATTTGTAACTGAGTTGGCATAGTGACAAATATTACATATTAAGACATTCTCTTCCATCTAAAAATTCATTTTCCCCCCTGATTTTAAAAGAAATTAAAACATTTTCATGGGCCCCTAGAAGACTGTGGTCCTTGGCCCTGTGCCTGCTCCGTTCAGTGGGGAAGTCCACCAAGCCGACATGCTATTTCTGCAGGAAAACAAAGAAAACAAAGTGAGACCTTCCACTTGGACCTGCCTATTCTGCCCCCCCCCCCCGCCCTGTGAATTTAGGCCTCTGCCTCACTGAAGTGGAGGTGCCCACTCCCGTCCCCAGGGCACCCCTTCTGAGGGTTGCCAAATGAACAGCCATCACAAATATTTCATTACACAAGTTCTCATCTCACCTGCCTCGCAAGAGGAGCTGTGGGCATTTTCTAAAATGGATGAAAAGTTGGCCTGCCTGCCTTCAGCCCTTCAGTCACTTAATTCAAAAACACTGTAGAACTTTTCCCCGACAGCCTGTGCTCAGTGCCCGGCCAAAGCCCTGACACACCAGGGCTTTGGGGGCAGGCAGCCTGGATGGAACCAGCTCTCATCCTCTAGGTGGCCACACTACTCACACCTGCTTACCGATGCCCAGATGTGACCTCACACACCCCGCTGTGCTCTGGAGACCTGGGCTCCCCCTCTGCCCCTTCCCAGCCCACCAGCCGCAGCTGCTCTTTAGGGTGCTGTTGCACAGCTCACTCACAGAGGGGGCCTGAGAGCCAGATTTGCCAGGAACATCTCCTCAGCCACCAAAGGGACAGCAGAGCGGCTGCCTGTCTGCTTGCAGAGACTGGGAGTTCCTGTGGACACAGATGTCTGGAATCTTGGTGGATTCTTCCTTGCTGGGGTCCAGTCCCTGGACCTGGCAGGGGCCAGAAGTCTGAGCAGGGTGCTCCTGAGGCCCAGAACAGCTAGCACCCATTCCTCTCCTAGAAGCAGGCCTCTTGCACAGCCTGTGCAGCCCTACAAATCTTCTGGGAACTTTATCTCCTAAGGCCAGGATAGGGGGCCAAGAGGCCCTGGGGAGAGGGAGAAAGGCTCCCTGTCTGGGTCGGCAGGCTCGGGCATGCCTGCATGTTAAAGAGGAGGAGGTCACCCTCCAGCAGATCTTACAGCAAATCTGTCTCCATCCATCTGGGATGCAGAGGAGGATTTGTGCTCTTTGGGGGCCTCTGCCTGAACACACAGGAGGGGATTTTGCTTCTTATCAGAATTTTGCTGGCCCAGGAGGAGACTGTAGGGGACCTGCACTTTAAGAGGGCCTTGTTCCTGGGAAAGTCATTTGCAGACACCATGACCTCATTCTTGCCACCAGTGGCATAATTAGAAGGTTGCAGGCCTCGCAGTTACAATGGGGCCCCATCAGGAGGGGCTCCGCGCGGTTCCTGATTGGACTCCTGCATCTAGCTCTCCTGGAATGCTCTGGGGACAGGTTGGGGGTCTTCTCATTCGTTTAGGTCTCACAGTCGCCATCCCCAGGACTGACACCTCTCTCCACATTTGAGTCTGCAGACTCTAGAGGGAGGGGGCAACGGCAGAGAGCCATGGGATACCTTTCGAAAGAGGGGGAAGGCCTGGGCTCCGGCTCTGCCTCCCCTCTCCTTTCTCAAGGGTTTCTCTTTGGAAAGCCTCCAGGGAACCCCAAACAGGACCACTTCTTTTCCTGTTAAACCACACATAGTCAGTGAGAGGGTGTCACCGCAGACCTTTGTTGGGGGTGGGAAGGGGGTGCATTACCCCAGGTTCCCAGTCAAGCAGCCAGAAGACAGCTCAGGACAGGCACTGGGGATGCCCACTGTCACAGAGGCCAAGATCCTCCCCACCCCACCATCCTCCCTACCCCACCATCCTCGGGCATCACACTGGGACTCTGCCCCCTTGTTAACCTGGCCACAATCAGCTTTTCCATGTGGCTACTCTGTATCTGTTTCTATTTCCAATCTCAGATGTAACAGGAGCTAGGACAGGGCGTTCCTTGCAGGATCAGCTGCGTCCTCCACCAGCCTGGGATTCCTCTCAGGGACCAGCCAGGCAGCCGTGACCCCCCAGAGGCACAAGGCGAGTTTCCACTCCCCACACACCAGGCCCCGTGCCCTCTCCCCTGTGCCCTGCCCCCTGGTTGGTCTGTGCCACTTCAGTCAAGAAGTCACTCCCGGGGATGTTTTGATGGAGATAAGAAGACAGACTCAGTGAGCAAAAGCACTGGACACGGCTCCATTTAGAAATAAAGGCAGAGGCCAGAGGAGAGTGAGGCCCACGCAGCCTTTAACCCCCGGGGCCCTGGAGCAAAAGCATGACTCACCTGTGCCTTCCCCCTCCGCTCGCTTGCCTTCTCCTGCCTGCTCTCAGGGTGCTGTGGGCTGGAGTGGACAAAGGCCCCCAGGGAAGGACTTCAGCGGAGCCTCTCTACCTGAAAGGACCTTGGAAATGAATCACCTTGACTCATGGTTCCAGTAAACCACGAGTGGCCTTCTTTTCTCAATTTGTTCAGTTTTGAAAATGGAGGAAGGGAAGGGGTGGAAGAGGGAGGTCTGGGATCCCTGTCTAGCTTGGGCTGCCCTAATGAAATCCCGTAGATGGGGGATTTAGCTCTGAGCATTTATTTCTCACCGTTCTGAAGGCTGAGAGGTCTGGCAGATTGCTCCAGGCAAGGGCTGGAGGGCAGGAGAGAAGGGGAGAGAAGGAGCTCCGTCAGCTCCTTTCCTCTTCTTATAAGACACCAAGACCACCTCCTCTAAACTGAGTGGCCTCCCAAAGCCCCTGCCTCCTAATTCCATCACAGGGAGAACTTCAGCTGCTGCATTTGGTGCCATTTTTTTTTCCAGGCCTCAACCCCCATGTGCAACTGTTCACTAAAATGTACCTTCAATCCCTTAGGAAAATGGGCGTAGGAGCAGAGTGCCCATCCACTGCTTCTCTGTGCTGAGATCCAAACCATCATGTGTCAGCTCCTGGCTTCCAAGCCCCGGGATCTGAATGGACACATCCAAATGGACTGGGGTTCAGACTCCTGTGCTCCTTCCTGCTTGTGCCCACCCATCCTCCAGGAAAGGCGGAAAGGAGACTCAAGAGGGCAGGAGGAGAACACCTCCAAATCACGAGCGCTGGTGCAGAATGCTCAGCAGTGGGAATGGAGGTTGAGAGACCAGGGGAGGCAAACTTTTTAAACAACAAAACCTTTGAGTGTAGGTAGGCTGGGGCAGGAAGTGCAGGAAGATACAGGATTGTCCTATATCTGAGTCAGTTTCAGCCATTCTGAGCCACAAGCACAGCCCCCTGGGGGAGTGTGCCCAGCAGTCTAAAGCACGGTGCTATTGCTGGACAGGAGAGGGCACCATACACATGCCCCTGAAAAGGTCGAGGAAGGAGGAAGTTGGTTGGGGGCAGAATGTGTACTTTGTGGTAGTTTCAGAAACAAAAGCAGGAGCGATTTTATGGGTAGATGCCTTTAATGTGTCTACCATGAAATACAGAAACACCACAGAGAAGTCCGCCTCTGGGAGGCTGGGACATTGATCTTTGAATTGGACAAGGATTTAGAATCATGGAGGGCCATTCAGAATCACAGAGTGAAGGTCTCGGACTTGAACAAGGCGTATGTAATCTGCTGAGTACAAGAGGAAGCTGGTGAGTCTGCCCTTCAGGGTCACCGGAGCCAAGTTCTCACACCTCAAAGGGCCAGTGCCTTTGATGGAGCCTGTTCCAGGTGAGCTGAGCTGACCTGCTCGCCCTTTTGCAGCTATGCCACAGACAGACCTGCCCCTGGACTTTGCTCTGGCTGATCCCTGGGCATGAAATGCGCCCCCTCCAGTGTCCACGTGGTCCACCCCTCACCTTCCCCACGTCTGTGTTTGAACGGCGCTGACCAATGAGGCCTCCCTGCCGGTCACTTGGAATCAGCAATCGCCCTCATAGGAAGATAATAAGAAGAAGCCTTGTCTCTGGAAGGCAGAGGAGCTGACCCACGACCAGCTGCTGCCCAGCTCCTCCACTGCACATGCCACTGTGTGCCGCCCTGATAGCCCACCAACACACGTGTGCACGCGTGTGTGCCCACTCACACACACATCTGTGCTTTCCTACCTTTCCCTCCCTCCAACACACTGTACAGAGATTCTGTTTCCTGATTACTTCCTGCCCCTCTTCCCTTGCTGGAATACAAGCTTCTTGAAGGCAGGAGTTTCTGCCCGTCTGGCTCTGTGCCCGATCCCCGTTCAAAGTCAGCAAAACAATGAGAGAAAGTATACATCAGGAGTGAACTGCCTTTTGATTTCATTATTATGTCTCTCCTTCCACTGACCTTTCAAATTAAGCTATTTACACCTCAAATGTGTGTTTACTGATATTTGGATTTACAGCAAACACTCATTAATCCCTAAAAATTAACCTGATGTTTGACTATACAACCACGTACATCAGTTCAGCTCCTCCGAAGTGAGGCTTCGCAAGCCGAGTAAGTCAAGAGGCAGCATGAATTTTAGGCACGAGGCTCTTTCTCATTAATTATGCACCATATGCACATTCCTCGTTAAGCTCTGAATGAGGAAGACCCACTTACTTGGTTTCTGAAAAGTCCTCTTTATAAAGCTTTATGCTACAGGATTTGTAAGAAAAAGAAATCAATGCATATAAAATATTATTCTGTTTCTGTTCCAGCACCGGTGTACACCGGTGTTCACCAGTGCTTGGGATAAGATGGAGGTATTTTTTAAAAGGCGGACGAGAGCTGCAATTGTCATGCCAGAGAGATCTGTCTTCATGTCATCAGACATAGGACAAGACAGATAAAAGTCCCTGCCTTCCCATGTTGTAACCAACAATAAAAATTAAAAAAAAAAAGATTAAATGAGATAATACCCAGAGAGTCTGGTCTCTAATAAACACTCAGCAACAGTGGCCATTATTATTAAAATATATTCCTTAATGACAACTTGGAATTTTCAAACAATTCTGCAATTACTTCCCAAGACAATGGAAGTAGAGCAGGGGTTGGCAAGACATCGCCTGTGAGCCAAATCTGATCGGCTGGCTGTTCTCATAAAGTTTTATTGAAACACACCCACACTAATTTGTTTGCATGTCACGTTGTTACTTTTGTGGGAACTTGCACACTACGACAGCAGAGCTCAGTAGTTTTGACAAAGACCTCACGGCCTGCAAATTTTCAAGATTAACTCTATGGCTCTTTACCAAAGAAGTCCGCTAATTCTTGCTCTAGAAGCAAAGGAAGGCAAGTCGTCTGTGCGTTCTTAGACCTTTGGATTTGGCAAGTGCACACCTGCGGGCTGCTCTCTCATGACCTTGCAGATAAAAGCCTCAGCTGCTCCTTCCAGGCTTGCCTGAAGCTGTCTGGGCATCAGCTCAGTGCTGTGCGGTCACCCCGCTTCCCCTGCCTCTGACTTTTCTCTGGCTAAAAGCTCCACCCAGAAGGACTCTAGGATCTGAGGAGTGGGGCAGAGAGCACATTCCTCTGTCTTGGTCCAGAAGCTGCTTAGCGCCAACCTCCTTCTTGGCCCCAGGGCCCTGCCGTCTCAAGTTCCAAGCACGCTCTCTGTGTCCTCACCGACCCCTCTGAGCTTGGCCCTCCCCTCCTTTGACACCTGAACTTCTCCCCCTCCTTTGCCCTGGCCGCTGTAGGACAGTGGCCTCTTCAAGTTTCTCTTTCCCATTCCGCACTCAGACCCCTGCGTAAATGAGCTCTGGGCTTCCGTCTGCCCTGCCGGGGTCTGCCCAGGCCAGCTCCTCCATCATCTAGGGCTCTGATGAATACAGGACGCGCGCTCTACCCTAAGTAAGATGAACTTCCTATGATTCCTACAAACTGAGCGAGCCAAAAGCTTCCCTGGATGCCCATTTCCCATGCCCTGCTTGTCCCCAACCCGTGCCATCCAAGGCTGCTCTGTCCTGAGTGCCAGGACAGAACCCCATTCCTTGCCTCTTCCTTTCACCTTCCTGTCTTCCCCAAGCCCTGCATTTCCCCTAAAGATGCTGCCAAAGACTAGGAGGCTTCCGCTCCCGCTCCACAGGGCAGGAGGTGCAGGCTCTCCAGGGCCAAGGGTCCACCATCCTGCCTCTACTTCTTTTTGTGCCAAGTCTCTGCTTTACCTTTGTGATGGCGTGAGTCACTCCCCATTCCTAAATGACTGTGCCTCATCATTTCTGTAGAGCATTCAACTCTTTTCTTACGGATAAAAGTCAGGATATCAGACCCTCCTACCCACACTAAGGGTATGGTCTCACATCTCGTGAACCTTGGACTATCCTCATGCTACTTAACGATGGTATGAGAAACAGAATCTGTAAGATTCTTGTTCAGAAAGTTGTGCTATGGTCAGAGAATCTTCCTATTGGCGGGATAGTTTGGCTGGGTATATAAAATCCTAGATGTAAGAACACTGCCGAGACCAGAGGCCTCTTCCTTTCTGATGAACCCTAACACGGCAGTTTTATTTTTGTAGCTCTGCAGAGCAGACTGTTGTCTCTGGAGAGAATATCTCGTCTCTAAATTTCAGAATAAACACATTTCTGAAATTTCACAGGTTGTGTTTTTATTTGGCCTCGCCCATCCCCACCCCACCTTTTACTTTCCTCTGACTCTTTTCAAAACACCTTTAAATAGAAGCAGGTATTTCCCCACTTCACTCTGGGGAGCGGCCTTCACTGTCCTCTGAGATGCTCCTTCAAAGGTGTTTGATACTTGCTTCTCTTCCCTCCGAGCTCTCTGCTGCACTCCCTGGGGCTCTCAGTGGCTGGATGTTGGCAATTCAGGCTCTCAGGTCTCACCCTGGATCTGCCGACGGATTGTAACTGGATCCTTGGGTGAGTGGTGCATTCCACTTGGAGAAGTTCTGCTTTAATTCATTCTCACATTGTATGAGCTTGAGACGATTAAGGCCACATGTCAGGAGAGCCCTAACTGTCACCACGTCTGTCCCTATGCCATCCTTGCATCTTTCCAGGCTTAGAAATCGGGCATTGATCTTCTCTAAGGTTCTTGAAGAAACCTTCTGCTCCCAGGGGGTCCTCTTCCTCTGTGTGCTCAGACCTTTCGGGTACATTTAGTCTTTTACTTTCCACTGACTCTTTTCAAAACACCTTTAAATAGAAGCAGGTATTTCCCCACTTGGAAAAGCTTCACTTGACCCTCTTGCCTTGTGTGGCTTTCATCCCGTTTCTCAACCGGCTTTTCCTGCCAATTTTCTTGAATTCATGCAAAACAAGCTCTACCTCTGTTTCTTCAGACAGTCCCTTCCTGGGCCCCTGGAAATATGGCATCTGACTCACTCGGTTAAAAATCTTCCCCAGAAAGATCTTCTCTTAGCTAGGACGCTGGGGTCCTCTCAGCAGGTATTGCCTGTGACTGGTCCCCGTGACATCACAACCCTTCTCTTCCCTTGACCTTCAGGCCACCTTGGTCTGGGCTTATCCTACTGGTGGAGTGGGATACCCTCCCCTGGGATGCTCAGCTCAAGTTTGTACTTGGGAGGGACTTTTCCTGACTCCTGTATTCCTCGCTGGTCACTGCAGTCCCTCCTTTTGATGAACACACACACACACACACACACACACACACACACACACACACGTGTGCGGACGCAAGCCAAGGTATAAAATAATCTGATTGTTGCAATGTTCTTCCCAGCAACCAGATTAAAAGCTACAAATTGTGAAGACTAAGTCTTGGGCCACTGTGAATGGTCACTTCTGCTGCCCAAGAGCAGGTGGACAAGAGGCTGCACCAGCCTGGAGATGAACACCTTTCCTACATTTTCACGCAATTGCGGGGCTCTGTCAAAGCCGAGTGCTGGGTGGCTGCAGCAGCCCGGGAGAGACTTCCTTTCTGACGTCCCCAAAGGGCTTGCAGGGCCCAGCCCAAGCTGTCTTCTTCTGTACTTGCTCCAGGATCCATTCCAGTGTGGTGGCATCCACCTCTGTGATTGCCTTCATGCCTGGACAAGTCCCCATTCCACCTTCCCTCCCGCAACGTGAGAACACTTCAGAGATGGCTGCCCGGGGTCGAGTCGGGGTGGAGGATCTTGTGGGCAGAACTCACTCCTCCAGTAAGACTGATCCCCTCACTGCCCACAGACAGTTTGCGGCCCTTCTGGACAGCTAGTGGCTGCTTTGCTCCTTGACTGACAGCCAGGCCCTCCTGGGACACGCTGCAAGCATGTGATAGCATGGGAAGAGAGGGGAGGTGGAGGACAGCGGAGGCCAGGGTCCGGGGAGGCAGGCACCTCTTCATGACCCCTCTGGACAGCTCAGAGGAGCAGAGAGATGCTGAAGCTGAGCTCTTCATCTACCTGGCACCCACGCCACCCATGCCCACCCATGGTCCCCTGCCCACTAAACAGCACTTCTGCTCTTCCTGATGCTTCTGAGGGTCCTCCTTGGCGTCTAAACCATCTCCTTCTCCTTATTCCATCCATCACCAAGACTGTGCTTTAACCTCCAGAAGAGACCCAATATCTGTACTCCCCTCCCTCTCCTCTGCCGCACCTGGCCCAGCCTCCAAATCCTGCGAGAGCCTCTACTGTGGGCCTAGAACTCTGCCTCCACTTCTCCAGTCCGTTTTTGCACTGAGCCGTCAGAATGAAATTTTAAAAATAAATCACATCATGAGATTCTCCCGCTTAAAACTCTTCAATATTTGATGTTATTCTGAAATCATTATTCTGTAAGTTGTGATATTGTCACTTGGTTGATTCCGCCCCCCCCCCGAAAGAGAGTCCTTTTCTTTTAGAGGCACATACTGTAACACTGATATGTGAAGCCAAGTGATGCATTGATTTCCTTCAAAATCAGACCAGATGGGCAGGGAAGGGGGAGCTTGGCCCTGGTGGAGCAAGGCCCACAGGGTCGGTCGTACTTGTCTGCTTTTGTATGTGCTTGAAATATTTTATACAACGAAAAAGTTAAAACACAAATTCATTACTCATAAGATTTACAAAAGAATCTTGCAAAGATACGCCATTACTCATAAAATTTAAAGAACTGCGTGACTCTCGTGGAGCCCAGCCTTGCCTGGTCTTGCCCTGCTTGGGCTTCTGGGCTCCTCTCTCCCTACACATCCCACTTCCTCAAGAGTCTTGCAAGAGTCCTTCAGATCCCTTGCAGTGAATGTCAGGCTGTTTCCTGGGGGCTTCCTCATGCCCATTCTCAAGGCCAGGTATCAGGCCCACCCACTTCCCTGGTCCCCACAGGCCACCTCCTGCTCACCGCTGATCTATCATTTAGAAGCCCTCTTTCAGGAACACCCTTTCCAGTCCTGACTTACACGCAGCCTCCCTCATTTACTCATTCCCGCCCTTGGCAGTTCCTGTCCTTGTGCTCACTGCACAGAGATGGGGTCTCTCCTCTCCTGGAGGCCTGCATTCCACAAGGGCAAAGACCATAGCTATTTTATTTGCTGGTGGGTTCACCAAAGCCCAGCAGGGCATTGCAAGATAATAGGAGGTGCCCACCACACCCTGTACAGTCAGAAGAAGCTTGCCCCGGGCAATTAAAGCAACGATTAAAAATTTAAGAAAAAAGATGCAGGAAGACATGTATCTGCTCTGCCAGATCAGCAAGGCTTAAGCACTTTTTCATATGCATTTTTTTTAAATAATCATTCTTTTATGAAGGAGTACATGTTTGGAGGTAGGGTTGAGTCTTTTGTGTCTCCTTCTCAGGCCAATGCCCCATCCTTTCCTGTAAGTAACTAGTGTGATCTGATGTGTATTCAGCGAATGTTTTTAATATTTTTATAACAAATGTGTGTCTCCATAAACAATGGTATTGTTTTATGCATTTTTAAAAATAAATGTCATACTATGCCGTGTAATGTTGTACAACTTATATTTTCCACTCAGCGTTGCCATGTGTGTGTGTGTGTGTGTGTGTGTGTGTGTGTGTGTGCTCAGAGGTGATGAATTGGTTCAGCCCTTGAAACTGTTACACAGCGATCCACTGTCGGAGTACCCCACAGTTGATTCATTCATTCCCTTAATGAGCTACATCTGACTACATCCAATTTTATCTCACACACGTGTACACGCACACACACACACATACACACACGCGCACACACAACTGGAAAGAGAATCTGAATCTGTGTCTCCTCATGCAACAACTGTCTCTCGTATTCATTACACCAGCCAAAATAAATGGAGCAAACTGGCCAGGTCACAGGCAACGGGGACTCTAAGGTGCTGTTGCCGGTGGGAGCACAAATTGATATAATCGTTTTAGAGAGCAATTTGGCAATATCTACTTAAGATAAAAATGCTTGCCCTGTGCCCCAGCAATTCTATCTAGGTAATAAATCCTATCACCAAAGGTAAATTATGTATTCTTTTTCTACTCAACAGAAAACATAAAATACGTAATATTCCTTTATGACAAAGTTTACAATGCATTTTTATATATATCACCTAATTTGACATTCACAACCATAGGAGCATGGTATTAGTCTGATATTAAAAATGAGAGAACCGAGGCCAAATATAAAGCCGCCCACCTGTCATTTGGTGCCCGGGCTCAAATCCCACTTGTGTTTTTATCCAGTGCTTTTTCTATCACCGCACACTTCCTCCCTGTGTTTTTATTCGCTGAGGATGATCAACAGGCTCTGGGTGCTCCGTGGGTGCCATCCAGACCCCTTCCCAGGCCTGTGCCCATCTCCCAGGGAATGAGCTTTGCCTGTTAAAGCTCAGAGAATGGCCAGTGGCCACCTGGAGCAGACTCACCTGGAGGTGCCTGAAACTTGTCCCCCATTCTCCTTGGAAGGGGAGGCCTTGGCCCGTGACTGATGGACACAGGTGCACAAAGCTGGCCTCAGAGCCTCCGGTGAGGATCCAGAGCTCCCCAGAGCTAAGGCAGAAGTTCCGAGGAATCCACACTCTGCCCAGCTTCTTTCCCTGCCTTAACCTGCCTTCCTCACTTCTCCCTGAGAACATTCCTGCAAGAAGTCGCCATCACCAGGATTCCTACCCCAGGTTCCACTCCTGGGCAAGGTCCTCAACCTGGAGCATGCACAACATCACCTACAGAGCCGGTGAGCACACACATTATTTAGTCTCATCAGGAGTTTCTGTTTCAGTTGGTCTAAGGGGGGATCCAAAAAATTGCCTCTCTAGCAGGCCTCCAAGTGATGCTAGTACTCTTGCTCTAGAAACCATACTTTGGAGACCACCTTTCTAGGAACCTGACTTAGGCCAGTTGGTGCCAGGAGAAGCAGGCTCTAAGGACAGGATTCTAGAGTTGGTTAGACCTGTTGGCAGCGGGCACTCCAATACCGGTGGTAAGGGGAGAATTGATGATTCTGGACACGTGGTAGTAATGCAATTTCTGTGACAGCTTACAGTTGGAAGGGGAGGTATTAGCTTTTGCAATATTTTTTTTGGCATTTGAGCAATACGGTGGAGACAGTAATTATAAAGATTGTGGAATTGAGAGGCTATTTCTGAGAGTTACTGGAGCATCAAAAAAAGAGAGAGAGAGAGAGAATGTAGCTCAAGTTGATTAAATACCAACTCAGGACAGAGTGTGCAAGGAAGAGGATTTCTTTGGCAGTGAGGTCCTTATCTCCTGGAGCTGAAAGTCTGATCGTGCTGAAAACCAGACCCAATATCTAATTTTAAGAGATACAGAACTTCAGAGAAGTTTGAATTCTCAGCCTTGACAAGTCTCCTACCAAAGGCAGGATGCTAATGGGGAAGAGGGAGGACCTGAGATTGAGGGATGTGATATCTGTGTGGCTGTGGAGGATTCCCTTGAACCCTCAAACTTCAGAAGTGGCCCAACCCCCTTTGTTAGAAGAAAGTCTATAAACTCGGTTTCTTGTGCATTAGGAAAGGAAATGCCCCGATATTTCAAGGGCTGAGCAGGGTCCCAATTGACCATGATATCCAAAGTGCCACTATGGCTTCTTATTAGACTAGAGACATAGGAGGTCAGGCAATAAATAGGGTGCTAGCCAAGGGTCATCTCACAGTGGCTCCTTTGAGCCCATGGACCCTACTTGTGGTCACTTTCACAGTTCTTAAATCTATAAACCATACTTAGAAGTTGACACAGTCCTCACATTCCCTTCTTGGCCTAGGAAACAGGTGCTTTGTAATAGCAGGTGCCATCATGGTCGAGATGGCCAGGCGGACATCTTGAAACTGGCTGCCACCCCTCACCTGATCGAAACCTCTGTTGTGCACTGGGAGGAGTGGCAGAGAGGAGCCCACAGGATGCAGGGGAGGCACTCCTATGTCCATGTCTGACCCTGGAAAACCAGGTGGATCACGGCAGATGTCAGTGGGTTTCCACAAACTCAGGCAGGTACCAGCCTCAACTGGGGCTGCTGGCTTCGTGCCAAGTCTTCTGCAGAACAGGTCAACGGAGCGTATGCTGTGCCTTCAGCTCCTGAGCCGGCAAAAGCCTTCTTTCCCATGCCCCTCAGGATTGAGGATCTGAACAGACAACAGTAAATCTTCAGTCCTGTCCCAGGGCTGTGTCAGCTCTCCTGCTGTCTGTCCCACCGGGATGGGGGTGTCTGGATGTTCCATAAAACATTACATCGTCTCGCGGACTGCGTCATGGTATTTAGACCTAGTAATCAGGAAGTACAAGTGTCTACATGCCTTGGAAGGTTACAGGTTCTCCAGAGGAGAGGCAATAACTCAACCAAAATTCAGAAATCTGTTACCTCAATGAAGTGTTCAGGGACTCAGTGCTTGGAGACTTGTCAGAAAGTAAAGAAAATTTTTTTTTGCACTTTGAAACTCCTACCACACACAGCGCCATCCAGGAGGGGCCCGTCTGACAGGACTGTGGAACGGTCTCTTGAAAGTGCAGCTAAAGCATCAGGTTGGAGATCACGTCCTCTGAGGATGGAGAGTGCATTACCCGGAGCTACCACCTGAAGCAGCTGACTTACAGAGAGAAAAGCTTGCTTTCCCTCCCTCCCTCCCTCCCTCTTCCTTCCTTCCTTCCTTCCGCTGTTTTGGAGTTTCAAAGTCCAAGATTGAGGTGCAACACTGGTTGGCCTTTGGGGAGGGAGGGGGAGGGGGGACAGCAGTGAGACTCAGGCCTTCCAAGCAAAACCCTTGTGAGAATTGCTGAGAGACCCACGACTACCTCTCAAGGGCACCCCTCCATAACCCAAGGACCTCCCATTAGGTCCTGCCTCCTGAATATTCCACCCCTCCTCCTAGTCTCACTGGGGACCAAACCTCTAACCTTTGGGCCTTTTGGTGACATTCAACAGTCAAAGCATGACACAGTGCTGTTCTTCAGGATGTGGCATGCCAGGGCTCTGAAGTCAATGACCGTTACCTAGTGCCATGTCCCCAGGACATAAAGCATGGGCTCGGAGATCACGGATGGACACAGGGGTTGCTTCAGCCACTGTCTCCCCAGGGGCTTGCTCAGGAGATTTTACTTCCTGCCTCTGCGACTTTAGGTCTGGGAGTCTAGAGGTACCGCTCCCAGGAGGACGAGCCCACTGGGAGACATGGTAGGGGCCCCTGAGTCTAAAGCTATGACGGCTGCCTCCAGCTGCCCTGGCATCTTCCTTCCAGGAGGTCAGCGAGTGAAGCAGGGAGTGGTTTCCCCAGTGACCATCAGGAGGTAGAACAGCTGCTAAGTGATGGAGGCAGAGAGGAAGATACTGGGTGCTCAGAAGACCCCTGGGGCACCTCGCGTATTCTCATGCATATTGA
This sequence comes from Spermophilus citellus, assembly GCF_964194105.1. Lineage (NCBI taxonomy): Eukaryota > Metazoa > Chordata > Mammalia > Rodentia > Sciuridae > Spermophilus > Spermophilus citellus. The sequence continues at coordinate 71,251,586 of NC_138199.1, forward strand.
GAAATGGAAGAATAGAGCAACTACGGCCTGATGAGCAGGGCACCCAGCAGTGGTCTCCAAGTGACAATCTGGAGTTTATACAGGAAGGAGACGGCCAGTACTAGTTATGGACTCAAGACTAATGGCAACAGCAAGGGACATATTTGTTCCCCTGACCCTCCTCGTTTAAGTTCTCCAATAACTTGTGACCCAGCAGAAGCTGACCTAGATAGAGCGGACTCTACGCGGGAGCAGGTGGATCTTAGTTCTGCAGGGAGCAGATTGTCGCATGCTGGGGGTGTCTGGCCCAGGCCCTTCCTCCAGGAAGGTGCACCTGTTCCCCCCTGCCACTCCCAGCTGCCCTTGTCCAGCAAACTGACTTTGGCCTCCAGGAATTGCCCAGCGGCTCCAGGAGTTACACACCTTTCCCACTCAGAGTAGAACCTGTGGCCAATGACTCCGGTCACGGGGCACAAGCACCTGAGACCGCGCTTCACAGAGGGAAGCTCTGCTATGCTTGCTCTGGGTGGCCTGGTGGGGTCAGGGAGAGGCCACGCCTAGCAGGACCTGTGTCTCTGGCTCAGTGCTGCAGCCTCCCCACCTTCTCCACTTCTGTAGGGTTCCTCCTCCTAGGTGCACAGTCCCCCAGAGTCCCTCGCACAGAATCCTTGTCTGGGGCTCTGCTGTTGGGAAGAGTGAGAAGGTGTTGTTCTTTGTCTTTTCAAATATATTTCTCCAGGTTCAACTAGCAGGACATATGCAGGAAAGAACAACTCCCACCTCCCACTTCCGCCCCGTGGGCCCTTCCCAGGGTACTCTGGACATCACTGGTGGCGTATTGATTTTGTCACCTTTCTGTATGTGCATACGTAAGTGCACACACACACACACACACACACATTTTAAAGTAATTGGATAGGATAAAGTAAGAGAACTCTGAACATATTTCTCTCTGACTTCTTTCATTTAACAATGTCTCAGAAATCTTTCCATGATGATACATATGTCTACCTTTAAAAAAAAAAAAGCCTGTATAGTATTTATTGCACGATACGATGTACCGTACTTCACTGACTTCCTCTGGGACACAGCAACAGTGAGCACTCAAAGGTGGAGGTATTGGATACAGGTGTTGGGAATGACCCGGAGAAGGGGAGACTGATGGCCCGGCTAAGAGCTCATCACAAGGGCCCAAGTCACCATCTTAGGTGACTGGGAAGCAGCCTTTGCTCCTGGGCCCCAGAAACCAAAATGAAACCAAGTTTCCCAAACCAGGATTCTCAGAAGGTGACGGTGAGGAGTGCTGAGGGCCATTGCCAAGTAGAAATGACGCATCGAAATTTCCTTGCTAGCTTACCCCATGTTAAATGGATTTTGCTGTTGACATTGCATGTAAGGTGACCTTGCTCAAGGACCAGGGCGGATCTGGGTTTAGAGCTGATCAGGTTTGAGGAAGTATCCCGGTCCTTGGGTTTAGGGCGTTCCCAGGGGTTTTAGGGAAGTTGGAGGTTGAAGATTATTGCTGCCGGGATTAGGGTGTTCCTGCTGCTTGTTCCCGTTGAGTTCTCCTGAGATTCAAATGGGATATTGGAAAAAAAGCCTCGTGGAGTAGGTGAATGGGGCGGAGGAGAACTGGGATTGCCCCAGAACGTGTGTGTAGAGGCCGGTGTGAGTTCGGGAATAAAGAATTGCTGTTTGAATCTACAAGGTGTGTGGTGGCTCGTGATTCTGTGCCCAGCCAAGACATTGGCAGAGGAGCTGTCTACAGTCCCCATTTAATGAAGTGCTGATTTGAAAAGTCACCTCTGTGTCTTTGCCAGTTTTTCTGATTATCACTTAGGAGCCACTTCTTGGCCTTTTATGGTACTTGTTTGACCCTTCAAGACTGAATTGCTTGCATCTTCTCTCCTATTTTTAAAGTTATTTTAGCTTTTCCTTAAAAACCTGTGGATTCTTTCTCGACAGCCTATGACTTGTTCTTCTATTGATTTCATTCTGGTGTGTCATTTTGATTCTGATTTTTTGTGATTGTTGCATCACATCATTTTCTTAGGTGACTACTGCGTTCTCCGTTTTTTCCTTAGAAAGTTTTCTCACTCATAAGAATTCTTTTTTTTTTTTTTAAATAGTGTTCTCTAACATTGGATTTTGTTTATGCTTAGATCTTTACTCTGGGTTTATTTCGGTGTGTGATGGAAGGCCGGGCCTCAGGCCCCTAAGGGGGTGGACGTTCCCGACTGACCATCCTTTCCTGCGGAGACGTCACCTACTCCTTAGGCTAAGTTACCACCTGTTCAAGCATCTGCCTCAGCTTCTCTTCTGCCTGTTTATTCTTGCCTCGTGACCACCTTGACTTCCCAAATGCCCACAGAGTATGTTTTGCTCCCCAACAGGAAAAGACCTTATTTATTGTGCTTCTTTTTCAAAAATTTCTCAGCCATTTTTGAGCATTGCTTTTTTTTTTTTCCAAGTGGATTTTTGAAACACATGGAAAAATTTGAATTGTGATCATGTCATGTTTCTATATTAATGCGAAGTTTTAACGTATTTTTAAAATTTTTTTCTTAGTGATACATGGACACGATATCTTTATTTTGTTTATTTATTTTTAGGTGGTGCTGAGGATCAAACCCATGTGCAAGGCAAGCGCTCTGCCACGGAGCCACAACCCCAGCCCTTTAATGTATTTTTAAGGTGGCGTCTCCTCAGGAATATTACCTGAGCCTTCTTTTGTGCTCTTCTATCAAGTTTCATAATTTCCTTTATATATGCTTTTTTAGGTTTCTCTGGATATTTTATAACTTCTGCTGCTCCCAAGAGACGGGCATCCATTTTTCTATTCAAGTTCTGAATTGGTGATTGCTAATGAATAGAAAAGGTATTGGATTTTTTACGTTGACTTTAATTCAACTTAGTTCTATTTGCTCTAATAGCTTTTCAGTCAATTCTCCTGTATTCTCTGGGTTGATAATCATTACGTGCAGATAGTGACAGTTTGGTCTCTCCTTTACCAATATTTATACCTCATTTTGTTTTATTTCCTTATTGCATTAGCCTTTTCTTCCATTATCATGTTAAATGGCAGGAATTACAGCATTTAAACTTTTATTGAAACTATTTTTAGTGAGAATTACTCTAATATGTGACTATTAAGAATGATATTTGTGGTGGGTTTGCTATAGTGGGAAGGGAACTTCAGCAGGTTGAAAAACTTTTCTTCTATTCCATCAATCTTTTATTATTAAGACGGTTCCATGTCAATATAAGACTCATTGGAAATAGAAGATGTTTGCCCAATAAACCAGTAGATGTAAACAGTAAAACTCAAACCTGATAGTTCTTAGCCCATTTGTGATGCTATTAAAAGAATCTGATACTGGGGGAGTTTATAAAAAACATAAATGTATTTCTCACACTTCTGGAGGCTGGAAGTCCAAGATCAAGGGCTGGTTGTGTGTCTGGTAAACACCGCGTTCTGCTTCCAAGATGGCACCCAGCTGCTGGGTCCTCACTTGGCAGAAGGGAGAAGGGCCAGAGGGCTCTACCTTCAAACTTGAGCCTTTTTAAAAGGGTGCTAATCCTACTCATGAGGGCTGAGCCTTTGTGACCTAAAGGCACCACATCTCTTAGTACTGTTTCTCTGGGGATTAAATTTTGGTAGAGTTTTTTTGGGGGGACTCTATGATTCAAACCACAGCACCTTCTCAACCAGGGAGTACTGGATGAGGTAGTTAGACAGTTGATTGATTTTTCCTCCTGAGAAGAAGGGGGTGGAAATCACTCCCCATCACAGCCTGGAATTCTGCAAAATGGAACTTTGGCATAACTGCTAAGTTTTCACTTTTTAAATGAGAAAATGTGTTGGATTTTATCATACCTCTTTTGATAAGCACTCAAATGATCAGAATGCTTCTTCCTTTCATTTGTTAATATAAAAATTATATTTCCTACTATTGAACCATCCTTTAATTCCCCAAACAAAATTAAACTTAAGTATTATATATTACTTTTAATGCACTGATGAATTTGATTTTTCCTCATATATATTTTTTTTGCCTCTAATATTTCATAATGAAGTTGGCTTTTAGGTATTTTCTTGCTTTCTGTGCTCCACTGGGTTTGAAATCAGGTCATGCTAGTTCATAGGATGAATTTGCGACTTTTTCATTTCCTTCTGTGCTGAATAGTTTATGTGTCATCAGAAAGTGTTCTTTGAAGGCGTAGTGGAACTTGGCCATGACCTCCCTGGGGCCATGACCTTCAGCAGAGGTCCTCTTTAACCTCAGATTTGTTCCTGGTCCTTCCTCTGCTTTGCTGTGTGTGGAGGGGAGTACCATCGCGCTGGCTGGTCCTCTGGCTCTCAGGAGGGTTGGTCCAAGGGAGGCAGGGTTTGAAAAGTGGAAGAAGAGGTGTGGAGAGAAGCTAAGGTGGGGGTCCCTCCTTGTTTCCCCTGCTTTTGGGCAGCATTCCTGATAGCAGCTCCAGCCCTTTATGACTCCCCTCCCCATTTTCAACCTGTCCCTTGAGGGTCCATCTCCCATGGGACTGGCCCCTTCTGGAGGTGCCCCCCCCCCCTTTTCCCTATAGCTTCCAACTGTTGCTAGGCAACCCAGTAAGGTTCCTGGCTGTAGGTAACCAATTCCCTGTATTAACTCCCTTGTCTGAGATACCTACCTTTCTATGTTCTGGATGGTTTCTGACTCATATAGACCTTGATTTAATATCTCCTTAATCAGCTTTGATCCTTTAGTTTTTAAAAATTATACATCGACAAATTACAGTTGCATGTATTTATGGAGTAGAAAGTGATGTTATGATCACTATGTTGTGTTGAATACAACCAGGAATGGTTAAATCAAGCTAATTAACCAATCCATCACCTCAAACATGTGACATTTTCTGTGATGGGAACATTTGAGATTTACTTTCTTAACCATATTCAAATGTTGTCTATGTTTTTTTTTTCTTAAGGAGTCAGACACCTATTTCATGTTGATTTTCAAATTTGTTAGAGTGAAGTTGCATATAAAATCCTCCTATAATTTTTAAAATCATCTTTACTTCAGCAGTCCCACTCCCATTTCCGTCCTGAAAGTTGCTTATTTGTATGTGTGCGTGTGTGTTTCATGTTCAAACCTGTCAGACATTTGTCTACTTTATTAGTGTCTTGCTGGATACTTTACACAAATCTTTATTTAATCTCTGTACCAATTTCACAAAGGAGGTTTATACGATCAGGAAATGGCAGAAGAGAAAATTATTCCTTTACTTCTCAGGTCCACAGGCCTACTGAGTTGTAGACCTGAGCCTCGAACTCGGATCTGTCTGAATTCAAAGCCCGTGCCTGCCTGGCGCCGTCAGACAGCAGAACGCTCCGCGCCAGATTAAAAGGATCATCAGGAGCAGGCTTGACATTTTCTACAAAGAACATGGATTTCTTTTGTAATTGGGAAAGAAGTTAATTAAGCCTAAACAAATAATTATAATAAAAATAGCCCTGAAAGAAGAGGAAATGTCACAGCCCAGCAACTTAGAGTTTGGGACGTCTGTGAGCAGAGTGGGGGGGCGGGGTGCACTCTCCCTGCTTTGTGCTGGCTTTAGCGGTTGATTCAGACCTTGGCCTCTGCTCCCCACCAAGTTACCCCTTTGTAGAGCCGGGGTCTTGCAGACAGGTGAAGGTCCTGTCACCTGGCCCACAGGGGACATGGCTGGATGCACTGTGCTTGGGGGTGAGGCCACCTGGCAGGGCCCACCACAGTACCTGCAGCCGGACCTTGCACTCTGTTCTTCCCCAGGGTGGCTGGAGGCACTGCGATTCTCCATAAGGACTGGGCCATCCCCACCGGCAGTGTTGATTGCCCGATCTCCTTGGCTTTGGCCGGGGGCAACCAAAGAAGGATTGTTTTCGGTTCCTACTTCCTCTCCAGTCCTGAGAGCTGCTTCTATGGCAGAGGAGCTCCTGAAGCCTCCTAAAATAGCCCTCTGCTGCAAGGAGGTAATGCGATGCACACCACAGTACGCATATTGATTTCTATTTTTGGTTCTTATCAAGATTTATTTTTCTTCCCTTCAGGTAAATCGTGACCTTGGACTCACCGCCTTCCATATTTGCAGCCCGGGTCAATGAATCTCGGTATTGACCTCAGGGCCATCAATAGCCGCTTATTGTTGAGATATTTCAATGTCAATACGTGGCCCCCAGGAGGTGGGTGGGGGCCTGCCCAGCATGCCCAGCAGCTAAAAAACCAATCCCTTTTCTCCCAGTTGTCATCTTGGCACAGAGGGGGTTGGTTCTAAAATTGATCACCTCTCTTGCAGGAAGTGAAGACAACAAACTCCCAAATATTGCCTGGATCCCACCAAGGAAACTTTCTCAGAATTACGATCCGTGACTAGAAAAGGAAAGGAACCCTTGCGTGTGGTGTGTTCTCCCTCCCAGGGTCACACTCCGTCCCACCAGAACGTCCAGGACTTTGGAAAGAGACACCTGGTCACCAGAACCTCTCTTAACCCGCCCAGACTTACCTGGTTGGAGACCAAGCGGGCTGGAGTCCTAAAGAGCTCACGTTGCAAGGTCGGACATTCCTAGGAGCAGACCCTGGACCTACTACCTGCAGGCCGCAGCCTCCGTGGCTGCACAAGCAAGGTACTACCTTCTGGTGTGGAGTCAGGGAGGTTGGGGTGACGGGCACCTGGCAGGTGTCTGTCTCATAACCCCATCCGGCTGCTTTATTATTGCCGTCTTTATACAGCAGAGATTGAGACCCGCCCTTGGATCCCTCATTCTCTTCCTGTCACACCCTGGGTTTGTGTCCCCACTGGCCATACCTTGGGCTATGGGCCACTATGGGTCCCACCCGCTGGGAGGCTGGGGACGTGCAGGGCTGAGCCTGGCAGGGTTCTCGGATCCAGGGCGGGCTGTCTGTGTCCTCAGGTGGGTGAGCTGGGGGGGGCGTGTGTGAGTGCCAAGGCTCTCTGTCCCTGCTGTCACCTCAGAGTCTGGCAGCTCTGGGGAGGGCACTCTCCCAGGTGGCCCTCCCCAGCCTGTGCTTGCCCGAGGTGGTTTGCACTTGAGAGCAGCCTTGGGGGATGCCGGAGAAGCGGGGAAGTGAGGCAGGCCTCTCCTGTACCCGCCTTCCAGCCAGCGTGGTGACTTGTCCTGGTGTCCATGGCAGACGACCCCACTCGGGTGGGAAGATGCTGGGAAGGAGGGAACCCAAGGCAGGGGCTTCGCGTGGATTTCACAGAGTGCCCAGAGCCACCCTGGGAGGGAGGCCTCCGTCTACTGAACTGACAGACAAGGAAACGGGTCAGAGAATTTAAGAGATTTGACTGAGCTCTGTTTGGAAGGATTCTGGGGGCAGAGGAGAAGTAGGACGCGGACATGCAGCCCTCTGATTTGGCTGGAGAGTTGGTACAGATGCCCTTGGAATCCTGATCCTGCCCTGGCTCTGAAATTCCAAGAATATTGATCTGAAATTACAAGAATAGAAGTAGGAAGCGCCAACGCGGCTCATCGGGTCCTGGCATCGCCTCTCAGCCCTGGGAGCCGCTTCCTCTCTGGCCAGCTTTGGGCCTGTTCCCAAATCTGCAGTCTCCTCTGGACACTGGCTCAAGCTGCCCAAAATCCAAACTTCAAAGCAAACACATGGAATTCAGAACACTCCGGCTGAATTATATATTTGCATATGCAAATCAACACTGGACCTCCACGCAGTCCCCTCCCCACCCAGCAGAAAGCAAAACGCCACACGTTAGCAGGTGGCGACTACAGTGAATGCTGATGAAGCTTCAGGAGGAGCAGGCCAGGCGGTGGTTATCCCTTTCTTTATGCGTCAAGGGCTCACCGCATGTCAGCCAGCGCGCTAGGACCCCAGACACCAAAGATGGAAATCCTCGTGTTAGTTGTTTCAAGGAGCACAGGTTGGTTTGCAATCACTGTGTGTCTGTGGATCGACGTATGCAGGTGTGCATTTGTGTGTCTATCTAGGCGTAGGTGCCATAACTGCAGGGTCTCTGCCCTTGAGGAATTCAAAGTTCAGCAGAGAACAGACATGCAAACAGTTAGGATATAGTGAGAGAGCAGCTTTCATGTAGGCAGGATCAAAGAACAGAGGAGCCCAGAATAAGAAGTGCCCAGGGCTAGCGGGGAAATTGGGAAATACTTCAAGGAGGAAGAGAGAAGGCTGAGCCAATGCACCTCCCCCACGAGGAGATGCACCCACCCAGACAGCAAGAGGATTAGGACACCTGCTTCTGCTTAAAATGGATTTTTGCCCCTAGTCAGGCTGTCCAACCAGAGACCACCACTCTGCCTTCTGACCTAAAAATGAAAACAAGCTGGAAAAGCCACGCAGGCCTATCTTTTAAAACCCATTCCTGGGACCAGAAGAGACCCATCGTGGGGAGGAGGGTAGGAAGAGAACCAAACCAACTGCACGTCAGGGTCAAGAGACAAAACCCAGACCAAGGAGCCTCTGGGAGTCACGGGGAGGCTGACCCGGCAGACCCCCCAGATCCCGACTACAGAGCCCCATCGTCCCCTCCAGTTCTCCACGTGTCTGGAAGTGATTGAGACAAGCCAGGATGCTGGAGAAAAGCCCTTGAAATACATTCCAGGACATCACCGAGTGCAAGGCAGCAACCAGCCCAAGGGTGGGACCAAGAAGCAGGAGGCAGAGAGATCACCCCAGGCTGAAAGCCAGGGTGGGCCTGGAGAGCAAGGGTCCCCTGAGGACCCCAGAGCCAACACCTGGGCTCAGGGAGACTTAGACGACTTCTGGGGGCTCAGATCCCACGTCCTGCTGCAGCAAGTCCCCAGGCCACTCTCAGAACATTTGAAGTTCGTGGTGAACCATCTGTCCCCAAGATGCAGTGACGCTCACCCTCAACTGAAGCATAGATTAAGTTGACTCAGCCTCCTGCCTCAGCGAGTAATTATGTACTTTAGTCTTTACTGTTCTTTTATACACAATGTCTGAAATATAATTAAAAATTATAAAACAGTCGATGAAGCAGGAGGACATGCCCTATAATCAGGAGGGAAGAAAAGCCGGTGAAGCAGAACCGTGAGTATCCAGAGGTGGCAATGAACTAGCGAGAACTCTAAAATGACAACTTAGAATATCGTAATGGCTCCTCCGGTGTGAGAGGTGAACGATGTGGAAGAACAGATGGTGGATTTCGGCATCCGACCATCAAGGAGAGCCAAATGATTCTTCTCAGACTGAAATCTACTGAGTCATCAATACGAAATTTACCCAAGGAGCTTAATCGCCGTCTGAACACAGTAGAAGAAAGAACCAGGGAACTTGAAGAAGGGTCAAAAGAAATCATGAGACTTAAAGCAAAAAGAGAAAACAGAACGGACGGTCGGTGCCCCGTGGGAGAGTGTCCATGTGACTTCAGGTCTGTCGTTAGGCACCCGGAGGAGAGGACTATTTGAACAGAGAGTAGTCAACACTATTCTGCAATTGATCAACTCGCAGATCCAAGAAGTTTAATAATCTCCAACTCATAAACAGACAGAACTATACCTCGCCACGTTCCTGTCAAACTGCTGAAAACCAGAGATGAAGAGAAAAATGTTTAAAGCCACCAACTAAGAAATTCATAATGCATGAAGAGAAAGAGCCTCTAGGGGGATGAGTCACTCCTCTTAAAATAAAGGAAGGAGGCCAGGAGACAATGGGTGACATCATTCGTGTGTTAAAAATAGAAACATCAGACTCCCAACCTAGAATGTCACATCCAGGTGAAAATGGACAGTTTAAAAAAATAAAAACAGCAAAGAGAAAACCAAACGCGTTCAGATGACACGGTTTCCCCTGCAGATGGACCCGTGGGAATGGCTCTAGGTTCTCCAGGTTGGAGGCCATTATTGCTCCCGTGGGAGCCTTCACCTGGGGAAGAGCTGGAGAGAGCACTCAGGCAGAGCCCAGACATCATCGAAATGTATATTTATATTTTATGCAAATATACATTCAATTTTCTGTAGGAGACTCGGCTAATGTACAAATTATAATGATATTTTTGTGGGGCTTGTTTCTTGTGTAGAAGTCAAATAGGCAATGGCTAGAGCACATTATGTAGCTGCAAGAGCTTTTACAGTGTTGGTAAAGCAGTATGGAACCACTGGGAAGAAACCTGGGCTAACTGGGGATGCATATTACGACCCAGGGAGGCAATGAAAAATTAACACAGAGAAGATCAATAGTAGGGACAAAGTGGGAGACTGAAAAATAACTAATCCAAAAATATGGGTGGACACAGGGGGACAGGTGGGGGAACCACTAGGAAGCCCAGGTTGAAAGCGGATTCACATTTTACCATATGGATATTTTAAAATACACAGATGTGCCGCAGTCTGGCTGGGCACAAAATCATGAGCCACCACACACCTTGTAGATTCAAACAGCAACTCTTTATTCTCGAACTGTCACCGGCACTCTACACACAGGTTCTGGGCAAAATCCACGCTCTCCACTGGGCTCTGAATCCCACGAGAACCCAACGGGAACTCAAGGAGTGGGGCAGCAGGATACGCCCTATTCCCAGCAGGGTACACCTTATACCTGGAACCTTCCTAAACCCAAGGAGCGCCCTAAACCCGGATCCGCCCTGGTCCTGGAGCAAGGTCACCTTACATGCGATGTCACTGCCAGTGACCTGGGTCATGCCATGCGTCATTCCTACTTGGCAGTGGCCCTCAGCACAGATGAACCTAACTCTCAGATTAAGAGACAGAGAGTATTAGAATGGGTAAGAGCAGGATCTGACTATATATGTGTTTTTTTTAATTTTTAAAACTTGTTCTTTTAGTTCTACAGGACAGCAGAGTTTATTTTGACACATTTGTACAAACATGGAGTGTATCTGATTCTAATTAAGATCCCAGTCTGGTGGATGTATTCGATGTCTGGATTCATAGCGGTGTATTCATATACGTACAAAGGAGAGTCGTGTCAGATTTATTCCACTGTCTTTCCTGTTCCCATCCCCCCATCCCTGGCGTTCATTCCTCTTTGTCTAATCCATTGAAATTCTATTCTCCCCCCACCCCTTGATGTATGTTAGCTTCCACATATCAGAGAGACCATTTGACCTTTGATCTTTGTTTTTTGGAGATTGGCTCATTCTGCTTAGCGTGAGAGTCTCTAGTTCCATCTATTTTGTGGCAAATGCCATAGTTTCATTCTTCTTTATGGCTGAGTAATATTTCAGTGTGTGTGTGTGTGTGTGTGTGTGTGTGTGTGTGTGTGTGTCTGACATCTTCTTTATCCATTCATCTGTTTTAAGAGCACCTAGGTTGGTTCTATAGCTTAGCTATTGTGAATTGAGCTGCTATAAACATTGATGAGTCTAAGTCACTGTAGTATGCTGATTTTAATTCCTTTGGATATACCAAGTAGTGGATAGCTGGGCCAAATGGTGTCTATATGTGGTTTATAAGAAGCCCAACTTGATGTGAAGTCATGGGAAAGTCAAAGGTAGCAAGAGATTCCAATGCAAACACCAAGCATTAGAAAGCTGGTGTGTCTGGAGGGTACCACAGCAGACATCTAAAAGAGGAAGAGAAGGATCATCTCATAACATTTCTTCTCTTTACTTTCCTTTTCACTTATTTGTTTAGTTACTTATTTATCTATTTATTCATTGTTCACCATGCTGTGAGTCGAACCGCCTTCCTGCATGCTGGCCAAGTACTATACCACTGACCCACACTGCCAGCCCCCCTTTCATATGAAAAAAAAAAGAGTGAATTTGTCAAAAGATGGAATAGCCTTAAATTGGTCTGTACCTAATAACAGAACCTGAAAATATGTGGAGCAGAAATTGACAGAAATAAAGAGAGAAATAGACAAGCACACAGTTGTACTTGGAAATTTTAGTGCCCTTTTATTGTTCTTTGACATAACAGATAAACAAGACATCAGTAAAGAGCATATAGGGTTTGAACAATGCTATGAAAAACTTGATGTAGCAGGTGTCTGTGGAACACAGTTGCATTCAGCAATCACACAGCGCAGTTCCCTTCCAAATGTATGTGAATACTCACCCAGACTGACCATATGCTGGGTCAAGGAATAAAGACTGAGATTAAACAAGGAAATCAGAGTGTGTTCTCTAAGTATTGCATAATTAAACCATAAATCCATTAGAAAATCTGCATATACTTGAAAATTAAGCAATATACTTCCAAATAATCCATTGGCCAAAGAAAGTAATTAGGAAGTATTTTAAATGCAAATGAAAACATATCAAACATTGCAAAACGAAGATAAGTCAGTGTTCTAAGGGAAATTTACCACTTTAAGTGCTCATAATAGAAAAGAAAAAAAGGTTCAAAATCCACTGGAGGGAGCCAGGAAAAAAGCAAATTGAAATCAAACTAGAAGGATAGAAATATTAGAGATAGAAGCAGAAATCCATGAAATAGAGAACGGAAAGCAATAGATAAAATCCATGAGGGAGATGGGTCCTTAGGAAAGATTAATGAAGTTGACAAACCCCAACCAAACTGAGAGAGAGAGAAAAACAAATTTCCAATATCAGAAATTAAAAGAGCCATTATTATGACAGACTCCATGCACAATAAAAGGATGATAAGGTAATATTATAAAAATTGTATGTTAATACATTTCACAAATTGGGTGAAATGGACAACTTATTTGAGAAACACAATCCATCACAAGAAAATAGAAAATCTGAATAGTCTTACGTCAATTATAGAAGCTGAATTTAAAAATAAACCCTTCTCACAAAGAAAATAAATTTCAGACAGTTTTACCAGTAAATTCTCTCAAACTTTAAAGAAGAAATCATACCAATCTTACATACACACACACACACACACACACACACGCACATAAAATGAGGGAATACTTCCCTCCTTAGAATATGAAGTCTGTATACCTTCAACACCAAAATCTGACAAAGAAATTTCAAGAAATGAAATTTATAAACAAGCATCTTTCATGAATTTAGGTATAAAAATCCCCCACCCTTCAAAATGCCGAACAAATTTATTCTAGTGATATTTTAAAAGAAAATTCTATCAATTAGTGGGATTACCCCAATACAAGATTCATTTAACCTTTAATTATCAACTTATATAATTGATCATATAATAGGATAAAGAAGGGGGAAAACACTTTGTCATCTTCATAAGTTCAGGAAAAGCACTTGGCAAAGTTCATTCATAATTTTGAAAAAAAGTTCCCAGCATCCTAAATGTAGAAAACAATAAACTTTCAATTTAATAATGGCACCTATGAAAAACTTAAAGCTAAATCATACTCACTGATGACACATAGTTTTAACTTTTTCCATGAGATTGGAAAAAGGGCGAGGATACCCATTCCCACCACTCTGTTCAAAACCTGGCCAATGCAATAAGGCAAGAAAAAGAAATGAGAACTGTAAAAATTGAAAAGAAAGAAGAAAACTTTTCATTCACAGATGACACCATTATACATTGAGAAAAGCCTTATGATTTTATATAATTCCTAGCATTGATCTGAATTTAGCAAGCTTTTAGAATACAAGGTCAAATATACAACATCCAATTCCATTTCCATAAAATAATGAAGTATTAGAAAATAAAAATTTTATAACAAAATCATTCAGAATAGCATAGGAAAAAAATCAAATACTTATGAATGAATTTGACAAAAAGATGTACAAGACCTCTGCACTGGAAAATCAAATCTTCATTGACAGAAATTAAGAAAGACCTAATTAGGGCTGGGGAGGTTGTAGCTCAGTGGTAGAGCAGTTGCCTAGCATATTTGATGCTGCAGTCTTGGCTGGGCACAGAATCACGAGCCACCACACAGCTTTGTAGATTCAAACAGCAATTCTTTATTCCCGAACTCACACCGGCCTCTACACACGTTCTGGGGAAATCCAAGTTCTGCCACCCAATTCACCTACTCCACGAGGCTTTCTTTTCCAATAATACTTTCTGAATCTCTCGAGAACTCAACGGGAGCTCAGGCAGCAGGAGCGCCTTATTTCCAGCAGCAATAATCTTCAACCTCCAACTTCCCTAAAACCCATATTGTCTTAAACTGGGAACGCCTTAAACTTGTCTTAAACCGGGAACGCCCTAAACCCAAGGACCGGGATACTTCCTCAAACCTGATCAGCTCTAAAGACCCGGATCCGCCCTGGTCCTTGAGCAAGGTCACCTTACTAAAGCATACATGCAATGTCCCAGCGAATGTCCTCTAAGTAACATGGCAAGGAAATTTCGATGCGTCATTCCTACTTGGCAATGGCCCTCAGCAATTTGAGACCCTGGGTTCCCTCCCCACACTGGAAAAAAAAAAAGATCTAATTAAATGAGAGATGTATCTTGCTTACGCACTAGAAGAATTAGCATTTTTAAGATGGCCATCTTCCCCAGACTGATCTATACACTCAATTGGATCCCAATCAAAATCCCAATCAATATCCCAATAGGCTTCTTAATAGAAATTGGCAAGTTAGTCCTAAAATTTACATGAAAACAGTAAAGATCTAGAAGAACCAGTCTGGAAAAAACAACAACAATGTTTTACCCAAGAAATGTAAAAACACAGCCCCACAAATGTCTGGTGCAAGAGCCTTCAGGACAGCAGCCTTGTTTTGGCAGTCCCTCCCCCACCCCCGGAATGCTCCATCAGCAGGGGAGCAGGAATCATGCTGTATTCCATCCCTGCAATGGGATACGCCCCGCCCCGTCGTCATAGGGTCATAGGAGCACTGCGGCACACACTCCCAGGGACAAGTCCCACATGTCACCTGAACCAACAAGCCCAGTCAGAACACACTTTCATTTTTATGAACTTCAAGAACAGGCAAAGCAAATCCATGTGATAGACATCAGAAAAACGGTTGCCTTTGGGTGAGGGTAGGGTGGGTCGGCTGGTGAGAGGCCGGGGTAACTTCGGAGGTGATGAATGTTCTGTATTTTGATCCGGGGGTTGTTGCGTGGGTGTACACAACGGCCCAGACCCATCAATTCCTTCATTTTGCTTTATGTAGCTTAAGCTTCCGTATCAGAGGGTGGGGGGAAGGGGAGAAAGAGGGAAAGACAGGAGGGGGAGAAAGGAGGAGAGAAACTCAGAGAAACTCCATCCAGTGCAATGTCTGGATCTTGTTCACAGCCCAACTTGAATCAACCAGCTATAAAAACCTGTTTTGAGATAATCAAGAAAAATTGATCATGAATTGGGTTGGAGAAGGTGCTAGATAATTGCTGTTACTTTCACTGGGTCTGAAGATGGTGTTATTGTTCTTTGTCAGTAATGCATACGGAGGTATCCGGGTGAAATGATGTCATGCCTGAGACTTGCCTTAAAATGGTTAGCAAAACAGGCAGCCGGCCGCGCAGAGAGGGTGGCCGCGCAGAGAGGGTGGCCGCGCAGAGAGGGTGGCCGCGCAGAGAGGGTGGCCGCGCAGAGAGGGTGGCCGCGCAGAGAGGGTGGCGCAAGGTTCCTTATCGAAGTTCAGCAAAGTCGCACCTGGATTCGAGTTCCATTTCATTCTCTCTACCTTTGAGTCTGATTATGGTATCCCATTAAAATGTCAAAAATAAGATTTAAATTGAAAAAAATCAGCCTTAGGTTCGGGCATGCCACTCCGCTGTCCAAAATCCTTCAGTGGCTTCTCTCTCAGAGGAAAATCCAAAATCTTTGTCGTTTTGCACAGAAATCAACTAAGGGGTCATGAAATCAATCATAGTGCACCATGACTAGCATTTTTATCTTATGAAACAGAACAAAGTAATACAGAGGAATAAGAGAGACAGCTGAGAGTGCGGCATGTATCACCAAGACGGTGGGCTAGACAGCCTTTGAGTGTGTATCTGTGTGTGTGTGTGTGTGTGAGTGAGTGTGTGTGTGTGTGTGTGCGCTTGCGTGTGTGTTTTTTCCCAGTGGATTGTGGGAAGAGGTTTGAAAACAGCCTACGTGATCTGCACCCGCGCGAGCCCTCGGACCCCACAGCTCTCTGCCTGGCCACCCCCTCAGGGTACGCCCGCCGGCACATCTCGCTGGGCATCCTCCGTGCCAGGCCCGTGCTGGTGTCACGTGGCCCACCCTCTGGGCAGGGCTCTCTGCTCCTTCCATTTGACTCTCTGCTCATGCTCCACCACATGACTTGCCATCCGTCACATGCTGCTTGCTGATGGCCTCTCTCCCTCTGCCTCCCAGCATGGTGACCCCATGACAGCACGCTCACCCGAATGGCCCACAGTGGCACTCAGCACCTAGAACACCGCACGGCACGCTCCAGGCACTCGATGAATATTGGTCGGTGATGAAACTATTGAGGCCTAGAACGGTGCTCAGAGCTGGAGACTGAGCAAGACCCAAGGCAGAGTGGACAGGCCCTGGTGGAGCAGAGTGTGCAGGAGGATGACTCAGGCACGTGGCCAGAGGTCCTGGGAGCGTGGATGACAGCAGGGCCGACCTGTGTGCATGGGGCGTGTGGGGGGGAGTGTGCGGAACGTTGTATGTACGTGGGGCTTGTGTGTGGTTGTATGTCTGAGGGTTTGTGTTGTGTGTGGTGAGTGTACATAGTGTGGGGTGTGTGTCTGTGAATGACGTGTGTGCATACGTGGTGAGTGTGTGTGCCTTTGGCATGGCGTTTGTGTATATTTGTGTGTTTGTGGTTTTGGTATGGTGGTGGGGTGTGCATTTGCCATGTATGTGTGCTACGCACGTGACGTGCATACATGTGGGCTCCTGTGTAGGGTGTGTGGCATGTGTAGTATGTACCTGTGCATGCTATTCGGTGTGTAGAGCATGTGTGTGTGTGTGTGTGTGTGTGTGTGTGTCTGTGTGTGTGGCAGCTGGGGATGGAGATGCTGCCCTTGGGGGACCCTCCCTAAGAACAGCATGAAAACTGAGATCAACAAACCAACCATGAAAAGACCAATCGTACCATTAGCAGTGGTCCAGAGACCTGGACGGACCTTCGCACTGGGGTGTCTGAGAGCCACTAGTGAACCCCCAGGCGCGGAGAATCCCTCAACCACAGGACATTTGCAGAGGCAGGGTGAGGCCGCCGTACCCTCAGTGGAGGGCGTGAGTTAGGGACGGACAACAGCAAGTCTGGCAGTGACTTGGGAGGATCGGGATGCACATGCTGCCAGGACACGGGAAGCCGTGCATCTGCTTCGGGAACGGAGCACACGTGACCACTCGGTGCCTTACCGATTCTATTCCTGGGCATTTACACAAAAGAAATGAAAACGTGAGTCCATCAAAAGGGTCTGCATGCAAATGCTCATAGTAGTTGGATTAATAACAAAAACCTGGAAACAACTTCAAATGCCTGTCAACAGGAAGGACAAATGAAGTGTATTCATGCAAGGGAGTAACACTCAGCTACAGAAAGAAACACACTATCAATAAGCACATGCTGAATCTCAAAAGCACTCTGTGGAGTGAAAGAAGCCAGTTACAGAAGGGTAAATACAGATCGATCCTATTTGCATGAAGTTCAAGCCCAGGAGGAACAACCTCATGGAGATAGAAAACCGCCGCGGTTGTCTGGCTGATGGAGAGGGACCCAGGAAACTCTGATGTGATGGAGATGTCCTGCGTGTCTTACTGGGGTCCATGGTTGACGGGAGCAGTCTAAGTGTGAGATCTGAGTGATCGTTATAAGGTTGCAACTATTTGTCAAATGTCACCAAACTGTGCCCCTTAGACCTGGGCATTTTATGTAAATCATACTCCACCTCTCCCCCACATCCTGAAGGACCACATCCTGAAGAAGGAGTAGCGATTAGCTCAGGAGGCAGGGCACAGAGCGTTCTAGGCAGAGGGAACCACCGTGGCATGCTCAGGGGGTGGGGGAGAGTCCCCCAAGGAGGCAGGGGCCCAGTGCGTTTGGAGACAGCAACCAGGAGGGAAGGAGCACGGGTGGGGTCGTCTGCTGCAGTGGTGAAGGATTGCGAAGAGGGAGGTGGGGCCGGCCAGGGCCAGGCGGGAGAACTGGAGGGGAAGGAGAAATGATCCAGGCACTTCAGGAGGACGAGTCGGGTTTGGTGAGATGTGTGCCCTGACAGGCAGAGAAACCCCGAGGTTCCCATGGGTGGTGATCCACCCACATTCCCAGGAGGGGCGAGGCCGGTGGAAGGGCAGGAAATGCACCACGTTCCACCCTGTTCCTCGCCTCTTGCTGAGCAACCGACCACCCAGACCCTGGAGAGTTAGAGGAACTGCCATTCTCTTGGCCCCAGGTTTTGTCACCTGGCCTGGGCTCCACTGGATGGAGCTGGTCTTACCAGTGGTCGGAGGGCTGGGCAGCTACAGCCTGTACTCTCTCTCCCTGTTCCTCAACTCCCTGGAGTCCCTCCAGAAGAATAGCTGGGCTTCTCACACCAGGAGCAGGACCAAGGGCACAAAGGCTGGTGTGAGCTTCCCCCAGGCCTCGGGCAGCTGCTGCCACACAGAGCGGAATTGCATTGGCGGAATCACATTGTCTGGGGACCCACACACAGGTCACTGGTGTCGACTCCCTCGGCCACTTACACGCCATGTGACCTTGGACTAGTCATGTAGCCTCTCCAAGCCTCAACTTTCTCACTTTTACAATAGGGGCCATGGGAGCTTTTTTTCACGTGTCCATGTTTAACCGGATAAAGCGACACCTGTCTCGGGGTAATGGCGATATTTTCACGGCTGCTGTTGCTGTAGAGATGTGCTCACCACCCACCCCGCTGTCCAGGGCCTGCCCTGGCCTGGCTCTTCTCGGGGAAGGTCTGTTTCCTCCCAGCTGTTGGGAGCAGCAGGTGGCCCCAGAAGCCTCTTGTCTCTTGCCAGCATCTGCTGCCAGTCAGAAGGGCCCACCCATCCGCAGGTGCTAGGGCAGGATCCAGCTAGGATGCCCCCTCCCAGCTTCTTGCTGTCTTTTTATTAATTAATTGTGGGTCAGCTATTTACATGAATAATGTTGCCATGCCAACCCAGAGCATCTTGGAGTGACAGCATCCTTTGTCCTGCTCCACAAAACTGCTCCTTCAGCCTGCCTCTCTGGTCCCTGTCCCCTGGGCTCCCCCTCCCTCCCTTGGGTCCTCCTCTTTGTAACACCTGTTTCCCGCCCACCGGCCCCAGAAGAGGGCAGGACACGAGATTCCTTCAATTTCCTTCCCATCAGCCCCCACAGGCCTAGCATCTATCGGTTGAGGAAAATGCATAATGATGAGAAGTTGCTGGAATTCAGGAACGCTTTAAAACGGATGGACTTTATTCATCCCAGCCAGCTTGAAGAGCATTGCCGCAGATCGCCGGGGGACATATAATTGATTCTGACTTGGGCACCGCTTGGCACCCTCCATGAATTCAGAGCCTGCTGCCTGCCCCCAACGGCGGTCATTCCGGGATTATAGGATGCTCTGTTTACAGGTCTGCGCCTGGTGGCCCTTGCTGCCTTCATCATCTGCTCTCCTGGAAACTTCTTAGAGTGGGGACTCTTGGGACCACCCCAGACTCTACATTTTACCAGGATCTCCAGATGATTTTTTTGCCCATTAAAATTTCAGAAGGCTGCCTTAATGGAGATGGCTAGGGTCACCTACTGTCGTCTGTCAATCAAGAGCCCAGACCTGGGAGCCAGCAACCTGGGTGTGAATCCCAGCTCTTGATCTGTGCAACACCGATCCAGGGGGTTGCAGCACAGGTCAGGCTGTGGTGTGTGTGCCAGAGACGAGTGGAGGGGAAGCCGGGCTTGGGTCCAGTTCTCTGGGCACCTACCGCCTGGTGGGGGAGACACATGCAAATGCATGTGTAATTAAAGGCTCAGAGAGAAGTGAACGGGTCTGATCATTCTGCAGGCAGCACTGAGGGCCGGCCCCACGCTGGATACTGTCGTGCACAGAGCAGCGCTCGCAGTGGAACCTGACCTACCTGGAAGTCAGGGAGGGCTTCCCCAAGGAAGTGACGCTTGAGTGGCACATGAGGCTGCTTTGGGTTCATTGAGAGAGGAGTGGGTGGGGACCTGCAGAAAGTCTTATCGTGGAGCGTTGTCAAAACAACAAACTTGCCAGGCCTGAGAAACCTCTGCGGGACGTAGCTCTCAGAGGTCCCTGTGGGCCTTGGGGGGTGGGGGTTTCTGTTCTCTGTAAAATGGCGCTAATGATAGTAAAAAATGAAACCCAGGCCCCCTGTGGGTTGGTGGTGTGGGATTCCCCTCACACGGTGGGATGCTCCTGTCTGGAGCAAGGCCCTAGGGGGCTGCATGGGGGCTGGAGGAGACCCCAGGGGCTCTGGCTGTGGGCAGAGTGGCCATGACCTGTAGGCCCAATGCTAAAGGCCACCACCCCCAGGCCCCCCCCCACAAAGCCCCAGAAACTCTCTGCTCACAGAATCTTGGTGGGGTGGTCCCTTCCGTGAAGACCCAAGGGGACTTGCATGTTTCCATGTGTGACCTGAAGCCCATCAATCAGACAAAGGCAGCCCAAGAGTCTCTCTCCAGGGACACGAGACCCGAGCTGGCAACTGATTAGACATGTTAAGCGGGGCCCTGGGCGCAAAGCTGCCTCGTAGGAAAGGACACAAAGCAACATTGTCCCCTTGGTTCATTCCGCTAGATTAACAACAGCGCATTAGGTGCCTGCCACGGGCCTGGTGTGGGGGGTCGGGGGGCCTCAGAGTTCGGCCCTGACGGGAGCAGGCACGAGTCCTTGCTCTGCGGAGCTGGCGCGGCAGCCGAGGGAGACACAGCAGCCAGATGGAAGCAGAGTCTATACCTGAAGATGACAGCTGGGGACGAAAACAGAGAGGTGCTCTCCGTGTGTTCTTGAAGGAGGCAGCAGAGGGAGCCAAGGGGGAGGGCTGGCTGGGGAGGGGGAGGCTCGTCTAAATGAGGGGTCAGGGAAAGGCTTGGTGCAGGGTGACAGCAGAGACCTGGTGCAGGCGCAGGGACAATCCCCGAGGACATCGGGTAAGTCCCAGCCGGAGGGAGGAACTTAGCACAGGCCTGGCCCCACCTGGGAAGGTGAGATGACCCGAGGCGAACTCCTTAGCAGTGGAGCTCCTCGCTGCAGCAGGCGGCTTGTGACTGAGGTGTTCAGAGCAGGTGGAAGAGACCATGGGCTCAGAGTTCAGGGTCCCCAGACACATGGAACTGACCTGATGGACAGCTGTGAGTTTATATACACAGGGGGCAAAGAGACTGGGGGATCATGGACCCAGAGACTTGGAGGCCAGCTCATCCTCTGGAGACCCAAGCATCACTCACTGCCGCCCAGAAGCCTTCCAAGTCCTCCCCGTGGAAACCTGGGAGGCCCCCTCCTCTGGGCCGCTTTGCGCCTTGTGTCAATCACATCTGCTCTTGTCTTGCCGCATTCTGTTCTTGGCCTTTACATGTGTCTACTCCCCCACCCCAGGGCTTGGCTAGACCCTATGTCCAGTATATCCAGTGCCCAGCAGAGGGCTGCCACTAGAGGGAGTCTGGCTGGAGGTGGGCAGGACGCAGAAGGCAGAGTGAAGAGAGAGAGGACTGGAGACCGTCTGGACCCGAGGTCTGGGGAAGTGAGTCTGGCTGTGCTGTGGGTGGTTTCTGGAAGAACTAGGAGAGACATTAATGATCAACAGTACCAACAGCCGTGGCCTGGGCAGGGGAGGAGGCTCCTTCCCTGTAGGTGAGCAGAGAGGATGAAGGAGGAACGGGGGAGAAGACCTCCTAGAGAAATTAACTGCGGAGTGTGAAGGAGAGGGTGCCATTGGAGGTGGCCCTAAGTTCAGATGCGAAGAGATGGAAGAGAGGCATTCTGTAGCAGGCCTGACACCCTGCACAGGCAGACCCCGTCTTCACTTCTCCCTGGACGAGTGACTTTTAGATGACATACCAGACATTGGACTTGGAGCAATAATGTTAATAACAGGGCAGGCCCAAGGCTATTACCATCCGCCTGCCTCCGTGCTGGGTGCCTTTAATGGACCCGAATATTGGTGCAGTCAATTCAGGCGATACACCTGGCGACCAGGACACTGCTATTAGGAGAGGAGGCTGGATTTGGAGAGCTATAAAATGACGATAATGATGATGACGAGCCTGCCTTGTGAGAGAACATTAAAATCAGATTAATTAGTTAATTTAAAATAACAATACCCATTAAGACCATTAGGAATGCCTTGATTCGATTTAGTATCCCAGCTGTAAACTCCTCTCCGCTTTTCTCAGGAAACATCAGATTCAGGTTCAGAAGGCTCTCCTTCCTCTCCGTTCCTCTCCTTCCCTCGACAAGCCTTTCTTGAGCACCTACTCGATGCTGCACACTCCGCTGGGCCTGGGGATGGACAGAGGAACAGGACAGGGCTCTGTTTCTGAGAAGCTTGCCCTTCTGAGTGAAGAGGGTCTGGGGAACGTCAGTGATGGCTCAGGGGGCAGGTGAGGGCGCAGAGGAGGAGCGGGAGGCTGACAGAACCCAAAGCCAATGTCCCCTAGTGCTGCCTGGAACGGCAGTCGTGAGTGACCCTGGAATCCAAGTCTGGGCAGCCGCGTCCTGAACTCCTTTTCTCAGGCTACCCACTGTTCTCAAGGCTCCAAAGTTGGGTTCAGAGCCTGGTTTCCTCTTTGTGAAGAAAGACCAAGAGGAGCTCTCGCTGAAGAGACCTCAGTCTGGCAAGGGAGGGGCTCGTGGAGGGAGCAGATGGGCACTGGAGGCCCCTGCCCAGCAGGATGTGGTCAACTGGGTTTGCTTCTGGGCCCGAGTTCCGGATTCACAGCTACCTCTCCCTGGTGGGTTCAGGTATTGAGGAAAGTGGTCCTCGGCGCAGGAAATGGCCAGGACAAAGACCCCAGGGTCCTAAAGGATTCACATGTCCCAAACTGGGGGGAGAAGAGTATTGCTGCACTTGGACAAAGTCAGGCCAGAGGTGGGCCTGTAGGAAGATTCTGGACCCCCTTGCAGGGCAACGTGAAGGCACCGAAGAGTCTTTAGCAGGGTGACGACAAGATGACAACACTTACATTTTTAAAAATTCCCCTCTTGCTGCTGAGGGAGACTGGATTTGGAGATGAACATCCAGACCAGTGCCGGCCCAAAGAGCTTCAGTGACGAGGGACGAGGTCTGGCCTGTGCGATCCACAGAACAGATGTGACGCGGCTGGCATGACCGAGGGAGGGGCTCATTGGAACTTTAATGGCCTCACGTGACTGGTGGCCATCCTATCGGACACAGCTTCACACCCTTCTGTAGAAATGGGGAAGCGGAGACCTTGATCCCAATTTCATCAGGTGCACGCTGAGGAGTAGAATGGCTGGGTCCAAGGGAAGGCCCACTCTTTTGTTCCTATTCCCAGAGAAGGTCTCCCGCCCATCCTTTCCCCGTGGTGGTGCGCAGCCTCTGTCCCTTTGGCTCACTGAGGCCGGTGCCAGGTGCCATCATTCTGTTTGGTTTCTCTGTAGCTCTTCCTCTGGCTTGAGCCGCAGGAGCGGTCGATGAAGGAGCTGACTTCAAAGACAGTCCCCACGCCTCCTGTGGCCTCCCGCGGAGGCCCACTGCAGCCCACCAATCCTTCCAAGCCCATTTTCCAGAACAGTAATAATTATAAAGACATCACGATGCTTTCTTGGATTCCCTGGGTGCAGAGCAGCCCTCTCTGCCAGCTGGCGGTGGGGGGGGGGGAGGCAGCTTGTAATTCCTTCACTTTCCCAGCCCCATGCACCTTGTGTCTCTCCTCCGAATTATTTTTCAATTAACAGCCCAATCCCCCGGATCACAGTTTCTCACTTTCCAGGATTATTAGTGGTGAAAATATTAACAATAATGAAAAATATGGGCGGCCACAATCCCCTCTGCCCAGAGCCCCTGCTTCCGGGCTTGGTGTAATTAAAAAGCCGGCCAAACAGGCAAATAAAGAGCCCGGATGTCCCCTCTTGGCCTCAGAGAGGACACGGGAGGATCGCGGACCCCAAGTAGGCCATTAACACCGTGCACGAGCCATCAGCAAATATGGAGCAAAACAAATGAAGCTCTGCTGCAAGGGGAGAAGCAGCCTAATAAATCTCGTCCAAAGTGGCTTTCGCTCTGAGCCCTAAGCTGTAATTAGAGGGGGCGATGTCAGGAGGAGCAGGGAGGAGGGAGCAGGAGCGCCTCCCAGAGGAGGATGTGCACTCTGCATGAGGCTGGCCCAGCCTCACCCTTCTCCTTCGCTCTCACCAGGTCTGCCCCTTGGGGACCCTGGGACAGCCTGGCCCTGTCCTTCCTCTAAGCCCATGGATGATGCCTTGCACTCCACACCTCTGGCCGCAGCAGTCTGACCTGGGGCCTTTCCTCCTGCCCATTTCGTGCATTGCCTTGCGACCCCTGCTCCCCACTCAGGGAGAACCTTCCTGCCCTGTGCCCCTTGGCTTCTGCAAAGCATTTCTCCAACTCAGCCCCTCCCAGCAGCCTCTGCATATTCACCTTTCAGAGTGGGCCTCTCTGGGGATTCGAAGGAGCTGAATTCCCACCTGAGCTCTGACTCGAGTGACCCTAGGTAACTCAGTGCCTCTCTCTGGTCCTCAGTGTCCCCATCTGTAGGAGGGCAGCTTCCTAGGCGTGTGTTCTGAGGACCAAACAAGGTCCTTTTTGCAAAGGAGCCTATAGCATCTGGTTTGGGGTAGGTGTTGAACTCAAGTGAATCGAATAACCCTCTGACCCCATGCCTTCTAGACACCCAGGTTGCAGGAATATTTTGGTTTTCATATTGCAGTAGGAATACTCTTTGTCTTTCATCTGACTGGGGTGATCTTGGCTTCTCTTTGTCCTTCCTTACAATAGCTGATATAGGGCTGTGTGTGCTGGGGCTGCCAAATTCTTGACGCGACGAGAGGAGATGGGTGAGTTATGGGGAAGCGCTCCTTTCTCCTTCTCCCTGGGAGACTGCCTGACCATGCTTCCAGCTGGCTGAGGCTCCTGGAGACTTATTTGCCAGAACGGTGATGAAGGAGCTGTATCCCTTGCTTCTGGTCTTCCGGCCGGCTATCTGGGCTGCCCTCCCCACCCCCATCCTGGACCTGCTCACCCCCACCATGCACACGACCCCCTCTGCCTCCTCGAATTGCATGGTGGGGTCTCCTAACTTTGGCTAAGAAGGGAGAGCACCATCTGAATTTCCAACCATAGAGGAGTCTGTTAAATAAATCGTGTTGCCCTACACACATTTATGGTATATTTTTTTCAATGCTAAAAGCAGGTTTTGAATCAGCATGTAAAGTAAGAACTTATTTTGGTGAAGCAAAAAGAAAACCAACTCTATACGGAGGAGCCAAAAAATCGTCGGGAAGGATCTATACCAAAATGTTAGTGGCGGAGTTTCGTTTCTGTGTTGGGGGTGGTGGGCTAACACAGGACTTTGATTTCTTTCTTCGTGCATATCTGTAATTTTCTGATTTCTTTACAATGAGCACATATTTCTTCTGTTTCAACCAAATAAACAAAGGAAAGCAGGACCCGTCTCTGAGGCCTCGTTTGCATACATTTGCATGTCATCCCGGCCAACACCATCCATCACATCACAGCTCTATTCCAGAAGCATCGGAGAAGGGAGGGTCCAAGAGCAGGGCTCAGGGGCCGGAGAACCGGGAGGACCTCAGGAGGACCCTGGCAAGCCCATGAGATCCCGGCCGCCTGCCCCTCTGCGTCCTGCACGCACGCGGCATCGCTGTCTCCACAAGGGTGACACCAGCCCCAGGGCAACAACAGCTCCCTTGTCACATTTCCAACCTCGAAGGCGTCTTGCCTCCACTCCGTTGGCAGCGTGTTCATGTTATTCGCGCTGCTCTGACCTTAAGTGGCTGATTTCCCTTTCTCCCTCCCTTTCCCGTGCCGCTCCCCCGCCCGTCCCCGTCTTGGCCCAGCCTGTCGGAGAGCTGAGGAGCGGAGGAGCGGGCAGGGCTGTCTGGAGCTTGTCTCCTATTTTGGTACTTTGTGAAACCAGAGGATACAGAGGGCCGTGAGTCGGACACAGCTCTCGGTGCTGCTGCACCTCGTGTCTGTCTCCTTGCCTGGGCCGCCCCATGGCCTCTCCCAAGCAGTGGCAAAGGTAAGACGTGCCTCTTGGTCCTGGGAAAGGAATGGATCCAGGCTCCCACCCCCCAGAGTCTGCTCAGAGACTGTCACTGTCCTCTCAGAAACTCCTGCTCCTAGTTCAAACGGACAAGGTACCTGGCTTGCGTCTGGTGACATCAGGTGGGACCGGAAGCTCAAGTTCCATGGTGCCCCTTGATGGCACAATCCCCAACCCATCTGTTCCCTGACCTCCTAAGGTAACTGTGGAGCTGGGTCAGGGGCTGGACGGCTTGGCCCCCTGCAGTCCCCATGCAGTGACGGTAGGACACTCCTGGGCAGCGCTGCCTCCCGCAAGGCCTCCCTCCTCCACCTGCAGAGGGTACCATCTCAGCCGTGGGACTCAATGTCTTCAAGCCTCAGTGTCCTCATCTGTCCCCGAGGACAAAGCAGCCCCTACCTCCTGGGCTTCTTGTGAGAAGTCAGTGAGCTCAGGTGCAGAAAGGTCCAAGGTCAGTGTCTGCCCTTGGCCACGCTCAGTGCAAGTTAGTTGATCATTTAATTTTTCTGACTAGATTGAAGGGGGTGCTGTGGGTGGCCACTGGCTTGGAAACATAAGTTATTATTCTTCAATTGTTGTGAAGTCAATGATCTGTTTGTGTTAAGTCACCTCCGTGTCCAGGCCTGGTGACACTCAGTATGTCCCCTTCATCCCACCCCTGAGAAAACAAAGATTTAGATCCAGCCCTCACTTGGCTTTAGACAAGGCACCTGGAGAGAAATGGCTGGGAGACTTTGTAGTCCTTTCTGTTGGATTCCACAACCCCCTGGAAGTCCTCCTGTGGGGCTGGCCTGAGTCCCCTCCTCTGTCACTTAGTCACTTAGTTTTCTTACTCCGTCTTTGGCAGGGAATCATCTTTGGCAAGATTTCCCTTTGTGAGTGCCACAGACTGAATGTGGGTCTCCCCCCCTCCAATTCCCATGCTGAGACCTGATCTCCGTGTGATGGTATTTGAAGGTGAGGCTTGTAGGAGGTGATTAGCTTGTGAGGGTGGAGTCCCCGTGGACAGGATTAGTACCCTGAAAACGCGACCCCACTGAGCTCCCTCGAGGACACCTGTGACCCGGGGAGACGTCCTCACCAGACACTGGTCTGCTGGCCCTCCCACTGCGGAGCTGCACCTGTAAACTTCCGCTGCTCCTAAGCCCTCCAGCTCATGGTGTGCTGCAGCAGACCAAGGGACGAGGACAGCAGGCCCGGAGCTGTCCTGTCACCTCCCTGGTCCTGCCCTGTCCCGGGGAGGGATGAAGCTTGGCCAGTTGCCACGGTGCAGGGCTTGAAGGAAGCCACCACTGGGGACGAGAGGGCTGTGGCATTTGAGAGGCAAGGCCACCCTCACAGGTGAGCTGGGGATCCTGAGCCTTGCAACCCCAGCTCTGTCTGCGCCTCTGCAGTGTCCACGTCCCCTCTCTTCCCCCGCGGAGTTTGTGGCAAGAACAGTGCCCCAGGGGGCCCCGGCAGAGATTCCCTGAGTCTCAGCGGCACTCCCTGCCTGAGCTGCTGGTCGCCCTGACCGGGAGCGCTGGGGTGGGGTGTGGTCTTCTTGAGATCTTCTCTGTCACCAGCCCTGAGGCCTCAGAGAAAAATAACAGCCAATACCAGGGATGACCACGGGAATGAGGCTGGCAGGGCACACACCAGGCTGAGAGGCATGAGGCCGGCTGGTGGCCAGCTGACCCCTCCTGCTGCGTATTTCTTGAGGTGGAGAGAGGAGGACACGGCCACCCCAGTGCTGGACCTCAGGACACACTCGGCAAGGCTGAGCATGCAAGGCTGGCCAGGGAGGGTCCTCTGACCAGAGGCTGGAAGACACAGCCCCACCCCTTACATACCGCCGGTGCTCTGTCCCTGGGTGGCAGGAGACACCCCGAAGCAGTGTCCACGGCACAGCCACACGCCCTCCATCTCTGCCTTCTCCTCCTCCGTGAGACGAGACCCACCAGCCGGGCCCCAGGTGCTGCTCAGGGAGGGCTGTCCTGCGTGGGGAGAGGGCAAAGTCTGGGGCTGACTGTGTGACCTGTGGGTCCCAAGAGAAGCATGGGGCGGGCCAGTGCTGGCTGACCCCTGGAGGGCCAACTCTGCCTCAGAGCATGTCCCTGCTGCGGGTTTCCCATGATGCCATGCAGCAGGCGCCCTCTCGCCACACAACCCTCGTGGGGGCCATGATGAGGACAGGCCGTGTGCCCTCCTGCAGGGGGGGCCCGGCCTGGAGCACCTCTGGCTGGTGCTTGTGACAGGGACCTGGACCCCCAGGCTGGCAGCTCACCCAGCTGCTGCAAGTGTTTAAGAAGGGCTCATGTCTTGGTCCCCGGCTGGGCGGCTCACAGTAGCCATCCGCTGACAGAGGTCTGGGAACCTGTGAGCCTCGGGGTTCACTAGCACGACCCCCATCAGCCAGCACCACCCGCGGGCGCGCACACACACTCTCCAAGCTGGCTTTGGCGGGATCCCTCCTCGGGGAGCCCCTGAGGCTCTGGAGTTTGAAGGGTGAGAGAAGCTGATTGCTAAACCTGTGGGCCTCGCCTCAAGGCCAAGGTTGCACGGAGGGCTCAGCACCTTCATTTTTTTTCAAGTGCATTTTTTCCTTTCTGGGGAGAAGAAGGGTCTCCCAGGAAGCCTCCAGGGTTGGAAATTGATTTCTCTATTTCCACATGCGTTTGCTTCCAATTCAGGGCAAAGAAAAACACAGCCTTCCTCTCATTGATCCCGGGCCAACGCGCAGCCGCCAGAATCAAAGGGGCAGGGTTGGGGGGGATCCTCCGGCGTCCTGGGCCCCGAGGAGGCATCGGCTTCAGAAGAGCTCATCTCTGTGTTAGTTTCTAAGATCTGCAAGCGGTTTTGTTTGGTTCTCTGTTTGTTTTTACCTCCTTTTGCAGCAAACAGCTCAGGCTCCCAGGACTTAAAGCCGCCGCCCCGGGTGGGGTGCTGGAGCCCCTCTGTGGGAGGGGTCGCTCTTTGTGAAACATTTGATCACTGGACATCGTGCCCCTGCAGGACCCCGAGGGATACCCCACTAAATAGCCTGGGTGTCCCCGCCTGCCACATCCTCAGCACGTATCAGGACCTCTAATTTTGTGGGCACCTGCAATGGCTTCAATGTGTCCCCAGAGTTCCTGCGTT
This sequence comes from Spermophilus citellus, assembly GCF_964194105.1. Taxonomy (NCBI): domain Eukaryota; kingdom Metazoa; phylum Chordata; class Mammalia; order Rodentia; family Sciuridae; genus Spermophilus; species Spermophilus citellus. The sequence continues at coordinate 71,280,740 of NC_138199.1, forward strand.
GGAAACTTTATCCCCAGCGCGACTGTGTTGAGAGGTGGGGTCGTCAAGAGGCCCGCGGGGCTGGGAGGCCATCTCAAGGGGGTTGGTCATCCCAGGTGGATCCTTGGACCAGTGAGCTCGCGCTCTCCTTTCTCCCTTCCTAGAAGGGAGAGATGGCCCAGCAGGAAGGCCCTTCCTGGATGCCCAGCACCTTCTCTTGTCCCTATCAATGATGAATGGCCCCACCTGTGGTGCCCAGCACAAAACCAAGACGACGCCCCACACCCGGCTCCTGCTGGCGGTCACCGTGGAGACCTAGGACCCTGCTGCTCCGCCCTGGGGCAGGAAGACACCTGGCCTGTCACTGGAGGGGAGTTGGGAGGGGGTGGCCAGCCTGCCGGAGGCCCGTCCCTTGCCCCCTTGCCCCCTTGCCCCCGAGGCTTCAGATGTCCTTGGCCCCAGCCACCCTCCCAGAGTGCCTCAGGGTCTGCTCCAGTCTCTTTCTTGGGGAGCCTGCCTGTCCCTCCCAGCAGGTGCTTGCACCTTGAACTCCCCGTGCCACCGAGTCTTGCCACCTTCCTCTGGTGCGACTTATTTTTCCTGCCCTCCTCTTTGTCACAGTGACAAAACCCCACCCCAGTTCTGGAAAGAGAGCATCCCATGCTTTGTCAGTGTCCCCTCTTGTTTCTGTCCCGTCCTGGCCACTCTGGTTTCTGGTGTGATGGGCTGCATCGTGTCCCTGTGAGCTCAGGTAGAAGAGGGTGAAAGTCCCAAACCCCAGCTCAGGATGCTCCTCTGCTGGAGACGGGGGCTTTACAGAGGTGGCAATGAGCCCTGAGGACGTGGGCCAGCCTGCCTGGTGTTTTTGGGAGGAGAGGGGACCAGACACATGAAGAGTCAAGGGACATGCACATGTGAAGGAAAGACCACGCGTGGACACCGTGGCAGGGGGCGTCTGCGAGACGGGGAGAGAGGCCTTGGAGCGGGGAGAACCTGGTGGTCTGGGGCTGCGCGTGCAGGAAGCTCTCACCTGCTCCACCTGCGCCAGGGACCCCAGAACAGACCTCTGGCTGCAGGTGGCTCTCACAGTGAGCCACAGTGTCTCAGGAGGAGGTCACATGCACTCAGCAAGAGGTCACCCTGCCGTGAAGGCAGAGCCCCAGCTGTGGAGCCACAGACCCCTGGTACCTGCCGCTGGCCACTGAATCTCCACATCTCGATACCTTCATCTGCCAGTGACGGACAGCACCATTGCCCTCCGAGGGTTGTAGCAAGGAGGCGAGGAGGCGGAGTGCGAGATTGTGACCACCGGGAGGAGGAGAGCTCCCAAGGGGGACCAATTAAAGAAGGTAAGACTTAGGTCAGAACGGAGGGTGTGCCATTTAGAGAGCCCCTCTCCGGACTGAAGCCTTTTTAAAAAACAGCACTCAGCTATTGACCGTGGCCACCCCCGAGTGCTGGGAGGCTGCTGAATCACAGCCAGCTCTGCTCTGGTTAATGGATTCAGGATGGTTCCTGTTGAGTAATTGTATTCATTGAGGGTTTGTCAATATAATTTTCTGTCAAATTGTCACTAGGTACAGTGTGAGGGCTGATGGCCTCAGGGACTGGCGGGGCCTGCTGACAGTTGTGGGGCACAGGTGCGTGTGGAGTTGCTGGGTCCCCTACCCCCTGAGGGGCTCTACCCCTGGGCTCGCAGCTCCGGGTGCTCCTGCTCACCCGCGCGCCCTGCGTAACGGCATGGGCGAAGGCACGGGCTGTGCCAAGCAGTGAGACTGGTCAGCATTGCCCCCGCCTGGCGCACAGCAACTGGCGGTACCCAGGTGCCTGCAGAGGTACAGGACAGCAGGCGGGCGCGCCGACCAGTCCTGAGCTCCCCGCGCGTGCGCTACCGTATCAGGAGTGTGAGGAAGGGAGCTCACCAAGTTGATGGAAGCTTTATTAACCTGCCACCCACCGAAGGGAGTAAATCAAAAAGTCCACATGATTGAATCACTGGCTTTAGGGACATAGATGTTGTCTCTGCCCCCGAGTGCCCCAGCTGCGTGACGCAGCATAAAACACAGTCACCTCTCCGTGGCGACGGGCGCAAAATCAGGAGGCTTGGATAATTAAATTATATTTCTTCTGAGCTCTGAAATGCGATGCGCGCGGGTTGGGCTTCTCGGTGCTGCTGTTGGACTTTACAGCCCCCGGGTCCCGGTCTTGTTTTTCTCTGATTGATATTGAAATGAATTCATCTTGGAGTTCATGCCCAAAGGGGACAAGGCGTTGTCCCCAACGGGGACTGCAGGAGAGCAGCCCCTTAGGTAAGAACAGGACCGGAGGTCGGGGGTGACCCAAGAGCTGGGCTCCTGCAGGCTGCCGGCTTTCCTGATGCCCTGACACGTCATGGCACTGTCTTCCTGGACGCCACCCCCGAGCTCCTCCCTCCGTCCCAACCTCTGGTGTCTGTATGCCTGTTTATTCACCCATCTGTCCACTTATTTCTGCAGTGATTATGGAATTCTTCTGCTGACTACCAGGGATTTGTCGGGAGAAGGAAAGGTGGCTGTCATCCGTCACAGATGGCTGCAGAAACACCTGCCGTCCCCGGGCTCTTCTGCAACTCCACCCCCACCAAGGCTGGAGTCCACGCCTTTCCCCTTGAATCGGAGCTGGACTTAGGTGACCAGGTGACTCTCTGCTAGCCAGGAGAAGGGCGGTGAAGTCATGTGACACCGGGTGACTTCCCAGGCCAGATCAGAAGGCTGTGCAGCTCAGTTTGGGGGCTGTAGGAGTCTGGGTATCCTGAGACCACCATGCCGACACTCTGGCCAACAACCTTCCTGAACTACTGACCAATAGAAGTTAATGGCCAGCCGGGGGGGGGGGGGCGCCATCTTGGTTGCCCAGCCCAGGTCAGCCTTTGGAGGACCCCAGCCTCAGCTGAGGTTTCTGAGTAGCAGATCCAGGTGACAGCTGTCTAGATGACCTGTCTCCAAATTCTTGACCCATGTAACCATGAGCAAAGTACAGTGGTTGTTTTAAGCCACCAAGTCTGGGGGTAACTTGTTCCATAGCAGTGGGTAACTGGACTATACTGTCAAGGAACTTACTAGCCAGGTGGGGAGAGAGATATTAAAGTCTCCTATGAAGAAGAGCCCTACTGAACTGTGAGAGTGCATTGGCCCAGAGAAGTCAGGGAAGCTGCCCTGCGAAAGTGGTGATTGAGTGACAGAAAAACAGGAGTTTAACGGGGTGAGAAGAAGGGTGTTCTGGCATGAGCAAAGGTCCTGGGGCGGGAAAAGATATTTAAAAAGGCCAGTGAAGCTGCAGGTTGGGGAGCAAGGAGAAGCCAGAATGGAACACAGGCTCGGGCCCTGCAGGACCACCCTTGGGTGCCTTGCCGAGGAGGATCTGGGCGTCTACAGAGCGCCAGTGCTGGAAGCAGCCCCTGTGGGTGTCAAACGTGGTGCGTAATGAGCGTGGGGAGCATCTTCCTGGAGATGGCGCTCCACGGTGACATGGTGCATGTGGAAACCAATAGGACCCAGGTTCTTGTGAGGGTCACCCTCCTGCCCGGGGTCCCCGTGCCACTCTTTCCTAGAAAACGCCGCGACTTCCAATTTAATTGCACGACCTTGGGTAGGTCATTTCACCTCCCCGGGGACTGGCCTCTTGCGATGATTTATAGATCCTCTCAAATTTTGTGAATCTAAGAATCAATCCTCAATGACTTTCCCATCATGACTAAAGTGCTCGCTAAAACTTACATAAATAGATGAAGCCGGCCAATGACGCGAAATTATCTCTAATGTGATTCATTACCGTAATGGGCTGGATACCAGGCTCCTCTCCCCCACCCCTGCCTTGTTTTAATGGCGGCGCAGGGATTCCGAAAGGCAGGCACCAAGCAAGACGTCCAGTGGCTCCCTGGGGCTGTCCAGCCGCGGTCTGCAGAGGAGAAACAAATATGCGTGGGGCGGTGGCTGGGCACAGAGCCGTGTCCCCAGCCGGCCACTCATCCCCAGGAGCAGGTGCTGCCTGGTCAGGCAAGGCTCACGTGCCCAGGAAAGGGTGGCACAGGAGCTAGACACCAGTGTACGGCTCTCCAGACGACGTGGATTCCAAACCCCTGGAAAGGCAGAGAACAAGGGCCCGTGCTGGTCTGAGGTCAGTTTCTCTGCCTGAGACCCTGGGCCAGCTATTTTCTGTCTCCACACAGAAGACTCCTCTAAAACAGAGATGCAGATGCCAACCTACCCGCCTTCAAGGAGCGGAGGCGGGATTAAATGAGATAATGCTGTAAAGCCCTACTGACTGGGCCCGGCACGTAGTATGTGCTGAATGAATGTCGACTCTTTTTATTCCAGTCCATTCCGCAGTCCCGTCTCCAATCACTGAAGCCGCACACAGTTGCGGTTACAAATGTCAAGGCTGCAAATACCTAGGGCCTGCTGTATGTGTTTATGCTTAAATGGACTGCTTAGAAAACAGAGGGTAGGCTCCGCTCGGCTCCGTAATCCCCTTTGCTGCTTTTATACGGCCTCTGGGTAAAAGTAAAAACAAAAACAACATTGTAAGTCATGTGAAAGAGAGGGGCCGACCCGGAGGGCACGGGCGGCCTCCGAAGTTCCCCTCCTCCTGTCCAGCAGGGCCTTGCCCTGATCTAGACCCGTGCTTCACCTCGTGCCCAGGTGGACACCTGGGTACACGCACACCCTGCTCCTGCTGCAAGGGCGCCTGGAAGATCCGCTCTGCTGTCCCTGACACAGCCCAGCTCTGCCTTCAAGGTGGCAAAGTCGCATCTCCTGCAGCAGCCGCAGCCTCCCTTCCATCGGGAGGTCCAGAGGCGAGGCTGGGACCGTGGGTGGTGGGTGGAGCCAACAAGGAGCCCAGGGTAGCAAGGCCCCTGGAAGCCCAGGCTGGGTCCCGGGGTCTCCAGGGCGGGCAAGATAAAATGGTCGTGTCTTGGATCCATCTAGACAGTAAATTTTTTTGAGTCCCTATAAGCTAAAATCAATATTGGCACAACTGTGTGTCATTAAAAACTAAATGAACATGACAAAGCCTGACTGCCGTCTATTAAACAAATGAGCTTTCTCCCCGCACAGGCACAGCGGGTTATTAAATTCTTTATTACAGGAACATCGCCGCCGTGTGAAGGGGTAAAATGCGTCTCCATGAGTCATCTGTACGTGTGCAGCCGCGCCACTCCCTGTGCCCACCCCAAGACGCTCCGAGCTGTGGACCTTCTCCTCCCGCGGGGACAGGGGTGGAGAGGCAGGTGCCGTGACACCTGTCACTCACTCCGTGGGTGGGTCACTGTTGACTGATCGCCAACGAACATTGATGCACCCTTGTTATGGGCTAGGCGTTCTGCAGGGTCCTGGGGTGGACCGTTTGCTCAGGGGAAGACACTTGCTACTGTATCTCAGGTGACCCAACTGCGGGTGGCTTGCAATCCCAGGATCTTAGCTTTTCCTCAACAGGAAGCCTGGGGCAAAGACTCAGTGATATCCTCACCCACAATGTCACCATCTTTGTACTCTGCTGTTCCCAGTGGACTGTTGTCCCCTCATGGTCACAAAATAGCTGCCATAGCTCCAAATACCTTGAGCACATACAGCTAGAGGCAAAGGAAGTTTCTACTCCACATCTCCTTGTATCAGGAAGTGAATCATTTCCAGAGGCCCCCCCCCCTTCGGGTCTCATTGGTTCTAGGTGGTACGAACGCTCAGCTGGAGAGGTGGCCTTCAGGGAACCAGTGTTGTGGCTGTTCGCAAGCTCCCTCTGCCCCTCTAACAAGGTTTCTCTTCCTCTTCTCCAGGCGTCTGTGACCCTGGCTCTGCCTGGTGTTTCCCTGTGGTGCTGCTCTCCTGGACGTCCTCACGCCCTCCTCACCCCACCCTCTGCTACCAGGGGCTGACTCCAGGCTCCTCAGGAGCGTCCTTGCCTCTGGCTTCAGTTGGGGGGGTCCAGAGGGAGGCGCCATTGGAAGTCAGAGGGTGAGAGGGTTGGGGTCCTTTTTACCACTGCGGCCGTTGCTGCAGCTCCTGGGGTTGTCCACGTCCCTGCCCAAGGCCATGCTCCTGGGGACTGTCCCCTTCTGTAGCTATTGTTGCTGAGGCTCTGTCATGGGGCCCTTCCCTGGTGGTTCACCCCTGGAGCTGGGGTGGTGCACCCGTCTGGGCTCCCTGAAGCCTGTCCTCTATGAAACGCCCCTCTGGGCCCGCCAGCTGCCTCTCTCCTGGGCCCGCCTTTCTGTTGTTCTCACTCCAGCTCTGTTCCTGGACAGCGTCCTTTTGGTCCCCATCGATCTGTGCCATGGAGCCACAGGTCAGCCGTGGCCCACAGCCAGGCCCTCCACCATGGTCCCAGCCCGCAGCCCCGGTGCCCTGGCTCCCCGGGGAGCACACAGGCTCTGGCTCAGCACCACCTGGGGTTCCTCTGGTCTTGGGGGGGCCGAGGAACAGGAAGAAAGATGCTCATGGACCGGAGGTGAGGGGGCTGGACGGGAGGCGAGGGGGCTGGACGGGCGCCTCTCCCACAGCCCTGCCTTTCCCCAGGGAGCGTGGACAGCGCCAGCGCTCCATCAGCCTTGGCCTGTGCCCGTGCGGAATCCCCACAGCACCTGGAGGTGACCTGGCTTCTCCTTCCCAGCCAGGACTGAGGTGGCAGGCTGCATTGGGATTCTCCATACACTGCTGCTGTTCCTGTTCCCAGCACCACGCCGAGCAGACACCACGGCCTCCACTCTACAGAGGAGGAACCTGAGGTGCAACAACATTGCCCCAGGCCATGCGCGATGCCTCCCTGGCTTGGACCAGAATCCTGTCTCCAGACCTGAAACTCCCTGCTCCTCCCTTGAGGCTGCAGTTCCTAAGCTCCGCTCCAGGTAGTCCTGGGTTCTGTCTGTTCTCAGCCCACAGAGAACAAGTGGATCTGTGTGGTCTGTGGATCATGCTGTTGTCCTTCAGAGCCTCTGTGCACTTAGCCGGTCACCAACACCAGACCCTCAAATAGAAGGGCCTGTGGCTTCGCACAGGGTTCACAGCGTCAGCTGCACAGGTCATTGTGCACGTCCTGAGCGTCTGTGCCGAGGACTCCACTCCCACGACTGTTCCCAGGCCCTGAGAGGCTCATCTTGACATTTCACGTTCTGAATGAACCAGGGAGGACCCCCAGGAGTTCTGGGCTGAAAAGGCAGTGCATCCGCATCGGGACGCAGGGGTGGGGAGGAGAACTGGGCTCCATTAGCCCTGCCTGCCACTGGCCCAGACGCAGGGACGGTGACGGCCGGTCACTGGGACACACTGACTTGGACGCCTCCCTCCAGCAGAAGCAAAGAAGCCGACTTCAACCCACCCTGCTCTTGGCGCCTCGTAGGATGACAGGCTGCAGGAGGGAGGCCAAGCCGACGGGTGGTGGTCACAGTGACATTAAAGATGATCACATAATGTTACTGAGACCTGCTTTTTCATAGCCGCGACGATGGCCGGGCTCCATCTGCGGACCTTGACCCCTACCCGGCAAAGGGGAACTGGTGGCTGGCACGCGGCCTGCCGGTCATCCTTGCTGGCTGCAATTGGAGGCGTCTCTCTGAAGGTGACACAGCTCTTGGTGGGGAGTGGTGGCCTGGGTGGCAGGAGGCTCAGCTGGGAGGGGGCTGAGCAGGAGGAGGAGCCAGCCGCCCAGGGGCCCATGGAGACAGCGACCCCTGCTGGCCAGGAGAGGAACAGCATGGGCTTGCTAGGGAGGGCAGGTTGGGGATACAGGGGGGGAGGAAGGGAGGGGACTGGTGGCAGTATCTCTCAGGATTTGTCTTTTCAGTCATTCCTCAGGTGTCTCCCTCCCTCTAAGGCTCCCTCCCAGCCTTGGAGAAGAAGAAGTGTGAGTGCAAAGAGGAAGTGAGTGTGCCCTGCAACCTTGGCAGCTCTTAGCTTGAAGGTGCGGGAGGGAACGGGGTAGTGAGGGCCAGCTCAGGGGCCTCAGGAAGAACGGGTTGTGCACTCACTGGAGCTCCTGGTACCGAAAGGCTTGGTGCTGCGGGTTGGCAGCCTCCTCTCTAGTGCTCTATGGGCCAGCGACTGACTCTTGGGACACTATGCCTTCTTTGGGGACAGGGGACTATTGTAGAAGCTGGTACTGGACAGAGCTCTTACCCTGCATTCCCCTGGCCCCCGACAGACCCTCTGTGCTGCCTTCCTTGAGCACCTTCTCACCTGCTGGACGGCGGCTCCCTTTCTGGCCTACCTGGTCCGCATGGTCACATGGTCTGCCAGACAGCTGCCCTGCTCCCTAAGCAGAGCCCACGGCCTCCTGGTCTTCTCCTGCCACACGGTGGTCCTGCTGGTAGAGGTCTGTGTTTGTATACTATTGTTACATTGAGACGGGAGGAGTAGCCGGTGACTCTGTTTCTTCCTCACTACTCTGCCGAGGAGGGCTGTTGTTACCCTACATGGGGACACCAAAACAGGGGTCAAAGAAACAGGGATCAGAGTGACCTTACCCTCCAAAGCCTGATTGGTGGCATTTGCCAGTTTCCATGGCATAAAGATTCCGATGATGCTATGTCAAGCTACTAAAGCTTTAGCAACAGGCTCACAATCTTCCTAAAAGTCTAGCAGTTGGCTCTGAGCTGGCAGGAGCCTGGGCCTGGTAACAAAGCTCTCCCTCTCCAGGAACTAGATGGTGGGCTGCTCCGGGGAGGGCCTGGGTTTTACAGCCCATGACCCCTGGTTCCCTGCACAGTGACTGGAGCTTAGTGGATGCTCAATTAACATCTGCTGGAATAAGGTCGATTTCTGAGCACAGAGGGCCAGGGTGCAGGGCACTGGACGGAGTCCCTGGGCGGCAGGGCATTGCCTTCTCCTCCTCCACTGAGGTGGACAGTGTCCGAGGTGTTCAGACCCCTGTCTCGAGGTCCAGGAGAATCGAGAGCAACAGAGGCTGGACAGGAAGTTTCCTGGGATCAGACCTTGAAGTGAGCCCTGAGGTTGTGGCCTGAGGCTGTGGACCCTCAGGGGTGGCAGAGGCTCTGGGCTGGGAACAGATGTCACCTCTGGGCATCTGACAGGATGGAGCTTCCTGAGAGAGGGGACCAGGAGAGGTTCAGCCCTGGCCCAAAGCTGCACCATCCTGTCAGTGCCCGGTTCTCCCAGGATGAGCAAGGGGCCGCTGCAAGCCAGGGGGCAGACAAGTGGCTGTCACCAAGGTCAGTTGGGGCCTACCTTGAATGTGCATGGGGGGGCCAGGGGCTGGGCAGAGCTGAGAAACACAGGGAAAACCACGTGGCAGGGCTGGGCACAGACCTTTATCCCCACAAGTACAGAGCAGATCTTAGATTTTCCATCTAAGTTCAGAATAAGCCTTTACTAGTTAGCAACAGAGATGCTAAACTGGGTGTTGATATTTGTCCAAACAGGGACCACCGTCAGGAGGGTGTCCTGGAGGAGAGACTCCCAGTGGGGCTGGGGTCTGCATGGTGGGCAGCCTGGGCTTACAGACACTAGGTCCATGAGAAGATGATCCCTGTGAGGCCTGGCATTGTTTAGGGAGCCAAGTGAGAAAGGCCTGGATATGGGCAGCAGCGCTGGCTGGAGCAGTGATTCCCAACCAGAGCACGCATCCGTCTCTCCAGGTCAAGGGCAACATCACGGGAGAGCAACCGGTGCAGTTGCACAGGTCCCGCACTCAGAAAGACCCTGCTCTTACGAGGGCGAATGGTCGGTTGCCCCCATACTGTAAACTCTTAATACATTTAGAACAAGGGGCCCCACATTTTCATTTTGCCCTGCAAGGGATACTGCTGGCTTTCCCTGATCTAGCTTGTTTCCGGGCCCCTGAGTCAAGGTTTCTGGATCAGAAGTTCCAGGGTTAGGCCCGAGAATGTGCATTTCTAACAAGTTCCCAGGTGAGGATTTAGAGAATCCTCTGAGCCAGAGGAGTGAAATGCACCACAGGATCACGGCAGAGGAAGGTCCCGTCCAGACAAGCTCGGAGGCCAGGCCGGAGCTGCTGCCCTGGATGCAGAGGCCCAGAGGGCAACGGGGCCAGCTGGGCTCAAGCTTGAATGCCCAGGTGCCAGAAGCCAGAAGACCGGCACTGGACCTCAGCAGAGGGGAGCCAAGCAGGTTGGGTGGGAGACAAGGTGGAGTGTGCGTGACCCTAGGTCTCCGTGGCAGCAGCCAGAACGGGTGGAAAGGCACATCCCAAATGGGCTGAGGCGCTGGGGTCAAGTTGGGGGGAACCGGGTGGCAGGGGGCGAGGCACCTGCTTGAACTCTGGAACCCGCAGGGGCACCCGTGGCCGGTGGGTGTGTCTACGGATGCTCTGGGTCAGGGGCCAGCGGGTGGATGCTGAGCTGCCAGGTCCCGGGACCCGGGCCAGCCAGGGAGTCTCTGCCTCAGGACGTCCTGGGAACATTTTTAGGTCCTTCTCCGTAACCACGTGATTCTTCACTGGCCTGTGTCGAAGCCCACGAGCTCCCTGCTTCTTCCGAGTAAAGTGAAGGGGATTAATCCGGAGCTTATGGACCCTGGGGGTTGCTGAATGTGTTTTGGAAGGTCCAAGGGCCCGGGGGAGGCTGCTGGTGAAATCCAGAGTTTATTCTATGAACCTATTTTTCCCCTGGGGAGAAGGTACACAGCTCTCATCAGATTCTCAAAGGGCTCTCTGACCCCCTCAATAAAGGACTTATGGAAAGGATTTGTCTGAAAAGGGGATTATCCAATAAGTGGCTTGGGGATAACTGACTCATTCTTTGGAAAAAAAAATAAATAAAATTGGATTCCCACCTGAATCCTCATACCAAAGCACTCCAGGTGAGGAGAGGATTGAAATGTCTAAAAAATGAAGCAAAAAAATAATAATAAAGGTATGGGAGAAAGATGTGTAAATATATTTATAACAGCAGAGTTGGAAAGTCGTTTTCCAAGTGGGAAACAAAATCCAGATGGAATTGATTAATCCAGTTCCGAATAATCAAAACTTTAGTGTGAAGGAAAATAAGGACAGGGGACCCTAGGTCAAAAGACAAGAGAGTACTGGGGTGAAAACATCCCCAGCACAGTTCACAGACAGGAAGCCAGTGCATGAAGCACTCAGACGCCCATAAGAAAAAACTTACATCATCACATGTAAAGATGTAGGTGTCACATGGCAGGCAGTGAGTGCCAAGATGATGCCAGGGTTCAATCCCCGGTACCAAAAAGAAAAAGAAAAATGTTCAGCAACATATGAAATAAGGAAATGCAAGGGGATACCCACCCTGGGGTTTCTGCTTTGTTTTGGGGCCTCACGGACTAAAATTCATACCAATGGTCTTTTATTATATGGATATTTTATGTTTTAGTTAGTCCTCAATAGCTTGATATTTAAATTGCATCTGTGGGGCTGGGGATGTGGCTCAAGCGGTATCGCGCTCGCCTGGCATGCGTGTGGCCCGGGTTCGATCCTCAGCACCACATACAACAAAGATGTTGTGTCCGCCGAAAACTAAAAAAAAAAATAAATATTAAAAAAATATATATATAAAAAAATAAATTGCATCTGTTTCTCAGTGTTGTGAACAATGTTGTCAAGGACAATTTGGCAGCTAAACCCACAATGGTTTACCTAAGATAAGCTCCTGAGGGGTCACTAGTATTAAATAGGAGACGGGATCTTTTCCAAAGTGACCAGCCAGGGCCGCAGTGTAGTCTGCATTCCTGCAGGGAGTAGCCGCCCTGGAGCTGCAGACAGGAAAAACAGAAAGTACTGTCCAAGGGCATCTGTTAGGTGCCAAGTAGTGTGCCGGGCACTTGTGTCCTCATTCTCCTTTACACCTACACCAAGAAATGAGGTGAGCAGATTGGTTCTGTTACACAGATGAGCAAACAGAGGCTCAAAGAGGTTTAGGAACTTCCCCGAGATTGCACAGTGGAGGAGGGGCTGGGGTTTGGGGTGCAGGTCTCTGTGGCCAGCAGGCCTATGTTTTTTTCTCCTTGCTGGAGGGCAAACGCAGCAGGTGGTTGATGTCGTACCCCTGTTGCAGGTGGTGGGTCCGGGAAGGGAGAAGAGCACTGCCAGAGAGGTTGGGGGACCCCAAAGAAAATTTTGTTCCTATTCATGACTTTTCCAAAGTCTGTCCTGTCCCTGGGTACCTCCAGGGGAACTTCTGCATGGGGGCTCAGGGACCCTCCACGTGAGTGTGTACAAGGACGGGGTGCACGGCAATAAACACGGGGTGGGAGATTAGCGACTCTGGCCTGCTCCACACCCCCTGGCTTCCAGGCACATTTAAATGAGCCACTGGGACCAGAGCTGAGCTTTCGCAGCCCTCGTGACACACACGCTTTCGTGTGGCAACGGAAAAGAGCGTTGCCCACTCCTCCAGCCCCGGGAACTCTCAGCGCTCCCTCCTCTGACCACTCTCTGCCCGTCCTATGGCTCTTCCAGGTTAAGCCACCTGTCTTCCCCACCCTCTTGCCCGACCAGACTCCCCCACCCCAGGCCACCCAATCAAGTCACTGTGTCCGGGGCAAAGTCACGGACAGCAAAGAGCAGGTACCATGTTGCCCTTCAGAGATCCGACAAAGAGGGAAGGAGTTTCAGGGCCTCAGAGTTTGCTTTCCAAGAGAAATCGCTGCTCTCCTGTCCCTGTCTCCAGATCTGCTGCACGCAGCCGGGGAGATGAGCTATGATCCTGAAAACAGCCAGTGCGAACGGAGAGATGAACTGTCCCCTCCGTGTCTGTCACAAACAATAAGTTACTTTCCTTCCACCGCTATTACTCTAGTGTGGAGTCCAAAAATATTTGGCTCTAAGAACATGAAACATGAGAGACAGGCTAGGAAGTACCCAAAGACTTTAAAAAATATCCATATTCTTTGACCCGGCACAATTTCACTCCTGCAAATGTATCTGGAGGAAATGACCCTATTTGCACAAAGATCTAGATACAATATATCCTTCACAGTGTCTTGGATGCTACTGGAGAAATGGAAACAAACCAATGGTTCCACAGAAGATACTGACCCAGAAAATAAATGTGGCTACTAACATTTAAAAATTGGGCTGTAGGGGCTGTGGCTGGGGCTCAGTGGCAGAGCACTTGCCTAGCATGTATGAGGCATTGGATTCAATCCTTAGCACCACCTAATAAATAAATAAAATAAAGGCACGCTGTCCATCTACAACTACATTTTTTTAAAAAATTGGGCTGTAGGAAAGACAGCAGTGTGACAGTGATCAGAATGTCACAGTTAACGGTGGGGGCTGAGGAGGATACAGTGCACTATTGCATATTTAATAAAGAAAAAATATTGGGTGGGGAGAGGAAGAAGCCTGGAAATCTATGTGTCAAAAATGCTAGCGCTTTCTTCTCGGTGATGGAATTATGGGCAATTTTTCTTTTCCTTGTGTTTTTCATTTTTTTCCACTAGGTTTTTATTGCACATAGCTCCTTTGTAATTAGGAAAACCATTTTTTAAAAGAAGTGGTTCTGTTGCAGGTCCTTCGGCCCAGGGCGCTATGGCCACTGCAGGATGTGGTGTCTGGCTCAGGGCACGGCAGCTGCTGGGTCAGGTCTAGGGTGCAGGTGGCCTGGGAGCTGCTGGGTGTGTAGGAAGGTGATTGTGGCTCACAGATTCATCTCCTGTGATCACTCTCACCTCCCTGATCCCACAGGGGACAATCAGTATCCCCAATACCCAGCCTGTTAGACACAGTGTCTGATTGAAGACCGAGTTCCTCAGATTAGTGCTGGGTTGAAAAATTACCCACGCGCCCCGGGAGATGGAGCAGAGCCGGAGCGCAGCTTGCTGTTTATAACCCAGCCTCCCAGCCCTGGGCCTGGACACCTCGCATTTTTGACAGATGATTCTCACGAGAAACGTTCAGTTTCCATTTGATTATGGGCCCATAAACACCGATTGCAACTGAGCGGAGTTAGGGCTCTGGCTGCATTGGACCCGCCAGGGCCGGGGCGTCTTTCTGGATGTCTCTGGCATGTCTGTGCCCTGCTGGTTCTCAGCAGCTGCCCCCAGTTCTGCATGGGCTCTGATGTGACTGTTAGGTTCCCGTCACCTACCTCTGCTTCCATGCCAGGTAGGACAGATCTTTCCTGGGGATCATCCAATCCTATAGGAAACAGGTGGGTGTGGCCAGCGGGGAGGTGGGTGTGGCCATCTGAGAAGTGGGTGTGGTCAGCTGGGAGGTGGGTGTGGCCAGCTGGGAGGTGGGTGTGGCCATCTGAGAAGTGGGTGTGGTCAGCTGGGAGGTAAGTGTGGCCAGCTGGGAGGTGGGTGTGGCCATCTGAAAAGTGGGTGTGGTCAGCTGGGAGGTGGGTGTGGCCAGCTGGGAGGTGGGTGTGGTCATCTGAGAAGTGGGTGTGGTCAGCTGGGAGGTAGGTGTGGCCAGCTGAGAAGTGGGTGTGGTCAGCTGGGAGGTGGGTGTGGCCAGCTGGGAGATTGGCCCGGCCTTCACTGGAGTTCGCCATCCCAGCGTTTTTCCTATCCATTCCTCCATCACTGGACATTGTTGAGCAGCTACCCCGTGCCCATAATTTGCACTTAAAGATGCCACGTCAACCTCGGGATACAAGGAATACAGTCCCACTGCTGTTCAAAGGAGTCATGCTGTAAGGTAGGGTCACCTGAGAACAGTTTGGGGACTAAAGGGAACATGGAGGAGGGAGAAGACAGCCTGGCCTCTGAGGAGGGGACACTGGTCTTTCATTGAACTCCACAGATGTGTCCTGAGCACCCATGCTGGGCCAGATCCCAAGAGAACCAGAAGAAGACAGTGACGTGGCCATGTCCCCCCGCTTGCGTGGCTTGTTACCACTGAGCATTTCTTCTGACGTAGGCTGAGGCTGCTCCTGTCTCCCTCTCTCTGGGGGTCAGCATTAAGAACGGTTAGAAGACCTTGAGTGAGGGGACAAGAGGGACTCCTGCTGGGTGACACCTCTGGAATCTTGACTCCTCAGCTCTGATTAACCCAGCACATACTCACTGGTCCTGTGCCAGGCACTCCAGAGGGCCCCGGGGAGCATGAGAGGCCCAAAGAGACACGTTCTCAGGCTCAGGGGACTTGCAGTCTGCTAGGGAGGAAGAGAAGGACAGGGCCCGCAGCCAGGAGGCCAGTGCCAAGGTAAAGCGACCAGTGAAGAAAAGAGACCTTAGAGCTGGGCGGGGGGTGGGGTGAGGGAGGCTGCCCGGGACATCCACTTGAACCCAGGCAGCGCAGCGGGTAGCACGGACCATGGTGGCAATGGAGAAGGTGGCTAGGGTGCCCAGTGCCTGGATCCATTTTGAAAGTAGGGCCTGCAGGCTGAGGGTACAGGAGGAAGAGAGGAGCAGAGGAGGAGTCCTGGGTTTCAGCTCGAGGGCTAGGAGGGTGCCTGCAGTTTACTGAGATGGAGAAACAGGTGTGGGGAAATGTCACTTCCTTCCCTCACTTCCCCTGTCCCTGGTATCCTCACATGGTCCACGTCCGAGGCCAGGATGAGCCTTGCTGTCTGTATTGTCAGCGTGTATATCTGCCTCCTTTCCTCCCTCCCTCCTCCTCTCCCTCCCTCCTCCTCTCCCTCCCTCCTTCCTCCTTTCCTTCCTTCCTTCCATCATGGGTGTACATTTGCATGGTGGTGTGCTGTGTCACAGATGCAGCTGATGATAAGAAGGGGCCGCCCCATCTAGTGCACCCCATGGGAAGCTCCGTCTCAGAATCCAAGGCCACCCTCTGGTCCTGGACACAGAACTCCAGCAATTGAGCACCACCCCCAGGCCCAGAGGTCTGTGGCTGCCCCTGTCTCTTTGTGGGGCTACACCCAGCTCTGGCTCCTTCTCCATGGAAACATCCAGCCTACCCGGTGGTTGGAAAGGCCTCCTGCCCCAGGCCCGGTTTGCACCAGCCTCGTTTGAATACCAGCTGCTGTCGGGATGCTGCTCTTTCATGCCCGCCCCTGGGAGGCCCCGGCTCCGCATCCTGAGCAAACACATCTGGACTTCTTCAGACCACATGACAGGAACATCTGCTGCCAGAAAAGGAGGACGTGGAGGCCCTTTTGTAATCACCTCTAATTGTCTCCAGCCCCAGGGAACTTGCACTTTGGTCATGGATTTGAGGACTTCCAAGATGTTTCTAGAAGCCTATTATTGCCGCAGAGCCAGCAAGGCCTTCTGTGGTCCAGGTGGAGGCAGGACGGAGAGCACAGGAGGACGCAGGGACAACTGGGACAGAGCAGAGGGCCTGGTGGCGATCTGCTGCCCATCCTCCGCTTCTCTTCAAGCCCATGGGGAGGACAAGGAAGTGCTGTCACTGGTACCCTTGGAATCTGTGGCCTCATGGCTTTTCAGGAGCCAGGGAGGAACCCTGCTCTAGGGCAGCCTCACCAGCAGCTAAGTGTCATAACCACCCCAGCTCCCGCCTCCTCCGCTGGGACCGGAGGCTTCTGTTTCCAGGTTTCCAGGGACCCCCATGGGATGTAGCTGCAGCTGTCCATGTGGGAGCCACCTTGATGACCTGTCCCTTCCAGGCTGCCTGCCCTCCCCTGGTCCACCTCCCACCTCTGCAGGGTGGTCCTGTGTCACCTAAGCATGCACTGGCCCCTCCTCTCAGCTCCTGCTTTCTGTGAACTGACCGAGCTTAGAGACAGCAAATGTCAGCATCTCTGGGTCTGTGGGTTGCTCCTGGAGCAGCTCAAACAGACGACAAGAGCGAGGTGTCTGGCTGTTCCAAGGCCTCGGAGCAGGGGGAAGACAGGCAGGACGGGGACAAGCACGCAGAGAAGGGGGCTGTTCATCAGGCGTGCTCTGAAGCAGCTCAGGGTGCAGCTTGGGTCCAGAGAAGGTGCCCACAACCAGCCTTCATAAGGGACGCCCCCAGTCTCCGAGCGGAAGCGCTTCTCTGTCCCTCCCATCTGCCCCCAAACAGGAACACGCTTCCTTGTTGGACTCTGAAGCCATTTAAACCTCCATTCCTGAGCCAGAGATCTGGGCAGAATTTAGATGAGCTAATTTTGACATCATTTAAAACTGTATTAAGACAAAGTCTAAGGGGAGAGCGCAGAGTACTGTAGGATTAACCTCCGCCAGATCTGCAGACACGGTTCGTGCATTCACGGCCATCATTAGCTGAGTGGGGCTCGGCTCCTTAGCCTCATACCGCAGCCACTGCGGGGGCTTCCTGGGCCATCACGGCATTCGCCATGGTCCAGTCACAGATCTATCATGCAGCCCAACCTTCGGTTTTGCCACATGAGAACTGAGCCCAGTGGTTTTGCCACATGAGAACTCCCCCAAAGCTGGCCCTGTCCTCAGCTCCTAGATGAACAAGCTTTACAGATATTGGAACTGCCGGCTCTTTGTAATCACAGGTTCCACGTCTAGTAGTTTCAAGACGTGGATGACAATTTTTTTTTAAATTGTGTCTGTACTAAACACAAAAGATACGGTTTCTTGCCATTATCCTCCAAACAATTCAGAATAGCCCTAGTTGCATGTTTGGATCGTGTTAGGTATTAGAGGTACTGTGAAGTTCATGGGAGGGGGGCACAGGCTATGTGCAAACACTATTGTGAGGGTCGTGAGCACTGGGAACTGTGGCTTCAGCAAGGGGTCCTGAGATCAGTCCCCCGTGGGTCTCCATCCTGATATCCATCTCTTGCAGCCTCTGACCTAGAACAGTGGAGCCGGCGTGGAGAACCACCCCTTTCCAGATCCACTGTGAGGGCAGTGTGATATGAAGGAGGACAGGGACCAGGCCACACACAAGTGTCCTCTCTCTTGCAGTTGAGTAGAAGGAGAGAGAGGAAGCCATTCAGACTGAGCTTCTGCCACCCTGGGCTTTGTGACCTTGCCAGGTGCAGGAGGGGGCTCTCCTCACTTGGACAGATGGGCTGCATGCAAATACTTCCTTGGATGCCCTAAAACAGCTTCCTGCCTGGAGCCGGTGGTGACCCCACAGACCTCAGAGCCACACCTGTCGCAGAAGTACCAGCCTCCAACTCTCAGCCAAGATGCCATGTGTCACTGCCTCTTTGTCCCTGGGAGGAATTCTTTCAAGACAGGCTGAGTGGAGGACTCTGGGCACCAGCTTCCCTGCTCTCCTGCCTTGGGGGCCACATGCCAAGGCCTGGGAGTTGGGAGTCAGGGTAGGGACGGGCAGGATGTCAAGGTATCAGCGTTGGACGCGTCACAGCTGGGCTTGGCACCGAGTGGGGGCAGACCGTTTCTCTAAGAGCTGACGCTAATCTGAGGAGGCATCTTGCCCAACCAGACTATCTCTGGGTCCCAGACTTGTCCAATTTTCTTCCCAAGGTCAGGCAGCCCACAGCGCCCTCTTTGCAGTAAGAGACCTTGCAGAGTGTCCCTGATGTCACACAGGAATGTTCACCAAGCACAGCTCTGTGGCAGGACCGTGCACAAACAGAGACTGAGATGCCTGGTACCTACTGGACAAGAACGGCAAATAGCAGGCAGAGATGCTGACCCTTGTCCCATGCCCCCAGCAGATGTGATTCATCATATTCTGATCGGGACCTGGATATAGCCTCAGAATCCTTCTTAACACTACCATCTAGCTTGCAGCTGCTAACTCTGAGCCACAGAGCTGACATCCATGCTGAAAAGAATTTCCCCATCTTTCCTGGGTACTTACATTCTAAGCCTGATCCAGTGACACTGATAAATGTGTGGCAGCCGCACAGATACCTTGATAAGAAATGTTTAGTGATTTATAATAGCAGAAATGATCATTTACCTTGCCCAGAAGTTAAGGGTTTGTGCCACACTAAGGTTTCAAATCAGGGAGTCATGTGATTCGTGTCCTTGGGTCTGACACAAGTGCCATCCTCATTTGAGTTGGAGGCGTAGCAATCTTTGCTGGCCTCTCCCTGAGGGCCCCTGTCCAGGGCCCAGGATCTGAACAAAGAACAAAGCCGGTAAGACTGATGCTTCTGTTTCCAGAGGTATCTCCCTAGGAGTTCCTCCTGCCCCTCTCTCTAGCTCCCTTTGGTAGGTGGCCGTGCACATCAGCAATCGAACGAGGACATGGCAGTATTTGTGGCCACAGAGAAACAGGAATGTTAGGAGCTGCCCCAGGAAAACAGGCCAATAGAACTCCATGACCAGAGGCCCTTGCATGCATGTGTGTGTGTGTGTGTGTGTGTGTGTGTGTGTGTGCATGCGTGTGGGCATGTGGGTGTGCTACAGGATGAGAAGAGAAAGCAGATCCTTCCCCTATTTAGGCCAGTCCGTCCTTTAACTCTGGGTCCCTCTGGCCTCTCCTGCTGGTCTGACTCAGGTGGGAAGCACAGATGGCTGGGGCTCCCGGCTGAGCCCGTGAGGCTCCCTAGGCTGGAGCAATGAGGGAAGCCCCAGCCAGCTCTCAGCCCAGGCCTGGTGCAGCATGAGGGCCCCGAGGTCACCCTGGCATGGGCAGTGCCCCACCCCCTCTCACACCAAGATGTGGCTCAGAAGCTGCATGGGAGGAAGCTGGAGGGGTGTTAAAGCGGTCCATCCGCAGGCTCCGCCCACATTCTGGGCAGGCTCCGGGCAGTGCGCCCTCCAGCTGCTGCTGCCTTCACGTGCCCACTTTGGCCTCTTGCAGTGATGGGTGCTGACAAAAGCCCAACAGTCACACTCAGAAGGCTCTTCTGAGATCTGAGAGCCCAGGAAGCTCCCGGAGGGAAGGAGCTTTCTGCAGCCTCAGACTTCCTGGGAGGGGAAGGGATGTTCCAAGCCTGGTCCTGGCAAATGCTCCCAGGAATGCAAGAGACCAGAGCCGGCTGCTGGACAGAGGGCTGGACACAGTGGGTGATGGCTGGGCTCGGAGCCTGGTTCTGAGCGTCCCTGTTGAAAGGACCAAGTGGAAGCTTGTCCCAGTCAGCTGGGCGGAGCCCAGAACCGGGAAATCAACTGCGCCCAAAGCCTTGGGCTGGGCCCTGGGGAGCACCGAGGGCAGGAGAATCAGGCTGACCTGGGCAGCTGTCCCAGGAGCTGCCACTAACCCAGTGACCTTCGAGTTGACTCTTACCTCTGATATCTGGACTGTGGTTCCGCCGTGGATGCAAACCCAGGACCCAGTGCTGACCCTGGCAGTGCCCTCGGCACCACGGAGGAGGGAGGCAGTGTGCGACTCTGTCCAAACAGCAGTGCTGCAGAAATCGCTTCTATTTGGAATGCATCAGGATTCCAATTTGCAACAACTTTCCTTTCCTGCACCCTCTTGGCCTTGCAGACGCGTGAGTGCCAGCGGCAGAGGGAGGGCAGAGCCCTGCAGCCCAGCCCAGAAAGGACCAGCAAACCCCACATTTTCAGGGAAAAATCTGCTTTGGAAAAATCGGGAATCGATGCTCACGCGCACGTGGGTGTGGTGAGAGGCTCATGCATGTCAGGACACAGAGATGTGACCATCCAGGGACAGTGACCAGGGTGACCCAGGATCCCTGAGAGTGGCCATCTCCTGCCTTGGCAAGTAGGGTGGCCCATGTGCCCCTCCAGTCCCCTTGTCTGTCCTGTGTTCCACCACCTTGGGTAGGCACGGCTCTGGCCCCATCCGGATGAGCATCCAAGAGGCCCATTAATAAGGTCCCACTCGTTGCTGGTGACCAACAGGGACTGGAAGCCTTCTGTGTGCCTGTTGGGGCTTCTCACTGGACTGTCCTCAAACCCCTCACACTTAGGCAGAGTACAGCTCGGCTGGACAGACTTCCAGCATAAGTGGGTTTTCAGCCCTGAAGAGCCGGGGCAGCAGCTGTGGAGATGGTGTCTCCGTCCAGGGCTGTTATATTTTCCGGGCTGCGGGGATGCAGGGTGGGCCTTGGAACCTATGTCAGCTTTGCACATTTATTTGTGCTCCTGACAGTGTGGGCCGAGAAAGCAGCGAGCTATTGACTTGTCGTCTGAGAGGTTTTGGTAAATGTCCCAGCGCTTGATCAATATGGAAGCTCTGTCTTCATTATGGTCCCAGCCAGGGGCATGAACCAACCTGCTGGGCGCCTCAGGCCCCGGGGTCATGGCTCTCTGCCGGAACTCCCAGGGCAGGGGCAATGTATGCAGAAGGAGCAGGCTGTGTGCAGCCAGGCAGAAGGCACGGCCCTGCTCCCCTCTGTGGAGATCTGCAAAATCGGCTGCTCATGGCAGGTGGCTGAGCCCAGCTGAGCCCAGCTGTAGCCGAGTGGATGATAGGAGGGCAGCGGGCAGCTCCCCAGGGGCCTCCTTCCCCAGTGCCCACTGACCTGTGGCAGAGCAGCGGGTGGGGGTCAGGACTGCATGGTGTGTGGTGACAGAAGAGGAGCAGGGAGAGGAGCAGGGAGATGAACAGGTGGTGACAGTCCTCTGGGCCAGAGGTGACAGAAAGTGCTTCTCAAAGTGACTTAAGACAAGCCACAAGGGAAGGGCAGCCCCTGCTGGGGCCTTTCATCAGCACACAGGCCTGGCTGGATCCGGGGTGTGGCGCCATCAGGCCTGGGTCCCTGCAGTGTTTCCTCTCTCCGGCTCCTTGCCCAGGCAAGATGGCGGCCCACAGCTTTTCTTCCCTGGCCCATAAAAGCCAAGTCCTGAGCCTGAATTGGGTCTCATGGGCATCCTTGAACCAGTCCTGGGCCCACCAGTTGACAGCTCCTGGAGGTGGAGGTGGGGCTGGCCCCACAGGGAATGGGACAGAAGGAAGGACAACATAGCTACTGGAATGGGAACTCCCAGGAGTGGGAGTGGAAGCTGGCTGGCCCGGGGGACATCACTGCCCACGGAGGGGAAGGGTACCAAGCTGTGGGTCTGGAGCTGGATGTTCTTGGATGGAGTTTCAGAGAAGCCTGAGAGAGGGCAGGTGCACATGTGGGGACAGGGGAGTCCTGAAGGTTCACTCAGTGAGAGAGGCTTCTGTGCACTGAGCACCCAGGTGCAGCCATAAATGAGCCCCCAGCAGCTCTGTTCTCAGGAGGGTGTCGGGTGTGAGTCAGTGGAGGTGTGTGCACACCTGTGTGTGTGTGCACGCGCACACACACAGGGTGGGGGTCGGTCTGCTTACTCCCTGGGGACACCTCACCCACAGGTGTGAACAGATCCCTAGAACAGTAACAGATAGACACTATGAGGCTTTCCACGTCGTGTGTCCTTGGGCAGTGGGTAAGGCCCGCAGGACTGGATCTCCATCTCACAGTTCAGGCCGGGAGGCATAGAGCACCCTTTGGGACCAGGATGCCAGGATTCTGGGGTCTGCCACTTACTAGCCACGTGACTGTAGACGAGCTACCTGCTCAACAGCTCAGCGCCTCGGTCCCCCTGTTGTCAAAGGAGTCCATACAGCACTTAGCACACAGCATTCCCTGAGGACGAGATGGGACCCGCTGACAGGCTGCTAGGAAGAGCCAGGACTGGTGTCTTGGCCTTTCGGGTTGAATCTTGTGGCCGGGCCAATGATCTCTGCAGCCTGTGGCCACACGTTTGCGACTCTGAGTCAAGTTCTCCAGTGGAAAGCTCCAGAGCTCTTCCGTGAGCCCTCCTCCTGCAGCCAGGAGCGTAAGCAACTGAGATCCTGTGGGAGCCCCGTACTTGCTGAGCTGGTGAGGCCGGCTGCGCTGTTATTAAAGAGCCCCGCTGACTCTGCAAGTCAGAGCCCAGCCCGTGGGTAGCCGGGGGGCCCTCCCTCGTTGTTGAGCCTGGGCCAAGGTCCCCTGGAGCAAGGGATGCTTCTCTTATCAAAAGAAATGGATGGAATAATCTGGAAGGTAGTAGCTTGGGTAAATACAGTGAAGTGGGGTGGGGGGAGGAAGAGAGAGGAGGAGGAGGAGGAGGAGGAGGAGGAGGAGGGAGTTGAACTACTTTCAGGGAAAGAGGGGAGGCTTGAGTGCCCTTATACTCAGAGTTGGGGCCCATGGAACAGGAGCCTCATGGTCACCTAGAAGCTTCCATAGCAAGGCAGACCCGACTACTGGCCCCAGTGTCTGCTGTGTGATGAGATGACTTGCTGCATGTGTGTGTGTGCTTGAGATGCCCCGTGGTAGCTATGGGCAACCCCGGGGAGCATCCAGAGGACCCAGTCACCAGGAGAAAGAACCTCTAGGACAAGTGGAGGCCCAGCTGCCACACTGCCTGTCCAATGTGACACTAGCCACCTGTGGCTCATACAGTCAGATGCAAATTGATGGAGATGAAGCACAGTGAGATAGTTTAGTTCTGTGGTCCTGCAAGTCACATTTTGAGTGCTCAACAGCTGCTTGGGGCTCATGGCTTTCCTACTGGACTGGACAGAATTCTCAGCTGGGCGGCTCTGGTCTGACTGTGTATCCAGGTGTGACAGAGGACCCCTGCATCCCCAGCTCTCTCTGAATGATAGCTCTCTTCTGACTGACAGAGAGTGGCGTAGGTGACAGGTGTGCGGAAACTCAGATGTGGGGCGCAGGGTGCAGCAGATTCAGGAAACAGCTGCATAAAATCACCTGGTGAAATCAAGGCTTGATTAGATGAGGGGGGGCACCGGGAGGGAGTTTGAGGTCACTCGGCCCAGACCTCCCCTCCCGTCCCAACCCTTCATTTAACAAACCCAGGCTGAGGAGCCAGGGAAGGGGCAGTGTCCAGGCTTGAGATCGGGCTTGGACTCCAGCCCAGCGTCTGACAGCGAGACCGACCATCTGCTGTGAGGAGTCTCCATGAAATGAACACAAGGTGTTGGAAGAGAGATTGTGTGAAAGAACGTTCCAGAACACAAGATCCTATGCCTGGAACCTCGGTGGGAGATGGTTGGAGTGATGTGGCCTGTGGGGGTGAAGCTAGGAAAGGACATTTCAGGCAGGACCAGGAGATGGTGGGCAGCGGGTCAGGGCAGGGGCCTGGCTCCGTCTCTACCCTGTTCTACTGTCTGACACATGCATAGGCAGAGGCAGGAGAGTGGTTCCCCGACTTCTTCCTCCCCGGCCACATTTCTGTGTCCCCATTCCACCCCACCAGAGGGGTAGGTTCAGGGGACTGAGGTATGGCTACCAGGGGAGGAAGAGACCAAACTTGGACAGCAGGGGTACCACTACTTATGGGGCTGGGCCCTAAATGCACTCTGTTCCCTGGAAACCAACCAGGTGCAGATGACAAAGGGAAGGACCCCTCGGGCCTGGGAGATAGTGAGAATACTGGATGAGAGGTGCCTAATCATCCAAAGACTGGGAGGAGAGGACATCCCACTAGCCCACTGGGGACTATCCCCGAGAGAAACACTCCCATATTGTGTGCACACCACTGAGAACTGGGGGATGCTTGTTACAGCAGCTGGTCTACCCTGGCTAACAGGCTGGGTTTGGAGCATGTTTTGAAATTCTCGTGTCCCCACCAGACACCTGAAGGTCCTCTCCTCCCCTCCCTCCTGAAGACCCTCTGTCCTTGCTTCTTTCTGTCTAGGATCTTTGTAGTTTCCTCCAACTGGCCTTTCCGGCCCCTCAGTCCAGGACAGTCAGCTTCTGTGAAGGTGACTCCAGGTTACTGTCACATTCATGGGTCTATCAAGGTTATGGCAGATCCCAGGGCACAGGCAGGCCCCTGCCTGTCTGGGTGGGAACCGCCCTCTGCATTCCCATGGCACACAGTGGGTGCTGCCACCCTGTCACTGCCTGGCGCAGTGTAACATCCCACTTGGTGCCTGACTGGCCTGGCCTGCTGCCTCACTGAGGTCCAACCAACACACTGCGCAGTCAGCCGGAGCCAGCACACAGATACCGCTGCACACCTGACCTGGCCCCCACGTCCCCCTCCTGGCGTTCACGCCCTGCGAGATCCCCACCCCTGGAGTGCCAGCCAGACCTGGTGGGTGGCTTCTAAGGAGCAGAGCAGAGTGCGAGATGGGAGGTATGACTCCCAGGACTCTCATCTTCTGCCCTGATTGGCATGCCCACGTTGATGAAGAAAGCTGTCATGTCAGAGAGGCCCAGGTGGCAAGAAGGGAGGTGACTTCTGGCCACCAGCCCTTAGCCCCACACCCCGTAAGGAACTGTGGTCTGCCAGCAGCCAGGGAGTGAGCTGGGGAGGGGTCCCAACCCCAGCAAAGCCCTCAGATGAGACCCCAAACTTACCAATACCTTGCTGCAGCCATAACACAGCCCAGGCCAGGGGACACAATGGGCCAGGCCTGGACCCCTGACCCCCAGGGCCATGAGAATCACTCTGGGCTGTTTTAATCCAGGAGGCTTCAGGTGATTTCTAATGCAGCAGTAGTTTGCCGGCACAGAAATGGAAAAATATTCAACACAGGACCAGGAATCGGTCCTCGGGATCAAGTGGTGGGTAATGGACGGGGTGGGTGGAGATGCGGGAAGTGGGAGAGATCAACAGCAGGAAGGTGGAACTTGGTAGGGGACAGGGGTGTGACCAGACAGATAGCCACCAGGGACCCTCTCAGGTGGGCTGGCCGGTGAGGGCTCTGGGCACCTGTGGGTGACAGCTCTCTGCGTCCCTGCACCCAAGTATGACGAGCTCTCACTCCACATTCTGTCCACGGAGTTATAAATATTAAAAGGCGCCGGGGGAGAGATTGCGAAATAGGGCTGCGGGCAGGAGACGGCTCTGAGAGGGGGAGGGACGGGAATGGATTTTCTCTTCCTGGTCCTGCTTCGGTGCGTTCATTGCAGAAGGTGCGGCCGGCGATAAGGAGCAGGCAGCCAGTGCTCTGCGGGCTGGGAGGGACAGCAGCCCCTTGAGGGTCATCTGGAGAGGATGGGGAGGACACCACTTAGCACTGGGGCCTGGCCTTCTTCACGAGGCCCCTGAGGAGTGGAGCTCCTCCCCCCGCCATGCTGGGAGCTGCTCCTGAGGGTCGGCCCTGTTGGTCTCAGGCTGGTGCAAAAACCACAGAGTTAGGTAAAATCAAGCCAGATAGAAGTCATGGGGCGAGGGCTCCTGTGTGGGCAGGCTGGGCATTTGGGGCCCTTCTGCCCAGGGGTGAGCTCCAGAGCCCCTCCGAATCTCCCCCTGCATCATATCCACACGCTGGTGCGTGAGTGAAGGTGGCGATGAGTCCTTGCCCTTTCTCTCCTGTGCCCTGGGCTCATGATACCGGGTGCAGCTCAGCTGCCCCTTCCTTCACCCCTCCTCTCCACTTGGGGTGCACAGTACTGTTGGGAACACTGCTCCATGTCCTGGGGTGAGCAGGGCAGAGCCCTGTCCCCCCACTGGGACAGCTGTGGGTGCTTCAAACAGCTCGGATGAGAAGAGGGAGCATCTCTCTCTCTCCTGTTGAGGACGATGGGCTCATCTTGCTAAGGAGGGAGAGGAATCGGGTCCTGGGCCTGTTGTCACCCTGTACAGTCCCAAAGATGGGGACTGCGCTGGCCTGTGTGTCTAGATCTGTCAGTCCAGGGATGGAGCTTGGATGGCTGTTGGCCCTGGGTTAGCTCCTGGTTCACCCATCCCAGGAGGTGCAGTCGGGGTGGGGGCGGACTGGTGAAGATCACGCCTCTACAGACAAGAGAGGGAGGTACTGAGACGGCTAGTCCCTCGCTCTGTATTTGGGGACTGGTACGGAAGGACACAGAGCAAAGAAGCATCTGGGTTGAAGACAGAAACTATCTGGGGGAGAAAGAACAGTCACAAAATGAATAGAAGGATCTCATAAGTTGGACTCAAAAGAACCGGGTGCAGCCCAATGTCCCCCTCCAGGTGACCTTGGAGACATAACTTCTCTGAGCCCCACTTGTCTCATCTGTCAACCAG
The DNA here is from genome assembly GCF_964194105.1 of Spermophilus citellus. Classification (NCBI taxonomy): domain Eukaryota; kingdom Metazoa; phylum Chordata; class Mammalia; order Rodentia; family Sciuridae; genus Spermophilus; species Spermophilus citellus. The sequence goes on from NC_138199.1 coordinate 71,307,379, forward strand.
TGAGTAACAATGCCCCTCTACAGGGTGGCCCCACAGAAGGCACACGGCTGCTTCTGTAGGGGCCCTGCACACGCACAAGATTTCCGTGAGTCCAACGTCTGAACCCCACCTGCTAAAAGTTGTCTCACCTCTGAGACATTCAGAGGCTTCCAGAACCAAATGACTGCGGTTGGTGACTGTTACTCCAAACTCTAGAAAAAGGAGGGGAGGCACCTGGGACCCCCTGAACCCGTTTACCTGTAATAAAGGGGTGGGCGGGGTGGGGCCCCTGGCCTCCTCGGATGCTGTTTGTGATTCTTGGGTGGAAAGTCCCCAACCTGATTCAGCTTGAGGCCGGGCTGTCTGGGCTGATGTCTTGACAGGATGATGGATGGGGACCAGCTGACACCGCAGCTCAGACTCTGCATTCTTTATCTGGAGCTGCCCGCGGCACACGGCAGCAAATAAGCAATCCAGTTATGGGATCCCTGATAAAATTCCTCCAGGACCCAGGAGACAGTCATGCTGGATTCAATAACTCGGAGGGCTGGGAGGCGCGGGGCATGCCGGGAACGCAGCTCTGCCACCGGGAAATTCTCCCTGGGCCCGGAGCTCTCACCCTGGGAATTCCATCGACCTCGCTGTCGCTGGTCGGCTCCTGGACTCCACCGTCTGGACGCCCAGTTGTCTTTACCGTTTGAGATGCGCTGCAAATAGCAGGAGGAGGTAGCTGCCAAGAAGCTGGGCTCTGGGGTTGGAGTTGGGTATGGAGATGCTGGCTTTTCCTTCCGGGACTTGTCACCAGAGCCGGCTCACTCATCTGGCCCACTCTTTGGCCTCCAGCTGACCCTCTGAGATTCAGTGGTGACACCCCTTGGAGGTCTAGGACAACTCACCCCACACTGTGTCACGCCGGCCCCACAGTCCCCACAGACTTCTGCAGTGTCGTTCTTCACCGTCAGGCTTCCACCTCCATGCTGGGCCAAGGAGACGCCCAAGCAAGGCCCTTCTCTGTCCAGGAGGGACTTTTCCAGCCTCTCACTGCTGTTGCTCAGAGGGCCTTGCACTGCGCCAGGAACCTGGGGGATGTTTCCGCTCCTTGGGAGCATTCTGGGTATATCCCCATTTTACAGATGAGAAAGCCAAGGCAGGGGTAAGGTACATCCCTGGACAGGTCACCCTGTAGTCCCAGGCAGTCCGGTCCCTGTCTTCCTGTGACCACCAGTGATCACCATGGACGCAGATGGGGAGACCACTCACTCCTCCACCCTGGGCCCCAGCTCGGCCCTTCCAGAGGAGGCTATTAAGAACTTCCTCCCCAGCCACCCCAGTAGTCTGTTGATCCTAAGGTCCATGGCAAGTCTAGCTCAGGGCTGGGCAACCTGGGTGTGCATCCTGGTTTTGCTTCTTGTGCTGTCTGACCTTGGCTGACCCTGAGGAGCTCATCTCCACACAGGCAGCTGCAGAGCCGGCAGCAACCGTGGCACTGACCTTGCTCTCAGGACCTGGGAGTGCATCCCAGCTGGGTTAGGGCCAGGCCTCCTCAGATGAGTCCCCAGAGCAGCACCGCGCTCCCCGAGGGCTGATTGGATCATCCTTTGGGGCGGGGATGCAGGTCAGCGGCAGGGCGCTTGCCTGGCATCACAGCCCTGGGTTCCATCCCAGCACACCAAAGATAACAAATAGATAAGGAGCCTTCCTGCCTCAACTCTGGAGCCTCTCTGTGCTTCCACACAGCGGTTACCTGGGATTTCTGGGTCCTGTGCACCTCCTCTGCTGTGCTGTCTTTGAAGAGGCGAGTCAGTTAAACGGAGGCCACCAGGGTGGACCCTGATCCAACATGACCGGAGTCCTTGTGAGAAGAAGAGATGGACAGAGACGCACATGCGGTGGACCACTGTGAGGGTGCGGGAGGACGGCTCTCTGCAGGCCAGGGAGAGAGGCCTCCGAGAGACGAGCCCTGTGGATGCTCCCATCCTGGACTTCAGCCTCTGGAGACGTTTCCATTGTTCAAATCCCACCTCCTGTGCGCGTGGTCACAGCAGCCCTGGCCAGCAAATCCACGTGGGGAGCCCAGCATCCCACTCAGGTGCATGAACAGGCTGGTACCGCGGGGAGGAGCCACGGCCAGCACCGGGGAGTACTGCTGAGCACGGGAAGCCGACAGGCTTCAGGAGGCAGAGACGAGGACGTGGGGAAGTGCCCGGGAGCCCTCTGCGTCCTCCCGAAAGAGGACCCATGAGGATGTGGAATCTGGCTGGAAAATGATCCCGTGATCACAGCTCAGCCCTGGCCCAGGCTGGCAGCTCCGCCCCTCCCAGGAGGCCCTGTGCCCTGGCCCTGGGCCCTCTGGACACACGGCTCCTGCCCTCCCCACTCCAGGCACCCCTCCCTTCCTCTTCCCCCACCGCCAACCCCCCACTGGCAGCTTCTCTATCACAGACCTGGCTTGGGGCCTCTCCCTGGCCTCTCCCTGCTCACACGTGGGGCCTGCTCCCTGCTCCCTCTGCTCATCTGTGGCTTGCTGGGACCTGGGAGGTGCCCACAGGTGGGCGTGCCCAGGGCTCCTCCCCACACAGAGGGCAAATCCCTCCGGCTTTGCTGCATCTGGGACCCCGAGGTCCCCGAGAGTCCTGTCTGCTGAGCTGCTGCCTGTTCCACACGGCCCTGCCCTTCGGGGTCTGCAAACCCACTTGTGAGCACTTAAGTGTGGCATGTTGTGAGACCAGGATGGGCTCTTCCATCCTCGCTTGTTTCTTCTTTTTAGATTTTGAAGAAACACATGTTCAGCAACATTCACGCTGTTTTGTTCTCTGAAGGGCCCTGGAAGAATCAGACGTTTCTGTGTTCTCTCCCAAGCACAGATATCAGGGTAAATTGTTTTCTGAGGCTTCCTCCTCCTTCTCCTTCCTCTTCCTTCTTCTCTTTCCTCTTCCCCTCCCCTCCCCTTCCTCTCTCCCTCCTCTCCCTCCTCCCCTCCCCTTCCTCCTCTCCCTCCTCCCCTCCCCTTCCTCCTCTCCCTCCTCCCCTCCCCTTCCTCCTCTCCCTCCTCCCCTCCCCTTCCTCCTCTCCCTCCTCCCCTCCCCTTCCTCCTCTCCCTCCTCCCCTCCCCTTCCTCCTCTCCCTCCTCCCCTCCCCTTCCTCCTCTCCCTCCTCCCCTCCCCTTCCTCCTCTCCCTCCTCTCTCTCCTCCCCTTTCCTTCCCCCTCTCCCTCCCCTCCCCCCTCCCTTCCCCTTCCCCCTCTCCCTCCTCTTCTCCTCCCCACTCCTCCATTTTTTTAATGCATACCTTGTGTTAACTCTTTCTGAAGGTCGATACCCCGTAAGGTAAAGATTCCCCAAGTTGCATGGCATGGTTGTCCTTGGGGGGTCCTTGCCTCTCAGCACTGCAGCAGTGGTGACCCTGGTGTCCCATGCCACCCTGGGGGTGGGGCAGAGGAGGCAGATGTCTGGGTGACCTGGGGCACAGGCACGGCTCACCCTCAGGGACTCTGGGTGCTTCCTCCTGCCTCCCCCAGTGGGAGGCAGCTTCTCCTGCTTTCCCACGGCCCCTGCCCACGTCGCAGTCTGGAGCCCAGGCCTATCTTCCCCATCTCCTCTAGCACTGCTGGCCAGAGTTCCCTGCTCTTGCCTTTACCAGAGACAAGCCCTCCCCACCTGCTATGCCCTCTCCACCTTGGGTTGGCCCCGCTGGCTCTCCAGTGACACACAGCCACCTCTTTCCCCCTGGACAAGCATTTCATCTATCTGCTTCTCCCTGGCCTCGCCCCACCTGGTCAGTTATTTTCTGTTGCTATAACAAAATGCCCGAGACCAGCAGATTTATAAAGAAGTTTATACGGCTCACTGTTCTAGTGGCTGGAAGTCCTAGAGTGTGGTGCCAGCATCTGCTCAGCACCTGGCCAGGGCCTGTTGGCTACATCACAATGTGGTGGAGGCCATTGTCCATGGTGGGGCTGAGCAAGCCCGATGCCCTCATGACCTCATCTAATCCTAAAGACCTCGGAAGGCCCCACCTCCGAACAGCAGGAGCAGTGAATGAACCTGGGAATGAGGTGCCAGCACCGGAGCTCTGGGGCACACGTCCACACCACCAAGGCCTCCTCGTTGTCTCTGGGTGGGAAACTTCTCCCCGGACCTCAGGGTTTCCCACCTTCCCTCCAGAGCGTCCTGGAGACATGGGGGCAGAGGAGTGCAGCAAAGGGTGCAGGTCCTCCTCCAGGCCTGGCCAGTCTGGGTGACAACTACACTCAGAAGTAGTGAGGAGGGCTGGGGCCTGCAGTGGGATGTCCCCAGGTCAGTCCAGGTGACCACCTTCAGGCTCCTGTCCCAGGGAGAGCAGGACACACCTCCCGTTCTCTCCAACTCCCCTGCCTGCTGTCACCAGCTCTGCACAGCAGCACGGGCACTGTCACACCGGCTCCCAAGCAGGGGATTTAATCAGCCTCTTGGCTATTAGTCCCTGAGTAGTAATTGGAGTGGCCTGATTGGGCCTCTCTATTAGGCCTGGGAGCGAGGGGAGACACGCTCCGAGCCCTTCCTCCGCCTGCTGATCTGTCTGTCTGGCGTTGTATCTGGAGCCCTGAGCTCGTGCCTGAGCAGCGAGGCACTTTATGGTATTATTACTACTGAGCTCTTAGAAGGCACTTCATCAACGGGAGGGAGGGTGCTGCGGCCGCCACTGCCCAGCACGGTGCTGCAGACGGAGAGATACGGATCTGGCGCTGGCTGTGCGGCATCTGATGCCCGCGCCTGAGGGTCCTGTGATCCTGCAGGAGGAGCCTACCCCCTTTCTCCTGATAAGGGAGTCGGGCCACAGGAAGCCCAGAGAGGGTGCAGGCCAGAGGAAGGATGCACAGGGGAGGGCTTCCTGGGGTTCTCTGAGAAGCCCACCTGGGTCAGGGGGTGGTGGGTGGGTCATTTATTGGGATGTGATCCCAGGAAGCCCCAGTAGGGAGTGGGGGAGTGGAACAAGGAGGGAGGAGACCCAGAAAGGGTGCCGTGCCCCAGGCCCTGGGGGCTCAATTCCACCAGGAACCTCAGGAGGAGCAGCTCGGGGTGTGTGTGTGTGTGTGTGTGTGTGTGTGTGTGTGTGTGTGGTGTGTCCCTGTTGCTGGGGATGGAACTGGGACTTGGAGCATGCTAGGTAGCCCTCTGCCGCTGGGCCGCACCCCCACCAGAACGCAGTCTTCCTCTCCAGTCCCCATCTGTTGACTGCGGCTGCTCCCTGGGCACAAGCTCCCCAGCCCTCTTAGTGTGGCCCTGGGAGAAGCCCCTGGCTGGAGACTCACGATGCAGTAGCATGGGCTGGCCCCGGGAGGGGCGGGCATTGGGTGACAGTGGCGAAGGGGGCTGGTCACTGGTGTTCTGATCAGAGGAAGAGCCCGGGGCAAGGGGTCATGTCCCTTCTCCCTCACCTCAGCCCTGCCAACTCTATGGGTCCCCTGCATCCATGTCACCGTCTGAGGTCACCAGGCCAAGCAGAGCCATGTGGCATCCCCCAAGCAGCAGCTTAAATGGCTTTTAAAACTCCTTCCCCTTCCTGCTGACATGGGAGGCCGAGCTGCTGCCCCGGGCTCTGGGCTCTTCTTCAAAGGGCACCCCCAGGCGGGCGGGAACCTTGCTAGGAAAAGCTCTTTTCTTTTCTTCTCTTTCCTGACTTATTTTTGTCTTGGTGGCAGAGGGCTTGCTCCTGCATCAGCTCCCGACTTCAGGGGGTGCGTGGGGTCCTGCAGCCCCAGCCCTGACCCCCTCCCAGGGCCCCAGCTCTGACTCTCCTTTCCGCCCGCTCTGCTGGGATGGCTTCCCCCGTCCACGTCTTGATGGGGGAGCTGGTCTTCATGGTCCTGTGTGTCTAGTGGGAACTTGGCGTCTCTATCCAGAGATGACAGCGTCTCCAAGGACAGGGATCAGCCTTTCTCTGGGCCTCCAGCAGGGCCTGGCGGAGGGCCTGTGCGGGCGCCGCTGCCCTGCGGCAGGGTGAGTGGCATCTGAGCTCCCCACGAGGCTGCCTGCTGGCCCAGGTGGGCTTTGAGTGGTGTCTGCTCCCGAGGGGATCTGTCAGGGCTGAAAGTTCTGGAGCCCTAATCATATCAAGGGCCAATTCAGTGTGGATTAAGAGGACACTGCATCCGTTCCAAGGGCGCAGCTCGGGGGCAGACAGGAGGGCCCTGGGCAGGAAGGGAAAGTCAGGAAGCACAGAGGCTCCAGTCCTGTGGACTGTCCAGGCTCTTAGGTGCCTCTGGCTCAGGCCTGTCCCCAGTGCTGGGCATTCTGCCTCCTGCCTGGAGCCGTCTTTCCTGCCAGAGGCCCTGCTCAGGGGCCCTGTCTTTCTGAAGATCAACTTGTTCAGTGTCTCTCGGAGTCCAGACCTGTGGCCCAGTCTGGGGATAGCTGTATCTAGGGAAGGGGTTACCTGTCCCCCACAGGGAAGTCCAGGGGTTAAAGACAAGGCCTGGCAGAGATCTGTAGCCTGAAGCTCTGGATCTAGGAGCAGGGGCAGGACTGTCCACCAACAGAAGGGCAGAGAGAAGAGAGGGGCGCTAGCTGACCTCCTGACCCTCAGGACACACCCCGTAGGCTCCTTTTATGATCAAGAACCATGCGACCCAGGGATCGCGCCTTTAGTTTTGGTAGTCGGAGCCGCAGCCAAGGTTCCAAAAGTGAAGGAAATTGCTTAGGCCCCTGAGTTGGAGGCTGGCGGCATGGCCAGGGTCCTGAGCCCAGCCCGTCTCCGACAACCTTCAGCCTCCACGGAGGAGAAAATAAACGAGCCCAGGGCTAGAGAGGTGCCCACTCGCTCAGCCAGTTGGCAGGGGCAGAGAGGCCCAGCTGCCAAGCTCCTGACAGCCAGCAGAGCCTGGGGGTGGCTTCCTTGGAGCTGGCAGAAGACATGCTCCAAGGTGGGGCCGGGACACGGAGGCTGCTCTGCTGGGGGCCGTTCACTCTTTAACCTTGTGGGGGGCTCCGTCCTTCAGCAGCCGGGAGAGGGATGAGGCTGCGGAGTTGACGGAGGTGACAGAGGGGGAGGCTGAGGGGGAGGAGGCTGAGGAGGCTGCGGCCGGCGCAGACTCGCTCACTCATGGCAGAATTGACTCTGGATAAACAATTACAGTCTATTTACCTCGGACCATATGGTGTTGGGGAACAGGTGTGCGGGTAATGAAGAGCCCAGCTCCAATTAAGCGTCTGGGAACCCGGCCGGATTCCCGCTGAATCTTTTGCTTGGGCTGAGGCCCACTTACAAATGAGAGTTAAAAGGACCCAGGTTCGGAGGAGGCAGGGGTGGGGCTGGTGAGGCTCCGAGGACGCTGGGCTGCTTCCCATAGGTGTCCTGGACAGGTAGGGGACAGCGGCAGCCGTTCTGTTCCTGCTGGAGAGAGAGGCAGAGCCCAGCGACCCTGTCCACATGGGTGACGTCAGGGGCACCTGGGAGTTCTGAGGGGGACTTCATGGCTACTGACTTCCTGGCAAAGCCGCCCCGTGCCTGTCAGGGTAGACAGCTGGAGAGGATCCCTGGGCGGGCAGGTCCTTGTTTCCTGTCAAGGTCCTCTCCACCTGGGCCTCCGTGTGCCCCAGCTTTGGGTGCCTACCATGTACTGAGCGAGACACCCCGACACCCCGACGAGCCAAATCCCCAGCGGCCTGCTCTCCCTGAGTTTGTATTTGAGGGAGATGGAGATTCGGACGTTTTAGGGGAATGGAAAGACAAACAGATGAGTCACCAACACGGAGATGGGTGTGTGCAAGGAAAGCCGACCGCTGGTCTGCTGGAGGATTTCCGCCATCCCTGCAGGCCCAGCTCCGCCTCGGGCCCCCTCTTCTGACACCACCCAAACGCCACCAGGTGTCGATCCCCACCTCTTCCAGGCCCCTGGCCGTGCCTGCCCATGCCCGTATTGCTGCAATCAGGCGGTTTGTGAACAGCGGCTCTGCCCCCCTCCCTCCAGGACCTTCTCCAGGGATGGAGGGCGTCGGACTCCTGTGCTATTTGCAGCCCCCAGTGCAGGGTCAGGCGGGCAGGAAGGAGGCTTTGGTGAGCCGCGATGCAGACGGGCCTGTGCAGCCCCAGCCTCCTGGGGGGGGGGGGCTCGTCTGGCCTGCGGCGCAGACACTGTCCACTCTGACCCCAGAAGGTAGACAAACTGCAGCTTGGGAGAGTGCCAGCCTTGGGAAGAGCCCCGCGCCTCATGTGACGAGGAGCTGGGCAAGGTGCCCCTTGCAAGTGTTCTGGAGGCTGCTGCGGAGCCAGAGAGAAGACGAACAGCTCCCGTCCCTGCGGTGGGCTGATGGGAGGAGGAGGGCACATGTTCCAATGAATCTCTGGTGTCAGTTTTCACCGTGGGGAGATGAGGCTGCACTGACGGGGGCTGGGAGGGGGGAGCGGCGTTTCTTCTAGGAAGCCGGAGTTTCTGTCGCTGGTGAGGAGAGAGACAGAAATGGAGATTTTTTTTTTTTTAAATGCTCCTTCTCCTGGCGAATATTTTTGTTTTATTTTAATCTTGATTTTATGCATTGCTTTGGGGCCTGTCAGATCTAAATCAGCACCTTCTGAAACTGCCCTGTGAGGGACCCTCTGCACTGTCCCGCCACCCCAGCCCCCGTGGTTCGCTCACGGCCTGGCCCTCTGGGGCATGCCCTCTCATCCTTGGGCACACTGACCACTCTGTAGGGCTCTCTTCGGCTCTAATGACAGAGGTGACACCTGTGTCTGGTCTGCAGGAAACGGTAACAGATGATTCCGGGGGAAGTTCGGGTCTCCAGGAGGAACTAGCACAATTCCTGGGGGTGTGGGGTTTCCAGAGCCAGGAATCGGGAAGGCTCCAATCCCCAGCCCTCCCTTCCTAACAGAAAGACCAGGAAGCAAACTAAATGGGTCTAGAAGTGAGAAACAAATTGGATTTTTAAAAAATGCTCCGGTTCTAATGATCGGAGGGGTTATTCATAATCCCGGAGTAGGAAGTGTGTCTTGAAATCTATGTTTTGCGTTGACAGCTTCTCCCTAATGGGCAAGATCTCACACGATCGGGCCATAAAACACAGAGCTCCTCTGGCCCTGCCGCGTGTCTGAGGAGGGCCATGGACGCGTTCCCAGCACAGGCAGAGGACAGCGAGCTCTACGCCTGGCTCAGGGTCCTTGTACTTCCCGGGGTCCCAGTGGGTGGTGGAGGGTGGGGCTGGAGGAAGAAGGTGCGGCAGGCAGAGTTGCTGTGGGAGCTAGAAGTTTCCAGAATGCCGGAAGGCACGGCCCACAGAACACAGGCTTGGCAGTAGAAGGGTTCCATGTCAGGAGAGTCTGGGAAATGCCACGTAATCCAGCTCCCTGCCAGAGACCCAGAGTGCCCAGTGGCTTGTGGCTTTGCTCAGCCCAGTCGCTCGGGAACATGTTGGCTACAGGCCCTGGCGATGTCCCGAGGGTCAGTTTCCAAGAACACATGGAGGTGAGCTTAACCAAGCTGGTTTCCTAGGACAGCCGTGATGACGGACCTCGCGGCCACTGTGTGGCTCAACCTACAGGAATTGTGTTCTCAAGCTCTGGAGGTGAGAAGTCCAAAATCAGGGTGTCCACAGCCATGGTTCCTCCCGAAGGCCACAAGGAAGGACCTTGGCCTGTAGATGCTGTCTTCTGTGTCCTCCCAGGATTGTCCCTTCACACATGTCCTGTTCAATCTCAGAAGACACCGTCATATTAGATTGGGACCCCTTCTGGCCCCCTCATTTTAACTTAACACTATCTCCAAACATGGGAACATCCTGAGGTACTGGGGATCAGGGCTACAACATATAAATTGAGGGGGACTCATTTCAATCCAAGACAATAGCAATGGGCCTTGGCATTAAGATTGGAAACTCAGTGTTGATGGGAGCAGAAGGTGGGCAGAAAGATCGCTGCCCCAGGGGAGACTCCTATTGCCCACCCTAACAAAACAGGGATATTAACAGTAACCACATTTGTGGAGCATTTTATAGATTACTAAGTATTTTTTCACTCACTGATTACTGTGATCCTTCTAACAACCAGTAAGGTAGGAGACCTATTCTTATTTCCACATGTATTAGTCAGTGGTCTGTTGCTGTGACAAAATATCTGAGAAGATCATCTTATGAAGAAGAAAGGTTTATTTTTGTCTCACAGTTTCAGTCCATGGTTGGCCCAGTTAATTTGGGGCCTGTGGTGGGGCAGAATATTGTGGGAGGGAGCATTTTCCACATGGCTGAGGAAGCTGCTCAAGTCATCATGTCTAGGAAGGAGAGAGAGAGAGAGAGAGAGAGAGAGAGAGAGAGCGCGCGAGAGCGAGCACGCGCGCGCAGGGGCCAGGGTTCACAAATCCCTTTTCAAGGACATGCCCCAGTGACCTAACTTCCTTCCACCAGGTCCTGTCTCCTATAGCTTCTATGACCTCCTGAGGTCAAGCCTTCAATACATGAGCTTTTGAGGACATTTAAGATCCAAACACAATTCCACATTGCAGAAGGGGGTGGTCACACTCGGGGACATTGAGTGACTACTTTAGGTCACCCAGTACATGGTGCAGTCAAGAGCTAAGCCCACGTGGGCTTAGAGGGGCAGGCCTGAACGCCAGTGAGGGAGCCGCCCCTGTGCCCCCCGGGATGGGTACCCTGTAGCTGGCAGCAGAGGCAGGAGCCATCTCGGAGCCCCTCAGGGGCCCTGTTTCCTGGAGCCCGAGTATCCACAGGTGGCACTTGTCCCAGGGAATCTGGGCACTCTGGGGTCCCGGGCTCTCCTCCTGCAGCTGGGATGAGACCACCTCTGGAGCTTCCCAGGAGCTTTGGGATGAGCGGATCCGGCCAATCGTCCAGGCACCTGCCCGTCAGAGCCAGAAGCCAGCCAGGGGGACTAATGGCAGAGTTTTCAGCTGTCCCCTGGGATAGAGCAGGTTGGGAGGGGCAGGACATGGAGCCCAGAGCTCGGCCACCGGCTTTCCCAGCCGTCTCAGAAACAGCCTGTCAGAAAGCATTTTCCAGAGTGAGCCATTCAGGGACGAGCCGCGGTGGGTGACTAAGGCCGGGAGGGTCAGGACTGACTCAGCAGCCCAGGAGCCAGCAGCCTGGCCTGTCTCGGCCCCCCACCCCACCACCGTCCCCCCTGGCCCGGCCTCTTGCTGGTGGTTTCCGTGCTGCTTCTCGGCAGTTCAAGAACAGACGGGTCCTTTCCTGCCAGGCCCGGAGCCTCTTCTTCATGGATCCTTCCTCTTCTTGAGCAGAATAGGTGGCTCTCCAGGTGACCAGGCCGCATGCGCGTGGTCCCGAGTCTCCCACAAGATCAGGGCCAAGGGGGCGCCGCTGCCGCTCGGGGCAGGGGCTGAGCCGTGCAGCCTTGGAGGCCTACTCACGGCTGAGCCTCAGTCTTAGTTCAAACGGGGGCGGGGGCGGGGGCAAGTGACTACCAAGGACATAGTCCAGGTCCTGTGAAAGGGGATTAAAAAGTGCTCTGGAGACGGCAAAGCGGCTGCACAAACGGGAGCTGTATCAGAGTCGGGAAGGAGAAGAAGGCTGGGAAACCTGCCAGGACCTGCCACCAGGTGCGGTGGCAGCAGGAGACTGCATGGAGAGTGCTCAGAGGACACCGTGCAGCACCAGACCCCTCCTCAGCCTCCCGAGGGGCCTGCGAGCCGGGTCCACAGGAGGGGTCCTGGAGGCGCACAGCTCTGCCCAGGAAAACTGGAAGAGCAGAACCTGTGCGCTGCCCAACTCCAGGGGGCGCTCTCCACACAAACCCCCGTGCACTGTGAAGGCGGCGCAGAGGCCGAGGCCCTCTGGGAAAGGAAGGCTTGGCCATGTGTCATCGACTCTTCCCAGGACGGTCCCCGACTGTACCACGCAGAGAAAGGGCACCTCGCTTGACTGATCCCTGCTTTGGGCACCACTTTCTCCAAGTTCTCTGCCCAGTGACACCCCCCATCCACCAGAGGCAGGTTGAATTGTGCGACTCCTTTGTCCTGGAGAAGAGAGGACCAGCACCCTGCCCAGGTCCTGTGGGGTCACCCTGAAGACCCCCCTAAAGGAGCATGGAGTTTGGTTTTGTGGGGGAAGATGTGATGATCCAGAGAATATCTTACACCGTATGAATGGATGACAGGGTGGGTTAAAGGGTGACCCCCCAAAAAAAAGATCTATTAGGGTCCCAGCTGCCAGAACCTGGGAGTGTGACGTGGTGTGGAAGAGAAACCTTTGCAGATGTGGCTACGGATTGCAAAACGAGATCATCCTGGATTCAGGGTGGGGGCCCTGAGTCCCACGTGTCATGAGAGAAAGGCAGGGGATTTGGGGGGGGGAGGAGGAGAAGGCGTGTGACCACAGAGGGAGGTGGCCACGAGCCAAGGGACACTTGAGGGCAGAAACCAGAAGAGGCCAGGAAGGATCCTCCCCAGAGCCCTGGGAGAGAGCTCAGCCCTGTAGAACCCTTGGGTTTGGACTTCCAGCCTCTGTGACCGGGAGAGAGTCCATTTCCGTTGTGACAAGTCCCCAGGGTGTGGCAGTTTGTCCCGGCAGCCACAGTGACCAGTGGAGACCACGTTAAAGGGGAGCTGGCTGGTTCTGCACAGGGCCAGAGGGCAAACGAGGACCCTCAATGGAAGTCCAGGGGTTTGTCCCTCAGATCAGCTTGAGGAAGAATTTCCTGGAACAGGAGCCACCTAGAAACACTGGGACTGCCTTGGACAGGGTGGAACTTCCATGTCCCTGTCACCTGACTGCCTGTCCTTGGGAGTGTGTTGAACAGGATTCCTGATCCTGTGGGGAGGGGGCTCACTCAGTGACCCTTGAAGGACACATGCAGATTGGGTCCCCTGGGCATGTGGATCACAATGGTGACTTTCAGGACGCAAGGCCATAGGGATCACCTCCTGTCAGCTCTGATTTCCTTTTACAACAAGTGACGTTACTTGCAAATGTTGGACGGTGACTACTGTCAATAACCATTTACTTGTAGTTGGCTCCCATTCCCTGTGACGTATTGCTGAGACTCGAGAGGACCCACAAGGCTTTCTCAGAAGTAGGCACAGCCTTCTCGCGCTCTGGGTGCTGCAAGTCTCTGGGCATCTGCTTCAAATGCAGGTGGGATTTCACAGGCTGGGTTGGGGCTCGAGATTCTATACCACACCCCCTCCCAGGGGACAGTGATGCTGCAGGTCCACAGAACCCGCCTTGAGTGGCAGGGACCCAGAGAGGCTCATGGTCAGATTGCAGAAGAACCGGAGCTATTTCTACTCAGCAGGTGGGTGGTGGTTGCTTTTGTCTTGCTACAACCAGAATGAAACACAGCCGTCGCAGTCTCTTGTGTTGCTACAACAGAACACCTGAGACGGGCTCATTTAAAAAGAAGAGACATTTATTGGCTCATCGTCTGGAGCCCGGGAAGTCCAAGAGCAAGAAGGCCACACTCGGCCTGTGGTGAGGGATTTGTTCTGCATCGTCCCCTGGCAGGAAGCTGAAAAGCGAGAGACGGGAGAGGAAGGGGAACAGGAGGGGGTGGGAAGGCCAGAGAGGGAGCTGAACCCACCTTCTAAGGAACCCACCATGGAGATGGCAGCCCACTCCCTCCATAACCACGTGCACCCAGTCCTGCCCCTGTGACGTCATCTGGCCCCGTCCCCCAACACTGCTGCACTGGGGTGCAGTTTCCAACACGTGCCTTGTGGGGGGACCCATTCAGACGAGAGCAATCACCTCCCTCGGACTCCCTGAGCATCACGGCCAGCAGACCTGGAAGCGCCATTCCACTAACAATGCAGACTCCTGGGCTGCCTGCGCTCTCCTGTCTGGGGCCAAAGGGTCTGTGAGAAGATGCGGAAGGAACCTGGGTCCTGCGTGCCCCAGTCTTGACCCGCTGTGACCGCCAGTGCTCCAGGAGGTCCTCTGTGGATGGCAGATGAGACAGCCGAGGTGGAGAGAGGGTGGGAATGTGTCACACAGCACTACCCGGGGACTGGTTTTGGAGTCGCGCTGACTTCCAGGGTCCTACGGAACGTTACTGGGGCTCCTGTGCCCACTGCCTTGCCTGTGCCTCCCAGGCCTGGCAGAGTAGGATGGCAAGCCCAGGCCTGGGTCAGGGGTCCTGGTACATGGCCTCGCCCCAGACCACCCCCTCCCTCCCTGCTCTGGTTCCTTCCTTCCTTCCTTCCTTCCTTCCTTCCTTCCTTCCTTCCTTCCTTCCTTCCTTCCTTCCTTCCTTCCATACTAGGGATTGGACCCAGGGCCTCAAGCATTCTAGGCAAGGGCTCTCCCACTGAGTGACCCCGCAGCCCCTTTGTGAACATTTGAAAATGCTGAGACAGGGTCATGCTAAGTCCAGGAGACTTCCTGACGCCCCCAGAGCCCTGCTGCTCCTGGCTGGGGACGGTTAGACGCAGGACAGCGGGCAGCAGTGGGGACTGCCACGTGGGCTGCAGCCTGGGGAAGGGGAACTGCCGCCCTCATCTACGGACCTTCAGCCGCCCCTGCACAGAGGGAAGACCCCTGCGCACCCAGGAGGGGTTGGGCTGGGGAGCAGGGCCAGCTCTTCTGGTGGCAGTGTGGCCCAGATGTAGGCACCAGCAGGTGGCTCTGGGCAAATGCCCACTGCCCATCTCCATTCCGTCTAGGGTCCCAGTGGACCACCCAGTTACTGGGCCTTCCCTCTGTAGCTCCCCCGAGGCCGCCCTACCCTCCCCAAGCCTCTTCTGCCTTCTCCACGTTCTGGGGAGCTCCTGTTGCACCCCTTGCCTTGCCCAGCGTGGAAAGCACTGGCTGGCGCCACCCCAGGCAAGGAGAGCCCCGCCACAGTGCCCTTGGGGTGGTGGCACGTGTCTCCACGGTTGACGCCTTACAACGAGGTGCAGGGACCTGGGAGGGGGGGTTCAGAGGTGTGAGCGGCCAGGTCTGTGGGATCGGAGCTGACCTGGTCAAGAGGAGCGCCAAGGAGCGGGCAGGGCATTCTCAGGCCACTGGTTGGTGGACTGTGGTTTACCTGCCACCAACATGTCCCCCAAACTGTGTCAGAGCAGAGTCCCTGGGGAACTCTTCTCGGGGGCGCCCTGAAGCCATACCCCCTTGCCTTTGGGGAAAGGCAATTGCGGCAGAAGTGAGGCTTCATCCCTAGGAAAACAGACTCCGAGGTAAGCAAATAAGCCAATTAAGAGCCCGGCCGGGCTGGGAGGCCCAGAGCTCAGCTCTCATCTTGAGCAGCGGCGGCTGGGGCTGCGGAAGGTGCACGTCCTAATTACACACTTGGCATGACAGGCGGTGTCAGAGATTAAAGGAACCAACCAAGGGGCTCTCGGCACCCTTCCCCCAAGAACCAGCGCCGCCGCAGGAAGGCGATTACGGTGCCGAGGAGATAATTTCCTGGGCCAGGCTGTGTGTCAGCACTGCCTCTTGCCGCCCGGCCTGGGCGCCCCGGATTCATTTTCTTTTCTGTTGGCACAGCTGAGCAGGAGAAAACAAATTAAGCCCTTCTCCTGCGTCTGCCTCCCGGTGCCGCCCAGACCTCTTCCTGGGCTCCTCCCTCCCTCCCACTCCTTCTGCTTTCTTCCCCCCTCTCTCTCTCTTCTCCTTGGCCTCCTGCCGTCTCTGCCCCAGTCAGCCCCTCCTGTCCATCTCTAGTCTCCACATGGGAGCTCACAGACAGGGCAGCCACTGTGGCTACCCCTTTTTCTCCTTTTCCTCCTCTGACCTCCCCGAGGCCTGAGCCTCAACCCCTGGGGCTCCTGTGTGGGACTCCCTGGCCCTGGCTGATCACACTCCCATGTTGTCCAGTAGGAAACTGAGGCTTGGGGGCTCTGGGATGGGCCTCAGTTGCAGCAGCTGGCAAAGGTCAGAACCTAGATGATGAGCGTGGCCTCTGGTGGCAGAGGACCTACCCACCCTGAGCCCCGGGCAGGAGGAGGACGGGACGGCGGGAGAGGTGCATTCGAAAGCAATCCTAGAAAGCACTCTGGGTGTCTCCACTGGACAGAGGAGACTGGGCTCCAGGGGCAAGGGGGGCCAGGCTTCCAGGACCCCCACTGCAGACCCTGGGCCATGGACCTCCCTCTCTGCTGTGGGAAGGCGGCCGACTCCAAGTGGAGATTTGGAACCCAGAGAGGGGCTGGGGCTCTCAGAGGTCATATGACTTGCCCAAGGTCAAATCCCTGCCCTTTGCCCTCCAGCCTGGGGGACCCTTGGTCCCTTCTCTGCATCTTCAGTATCTTTAGGACCTTTACCTCTAGGAGCTGGGGGCTCATGGGTAGAGCATGTGCTTAGCACGTGTGGAGCTCTGGGTTCCATCCCTGGCTCTTAAACTGAACAGAACTCTCGCATCTCGGGAGGAGACCTCTGAACCCTTTCCCGTGGTGGTGGGCATCCGTCTGTGAGTGGGGGAAAGATGGCCACAGGGGTCTGGAGGTGGGCAATGGCCTCAACAGGGCTTCCTTGCTCTCGGGGCCTGAGATGGCTTGGGCTTCCAGGTGGAGGGCTTGCTGATGTCAGGGCAGCACCCCCCCATCCCTGTACATCTGTAGGGAACGGGGTGCCAAAGCGCCCCTTCCTGGCCTCCTCCCTCCCGTCTCTGCCCTGCTGCTCTTGCAGGGAGGGATCGGGGCTTCCCAAGTAGCCGGTAGGGGAAGGCCAGCGCAGCCTGCCCCCGTTAATGCAGAGTGTCTCCATTACCATAATAACTACCCACTTAATAACTGGCTTCCCCACTAATTCTAATTGAAACACGTAATGATATTTCCGGGCGCAGAGTGGCAAGCTCAAGTCTTGGCAGCCGGCTCCAGGGCCCCTGGCTTCACATGGCGTGAACCGTGGACGCTCCTCGGGTATGCTGCTGGAATCGACGGGGACAACAGATAGCAGGTCCTGTCCGGCTGCCAGGAGCCACAGCTGATGATAAAAGCCATTAAAGGTCAGCTGGGAATAGAAAACTATTTATGTTAAATGTCACAGATTAAGCCACAGAATGGGCCTCCGGTGGGGAGCGAAGGGTGAGGCGGGAAGCGCTGGTCACTGCTGCCTCTTCAGGAGCCTTGGGAAGGTGGGGTGGCCTGGGGCAGCAGGGTCGGCTGGGGGCTGGCTGGGCAGCCCTTGGTGTGCCAGCCCCTGGCTGGGCAGGCAGGTGTGTGTCAGCAGCCCCAGGTAATTGGCCGGGCTGGTTGCTAGGTGACCTGAGCCGTGCTGTTGTCTGGAGTGCCGTCCTGGGGACCCTGTGGTGTGCCTGACTGTAACGGAGAGTGAACAGGACAAGTCAGGACTCTGCTCTTCAGCCGGAGGCAGGGGGTCACTGAGGCACGAGCTGTACCCTCTCTTCACCATGGCCTCGGCCTCAGAAGCTGGAGTTTGAAGGACTCCAAGGGTCAGGGTGGGAGGAGCTTGGGGGCTCAGTGGGGCTGGGCCAGGTCCTCGAGGGCCCCAGGAGAAGGGGGGACCCCAATGACATCCTGCCACAAAAGTGCCCGCCTGTTAGCCCTGCTGACCTCGGGTTGTCTTGCCATCCAGTCAGTGGCTGTGGGCAGGGATGGCAAGCCCACTGTAATACTGGTGTTAAGCAGACGTGATTAGGAGGGGTGATTTTGGGGGGGGGAGGCTAAATATATAAACCACCACCCCCAGCCCTGTCCTGTAGCCCCCGGTGGAGACACAGGAGGGTGGCTGCTGGTCAGGAGTGTCTGCCGCATGCTCTCCTCTGTTAGTAGGGATCAGCTGGACTGTTCGAAGGGCCCTGAAGGAGATGCCATATCTGCTTCCCTCCTAACACCCCTGGGATGGGGAAAGACCTGGCCAGCCCCATGGGGCCCCAGGAGAGCCCCCTCCTCCACTCTTCCCACGTGCTGTTTGGCTGCAGAATGAGTGGGCCGGAAGAGACTGGGCCCAGAAGGACCCCAGGAGTATGCGCAGGATTAAGAGAGATCCCAGGAGGCCTAAATGTCCAGGTCCTGGACAAGATGGTGGAGAGGTGGGCTTGGTAGTTGGCCAGGGTTGAGGGGGCGCTTTTAGAGACAGACACAGGAAGAGTGATGCTGGTCCCTGTCACCAGTAGAAATGCATTGGCAGCCCCTCTGCAGCACCCAGAGGTCAACACAGGGAGCTTAACGCTAGATAAGGCCATTATCCTTGTTTCCCAGCTTCACTGTGAATGAGGAAGATCAATATGTTCCCAAGTAATTACAGAATGTTAAACTGTGGCAGGGAGAGGGGAGGTCCCAGGGACGCCAAGCGCTTAGAAGCGCCACGCAGTGTTTAAACAGGACCTTCACTAGTTGAAGGGGGAGGGGGTGTTGACTCGGCCAGTGGGAAGAAGAGGAGGCTGGGAAGGGAGTCTGGCCAGAGGCCGGAGGGCCTCCACTGCTGTGCCAGAAATCAATTCTGAAGGCAGGGGAGATTCCCTGGAGCTAGACAGAAAGCTGTGGGGAGGATACGCCAGGCACTGTTCTCAACCCTGCCTGCCTTGTGGTCCTCTGGATGGAAACAGATCGCTGGTCCTGGCCCAAGAGATTCTGATTCAGCAGGTCTGGGTGCCACTGTGGGTCCAGAGGCCAGAGTCTGAGAACCACTGTGGTGGAGAAAGGGGGGCAGGAAGCAGGGGTCCAGCTGGGGGAAATGGTAGGAGAGTGTTTGAGACCACTCAGTCTGGGACAGGCCAGTGGCATGGTGGCCAGTGGGAGGGGCCGGGTCTGGATATGGGGAGCGGGTGGCCAGTTTATGATGTGACCTCCGAGGAGCTGAAGCAGCTGTGATGAGAAGGAAGAAGGTAGAGAGTCGGGGGACTGGGAAGGGGGTCACCGCAGGGCAGAGTCCCAGGAGAACTAGGCCAGCAACTCAGGTCAGAGGTTCAGCTCTGTGAGCCGGATAGGGAGCCGTGCACCTGGACACTTTTAGCCCCCTGCCTTTAGACAGGGGGTCTCAGGGTGAGAGGCGCTTATGGCCCCAGGTGGCCTGGATAGGAAGGTCAGCAGTAGGTCAGGGCAGAGGCAGGAGCAACCTGGTTCCCTGGGTGCAGAGAAGATAAAGCACCCGGTTGCTGGTCCCTGGTCTACAGTCCAGGCATCAAAAGGGTCAGCACCCAAGGACCAGAGCCCCCATGGCAGGCTCTGCCCAGATCCATTCCCAAGTCCCCAGGCCTGGCTGCTGGCCTGGGGCAGCGGGAGATGTCTCCTGGGAAGTGTGGAGAATCTGGCCTTGGGCACAGCAGCAGGCAGAGTCTGCCTTTGGCTTCTGCAGCCATCGAGGAGCAGAAGAGGGGCCAGGAAGGACAGAGGGTGAGCAAAGGTTCAGGAAGAGGAGCCCAGACAGACCCCTGCATCTGGGACATGCTCCAGCGGATGCTCTGTCCCCGAGGCTGGGTCTCTGCCTCCCAGCAGCCCCCCTTCCGGCTCACTTGACAGTGTGTTCAGACCTACAGTCAAGTAAGACCCACGCCACTTGGTCACGTCTTAGGCACACACGACCCTCCATATTGGAAGGTTTCTCAGGGGACCCCACCTCTGTCCCTGGTGGCCACTCACTCACTTGCATGAGCACCACTCTCTCCCCATCCCAGAATTCCCCCTGACACAACTGCCCCTGGTGGGAACAGTTCTCCCAGAAGCCCCAGGAGTGCAGTGTCACAACTTCTCTGGGGTCCACAGCAAGCTTGCTGTCCCCCAGCCCTTCATCTCTGGGCAGGCGGCCTCCTGGACAGGTTCTGGTTTCCAAACCTCTGATCACACAGCCCCGTTCCCCTGCGCTCTGCTGCTCATGGTCACGATTGGGGTTTCATCCTGCTCCCCACCCAACCCCATGCTTAGCAGCCGGTCCTTAATGTGGGCACCCACCATCTCCCCTGGCACCAATAGTGGCACGGACGCTTGTTATATCGCGCTGGCCCATCCTTTCAGACCACGCTTCTCCCCAGCCACGGCAACTTTAGAGGAGGCCGCTTGGGCCCCCAGGGGGAAGGGGAGCATCTCTGGCTGGGTGGCCCTGTCCAGGGGAGACTTGGAGCCTAGAGAGAATGCACACAGACCTGGCCATGCCTCTTGAGGTCCCTGAGTGACAGCCCCATGCTTGCTCCTCAGCGCCCCCTGTGGGCTGCCAGGTGGGTGGACAGGCTCATTGCAGGCCTGGGGCTGGCTGAGTGGAACAGCAAGGCCAGGTCCCCTGGGCTGCTCACAGACACCCTCCTCCTTTACACGGAGGACCCCGGAGCTGGTCACCCAGCTGCATCCCCACCGACCTCCTTGGGTTGTGTCAGCAAACTCTGGCTCAAGGGCCCGATCTTTACTTCTCTGATTTTATAGTTTTCCTGAAAGGCGGCCGTGCCCACTCATGTAAGTATGAGTCCATGGCTGCTCTCGTGTGCCATGGCCCCGAGTAGGTGCAGCAGGCCTGGGTGGCCTGCGGTGCCAGAATGTTCCCTGTCAGGCCCTTTACAGAGCTGTGCTTACCAGAACACTACGGAGTAGGGGTTTAAACAATAGATGTTCACAGCTCACCCTTCTGCAGGAGGCCGCCAGAGATTGGGGACCTGCATGGCTGAATTGTGGACCCATGACCTGGCTTCTCAGTGGCCTTCTCACTGGGTCCTCACATGATGAGAGAGAGAGAGAGAGAGAGAGAGAGAGAGAGAGAGAGAGAGAGAGGGAGGGGCACTTATCCATGGAGCCCCACCCTCCTGAGCTCATCTAACTGTATCCCCTCCCCAAGGCCCGTCTCTAACCATCACTTGCAGGGTCGGGCTTCAACAGATGAGTTTGGGGGACACATAGGTTCAGTTCCCAGCCTGTGTCACTTCTAGGCTTCAGCAGAAGCCCAGGCTCACTGGTGGCTGGCAGAGCCGGTCAGGCTGGAAGTGGGGTGGTGTGCACAAGCACCCTTGCCCGTGGGAGTGGTGTGTGTGTGTGAAGTCCCTGACACCCAGCGGGGGCTCCCCCACCACCCGCCCCTGGAAGACAGAGCCGTGGGAGTGGTGTGGGCGGCAATCGCTCCCAGGAGCTGGGATTAGAGGCTTTTATGGCCAGAACAGTATGGTGGCTGCCGCTGCTGCCACTGCTGCTGAAATTTAAGTAATTTTCCCCTAATTAAGCAATTATCTCAGAGATAGCTGCTCCCATCTCCAGGAACTTCTTGTGGAGGGTGGGGAGCAGTGAGCCGGGGGTGCAGCATTTGGGAAGTCCCAGATATAGAAACACCCCAACTGTGAGTCTCCCAAGAGCCAGGCAGCAGGGGAGGGGCTCGTGGGGCCTCACAGGCGGGTGTGGAATGGTGGCAGCTGGCCCACAGGCTGCCCTGCCCTCCCTGGAGCCCAGCGCACTCACAACAGGAGAGGGAGCCCACCAGGGCCCCAGGGCTGGGTTTCGGAGGAGCATGGGAGGCACCCAGAGCCTCCAGGCTGAAGCGAGGGAGGTGCCTTCCTTCCCCTGGAGGAGGCAGCAGCCTCCCTGGGGCCGTCCTGAAGCCCAGGGCTGGCTCCCACCGACTCCCACGGGTCTGTTTGTGTTTAGTTTGGTTGTTTGAGCTGACCAGGCCCCTGGAACTTTCCCTACATAGTCTACCCAGGTGCCTTCTCCCACAATTCCCAAGCAAGGAACCGATTCTCGTCCCCAGTCACTGGGTCTGGCTGAGGAAGGAGGCTCAGGGGCAAGGGAGGCTGGAGGCAAGAGGCAATTCGTGGATTTGGGAGATGGGACAGGGAACCAAGGCTTCCTCACCCACGGGGCCAAGGTGGTTGTGTGGCAAAGCCACCCACGGCAGGCGGGGAGGGTGGGGGACTAGGAAGGAAAGGGCCTCCGCCTTTCAGTGCTCATCACCTTACCACCCAGGGAATGCTTTTAGAAAGGTATGGCGCTACCGTGGGCAGGACCAGGTGGTGCTCCCTCCCCCTGACTGCACTGCTGGGCCCCTGCACAGATCTTCCAGTGGTAAGAGAGACATCCCCACTTCCCCAGGGGGCGCATAGACCCCAGCACACACTGCGGGGACCCCTGGGGTTGCAGGGCACCATCTGGGAGCCCCCACAGAAATTCTCTCTGGCGGCCTTCCCTGGGGAGGGAGGGCACTCAGCCGTTGGAGTCCCAGACCCTGCACCCATCAGTCCACCTCTCTGGTCCAGCCTGGTCTCACCAGAGGGTTTAGCGGTCACTCCTTCCAGCTGCTAAGTGTGCACTTAGACTTCATGAGGGGCACCCAGGGGTCCGCGGGGCTCCTCAGGGGACTAGTGGTAGAGGCAGCGAGGACCACAGAGGGTGGAGAGGCCAGGTCTGGCTGGGGGGCACCCGGGAGCCCCCTGCACAGAGAACGCGAGGGTCAGCCGCATGAATACCCTGGCGTTCCCACTCCCCAGCGCCCAGCTATGGCCGCGGTTCTAGACAACTCCATGCGCCCACAGGCTCCAGGGGATAAAGTTCGACTGTTTATCCCCAGAACTGCAGAGGGCCCTGCATTAGAGGCAAGGCAGCGCCTGCTGAGGCCATGAAGAGAGCTTGGTTTTCTGCAGTGGTCACTGGGGAATGCGTTCCCGGCTGGCGGGGGGCAGGACAGTCCTTGAGTGTTAAGCAGGTGCAGAGGGGACGTGGGGAGGGACGTGGGGAGGCACGAGGGCCTGAGGAATCGCCTGGGTGGGGTGAGGAGAGGCAGGCAGCCGGGCCTGGGCGCTGGAAAAGCACAGTCTGAAGAGCCAGCGGTTCCACGCTGATCTCATTCAGGCCACATTTATGGGGCACCTACTGTGTGCCAGGACCCGGCAGGAGGCTGCGGGGATTACAGCGACAGATGCCCTAGCTGGCTCTGACACCACGCTTGGCTTTAAGGGGTCTGGAAATGACGGGAGCTGGGACTGGGCTGTGAACGAGGCGGTGGCTGCGAGAGAACACGGCCTGGAGCCAGATCCCGTGGGTCAAAAGTCGGCTTCCTCCTCTCACAAAGTCTTCTATCTTGGGCAGAACGTCGACTCTCTTTCTGCCTCGGTTTCCTCGTCTAGAAAATAAGGACCCTCCTAAGAGCTGCTATGGAAGGTTCTTACGGTCGGGCACGCCATGCCTTCCCTCAGGGTCGGTTCTGATCCGCTGTTTAGCTGCAGTTTGACCAGAGAACCGTGATGGCCGAGGGATGCCGTCGCTCATTGTCATTCATTCATTCATGAGCGTGGGGAGCCTGGGAAGGCTGCACGGAGGAGGTGACTCTGACCTTGGCTTTAAGGATGCACAAGACCTGCACAAGTGGAGGAGGGCGGCCAGACTTCTGGGCAAGGCCTCCAGGATGTGAAGTCACCGAGGGGTGACAGTAGTACTGCAAGGTACACCTGGGCGGGGAGGCGTGGCGTCCCTGGGGTGTCCTGGACGTCTTTGGGAGCCCCTCCTAAAATGTATCGTGCTGACTTCAGGCTGCCGGACAGTGGGCCAGTGGACACTCACGTGGGGAGAAGGCCAGACATGGACACCTGCTCAGCTGCCCTGTCCCCTGGAATCCTGAGTGGGATGCAGGTGGCTGGAGGCCACACGGATCCGGCTAGACCCTCAGGATGGGGAGAACCCGGAGAGAGAACAGGACAGAGCCACCAACAGCAATGCAACACGAGGCACACCTGCAGAATCAGGTCTCCAAGGAGCCACGCTGGAAAGGTGAACAGATCAGGAGAGATCGTCTGTGATCACATATTTTATTTAACCCAACACACGAAAACACTGTCATTTCAACACATAATGAATACAAAGGATTATTGGTGAGCTCTCTTCATTATTTTTCATTCAAAGTCCTCCAAGTCCAGTCTGTTTTTCATCCCTCCTGGGCTCCACAGCTCCACGTGGCCTGCGGCTGCCGTCCCAGACAGCACCGGGCACCAAACCACAGTGGAACGTCCCCACTCTCCAATCCAGTGTGTTCCCCATGGCCTCCCAAGGGTGTCACATCTGGAGACAGCGACCAGGGGACCTGGGCAGATAGTCAGGTCATGGGTACGGTTCACGTCTGTCCCTTCGGCCCTGCCTGGCCACGAGTCCCACCTCCTCTGTTTGCAGGGTGGGTGGGGCTCAGGCGCCCCACACCCTGGCTCTTCCCGGTTCTGGTATCAGAGCAGTCCTGGGCTTGGGCGGAGGACACCATTGGAAGAAGGAGCCTGGGAGAGCCCCGGCTGAGAGAGGACCTGCCCTGATCCTCCCCTTCCCAGGCCGACCTCCCCTTCCCAGCACACAGGCACACGGAAATGCCGTCACAGAATCTGTGGGTTCGGTGCCCACAAATGCGCCAAGCACTGTTTTATTGACAGGAGCCCATGTAAGCCTCAGAACTACCCTGGAGATAGACCCTCTTATTCCCTCCATTTTAAAGACGAGCAAACAGAGACACAGAGAGGTGAAGCATCTTCTTTAAGGTCACACAGCTAGTTAGTGGGGCTGCCAGGATTTGGACCTGGGTAGAGCTCTACCGAGGTGTCGGTCCTCCCTGACCATCCTTGAAGCGCCTAAGTCTGCTGTCACCTGGAAACTATCACAACGCGGGGAGAAGGAGCTGGGAGATGGAAACACTGGGAGGCAGAGCTGCTGTCTGGCACCGCCGTGCAGCCGGACCAGATGGTGGAGAAACTACAGCCACTGCCTGGCAGGGTGGGAACAGGGGTGCAGACAGGTGGGTTCCCAGGAGACAGCTCACCAGGAGGGTCTCTCGCTCCCCCCTGGAGGGGGTGCCCAGGGAAGGGAAGCCTGTGACTTCATCCCTGGGCTCAAGGCCAATGACATCACCGGGAGCCAGGAGCCAGGCCCGGCAGGTTATTTATGGAAACGGTTGGAGGCCAGGCCCAGCCTCTGAGCTGTTTCAGATGTGGCTGGATAGAGCTTCCAGCTGCCCACGGGGGCCACCAGGGCTGGCGGAGGAGGGAGGAGGGAGGAGGGAGCACCTGTGCCCGCCGTGGGGCGGGGCTGCTTGGGGTTCCATGGGGGCGCTGGCAGGGGTCCCTGGGCACAGGCTTGGAATCTGCCTCTCATCCCACCCCTGCTCCGACAGGGCGTCTGGCCAGCAGCCCTCCCTCGGGGTCCGGGACTGGATGAGCTCAGAGAGGGCGGCAGGAGATGTCCACGGGAGCACCTCTCCAGCCTGCACTTGGGTCTGCGCCCGTGGGTGTGCGCCTGTGCACGGCTGACCTCGGGCGGATACGCCCTCGGGCTCCTGGCCTGTTGGTGTCCCGAGGGTGGTGTGTGCCATTGGCACAGCTGCCTGTCCTGTGTGCCCGTGGGGGTGGAGGGGGAGAGAGAGGGCACGGGAGCTGGCTGAGGAAGAGGGGCCACGGGAAGAGAAATCGCTGTAGGAAGATGGGAAATATAATTTCAGTGGAAGATACAGAGGCACTTACAGGAGCTTCAGCAAAACTAGACAAACCTTTCAATCCATTTATCAAAAATGCCTGCAGCTCTGCTCCCAAGCAGGTGCAACAAGAATAAAATATTGAGCAGAAGCAATGATTGTGGGCCTGGCGGAAACCCATAAATAAGGAGTTCCTGAGACGTTCGCCCTGACCCGACAGCTTTGCTCCGGCCCATCCCTCCACCCATCTCACCCTGTCGTCTTAATGTCGGCAGGAGCAAGCAGGCCGGGGCCCAAGGGGCCAGAGCTCTGGTGGGCCCCAGGGAGCTGGGCAGACCACAGGGGCCAAGCCCCACACAGACAGGCTTTGGTCTGGTTGCCACTAGGGTCACTTCTTTTTTAATATTTATTTTTTTAGTGGTAGTTGGACACACTACCTTTATCTTACTTATTTTCGTGTGGTGCTGAGGACGGAACCCAGGGCCTCGCACGTGCAAGGCAAGCGCTCTACCGCTGAGCTCCAGCCAGCCCTGGGGTCACTTCCTACACCTCTTGGGCTTGCTAACTGCCCTCCTTCCCTTGAAGCCCTCCCTGAGGGAACCGAATCCCTGAGAACTGGAAGGGTGCCTGGCTGCTCTGGGGGTCCCCACGAGGCAGCATGGGGGTGGGAACAGGGCCAGAGAGCAGCTAGAGGCTCCTGAACCCCAGCCCAGCCTGTGCCCCACAGGATGGCCCTGCCTCCCGTGCCCAGATCATGTGGGTCTTTGGGTGGTCGGTGTGGGGTGTACATTCTGCTGAATGGGGTCCCCCTCCCTGGCACCCCCTCTCTCAGGCCACCCCTCTTCCACCCAGAATAGAAAACCGGAATGTTTTCAAGAGCCCACAAAACAGGGCGTCTCTTGATCTTTTCACCTCCGAGCCCACCAAACAGTAGCGGGCACTGCCCTGGCCCCACCACCCGCCAAGAACGAAACCTGAACCCGAGTCACGACGGCAAGAACCCAGAGGGCGGGAGAACCTGCCTGGGAGCTGCTGCCCAGGGCAGTGGCCACGGGAGTCCACCATCAGAGCCACCCCAGCTGCCATCAGGGGAGGCGGGCACAGTGAGGGGGACAGGGTTCACAGGAGCAGGAAGCCGAGGGATGGCTAGGGACAGAGGGAGGACCCTGGCCTGGTGGGAACAGGGAGGTCACGGGTCACGTGTCCCCAGCAGGTGGGAGCCCTGCTTTTCTTAGGAATTCCTGGAAGGTAGACAATGGCCTCTTGGACCTCAGGGTGCATCGCATTGGGGGACCTCCTTGTCCCTTTGCCAGAGGGCTGGGGTCTTCTGCGGGTCCCGGGGAAGCTGCCAGTCAAGGGGCCCTCATCTCCTGGGAACCTAACCATCCCCCCCCACCCCCCCACCCCCCCTTCCCTTCCCTCCCGCCTCCTCCTACATCCCGAGACTGCAGAGGGTCCATCCCAGGACCCAAGCCTGGCACCATGTCGTTCGTGGGCCTGGAGAAGGCGGCACATCTGCGGAGGCCACAGCTGGGAGGACCTCTGCTCCCGCTCCCCAGGTGCCATCCCCTTTGACGTGGGGGTGGAGCAGCGGAGAAGCTCCCACAGCTGAGGCCAATTCCATCCTGGGATGGGGAGGGGAATAAGCAGGGCCTGGGGAGCCGGGTCTGGTTCTCAGGCTGGCGCTGTAGAGCTGTACAGGCCGCTGCAGAGGCCGCCAGCCCCAGGACCCTGCCCTCCCCGGCTCCCCTGCAGCCCAGTTTGCTGCTGCGCAGGCCTAAGTGGGGGAGGGGTAGGCAGGAAAGTTGCCAGGGCAACCATCCCAGCTGGCTCTTTCCTCTGCCTTTGGGGATCTGTAAGGAGAGGAAGCAGTTCTCCTGGGGTGCGGGGTGCAGCCTCGCAGGATCAACATGACGGAGCTCCATCCCAGCCATCATCTGCTCCCCAGCTGCTTGCCTTACCGTCTCCTTCAGAGATCACATCTGCGCTTCCATCAGGGCTCGCGGGGCCGAGGGGCTGTTCCTGGGGAGCTGGGGGAGGCTGTCATGTCTCTGTTCTCGTATTCCCCCCCAACCCCGCACCGCGCGTTCGGATGATAATGTCGCCATGCGCCGGCTCTGTGTCAGAGTTTGCTCGTTCAGCAGTCAGGACAAGGAGTCTGTGGGATAGGTATTGCTGTCCTCGTGCTTCAGATGGGGACACTGAGGCTGAGAAAGGCTGTGTGACTTGCCCATGCCCACGGGTAGAGAAGGAGAGACCCTGGACCCAAGCCCCGGGCTGAATGGCTCCAAGCCAGCGCTCCTGCTTCCAAGAGGGAAGTGGTTAAGGCCAGGCTGGAGGCTCCCCTGCGGATTTGACTCTTGTGGTGACCACCCATGGGACCTGTCCTCGGTGTGCAGAGGGGGCTGCTGGTCTGGGTCGCCTGGGACTTATTACCCAAGGCCCTGCCTACTGGGAACCTGCTGGGTCCTAGGCACCCTGAGACAGTCAGTCCCCTTGGGGGGTGCACACAGTGGGGGCCTGAAAGGGGTACCCTGGATGAGCCCTGGGGATCCGCCTGACGTGGGTTCAAGGTAGTTGAAGGCTCCCTCGGGGAAGAAGGAGGCGGCCTGGTGAACCTCTTCTGGCCAGCTCCTTCGTGACTCTGAGCATCACGGGCTTGGTCTCCCCCTTCTCCACTGGAAACCATGCACACGGCTCTTCTCAAGTCCTGGGACAGTGCGCCCCAGGCCCCTGACTCCTGCCACGCCTGCCCCTGGCCCCGACCCCACCTGCGTCTGATTTCCCTGTAGATGGTAAACGGAGGCCGGGGTTTCCCTCAGCCTCTATTCCACAAGGCTCCACCTTCCACGAGCCAGGTCAGAAGGGGTCATGGAGGAGGCTGAGCTTAGAGGGAGGTGTTGCTGGGCGTGGGTCCTGCACCATCCGGAGGCCAGCGAGGTCGGGAAAGGTGAGAGAAAGAAAAACAGGAGAAAGACAAAACTCGCAGCGGAACAGAAAAAAAAGTTCAATCAGATTTGTAAAGGGCACAATTTACAAATCCGTCACATATTTTACTAGGCTGGGATTTACGGATTAGCCTGTAATACTTAGGCGGCTTTTTGTAATAAAACCCTGAGCCGAGGCAGCCTTGGGGGAGTGAGGAGGAGGAAGGAACCTTCTCACTCTATCTCACTTTCATTTTCCCAGCATTTTTTTGATCTAGGCAGCCCCATTAATCTGTGCTTTATCTGCCTATGGAGAAGGATTGAGCTCTTTATTGGATTTTTGTCAAGAATAAATGATTTAGTTTGGGATATTGTGGAAACGATTTTTGTGGTATTACACCATCTAATAAATGAAACAGCAGGGATCAATCCCTTGCTTGCGATGTGTTCAACAGGCTGGGTGAAATATGCCCCACAATTATTTGGTATTGCACTCTATGGATATTTATAACCGAGAGCGACTGCATGTGTAGGTTTGCCCAGGCCCGGGCACCTGTCCTGGGTGCGGTGATCCACGGGCCCCGGAGCACGAGACTTGGGCCTCCTGTGACGGGCCAGTCAGAAATGCAGATCAAGTTCACGTGGGCGGTTGGGGTGAGTGCCGGAGAGCAGGAGTCAGGCAGGAGCTGAGGTCCAGGGTGGGAGGTTGCAGTTCCCAAGGCCCTAGACGTGTTTCCCGGAGCTGGTGGAGGGTCGGGAAACCCACAGGATGGGACGTCATTGCCACAGCAGGCTGGCAACCCCGAGCAGGTGGGTTCCACTCTCACTGTCCCGGGTGCCCAAATCCTCGTGCCACTGCACCCTCTTCCTGGGCTCTGCTGTCACGTTTGGTAAATATCCATCAAAGGCACGCAGAGGAAGGGACGCCGATATCCTCCAGTCCTTCTACCCGGCGTCACGAGGTGGGCAGCGGCCGACATCCGTGGACCTCCTGGCAGGCCCGCCTCCCAGCCGTCCATACTGTGAGTGTCGGCAGGACCCCTGAGCCCGCAGCTCGCCGTCTCTCCCCTTTTTTTTGTATAATTTTGTACCGTCTTCGCGGGCTGGGTTTTCTGTGCCCTGATTAGAGTTCTTGGAGGGGAGTTCTAAGGGGCTTTGATGTGACAGGTTTCTTCCACTTGGAGCTCAGTTTGAGGATGGTTCCTCATTTTGCTTCCTCCCCTCACAGAGAAGGACTGCCAATGTCTTGGCTGGGCACAAGATCACGAGCCACCACACACCTTGTAGATTCAAACAGCAATTCTTTATTCCCGAACTCACACCGGCCTCTACACACACGTTCTGGGGCAATCCCAGTTCTCCTCCGCCCAATTCACCTACTCCATGAGGCTTTTTTTCCAATATCCCATTTGAATCTCACGAGAACTCAACGGGAACAAGCAGCAGGAACACCCTAATCCTGGCAGCAATAATCTTCAACCTCCAACTTCCCTAAAACCCCTATTGTCTTAAACCGGAACACCCTAAACCCAAGGACCGGGATACTTCCTCAAACCTGATCAGCTCTAAACCCGGATCCGCCTTGGTCCTTGAGCAAGGTCACCTTACATGCAATGTCAACAGCAAAATCCATTTAACATGGGGTACACTAGCAAGGAAATTTTGATGCGTCATTCCTACTTGGCAATGGCCCTCAGCAAAGGACAGACTTCCTGTAGGACCAGTTAAAACACCAACAGCCCCGTCCTGGGGCTCGGAGGCCGAGGGGCAATGCCCACACAGCCATCAGGACGTCTTGGGAATGGCGTGGCCCAGGGATGGAAGCGGGGTCCTTAGGGTGCATGTGCCCCAAACGTCCCCTAGGGGGCACTCAGGAGACCGTTTCCTTCTGCGGGCAGAGCCTGGTTTGGGGGATGTCAACTTGTGTCTTGGTGAGGTCTTTGGGTTCTTTGATGCGTCTCTTGACTTGCTAGGTGGCCCTTCGATCAGGTGGGTATGGGAAGGCATCAAAACTCATCATCATTCCAACTACAGTCTCCTTTGAAAGTCCTTTCTCTTGGATATGCCACCTCCATAGCAGGTGATTGTCATTCCAAAGTGTCAGACTGAGACTCTGTCCTCGGAGGGACTTGCTGTGTGTTGGAAAACAGACTCTTCTGCATCTGGGCGCAGAGCCATGTGGTCCTTCCAGCTTCTTCCCCCGGAGCCCACTCTCAACATAGCTTCCAGGGTGAGCCCCCCACTGCTCAGCCCTTCAGAGCTCCTCCTTTCTCCCCAGGGAATCAAGTCCCCACCGTGACTTCAGGCCCTTGCAATGTGGCCCAGGAGATGCTCTGCCCAGCTTTCCTGACCCCTGCCCACCCCACACCAGCTGCATTAGCTCCCTTGCCAATATGGCCAGGTAGAACAAGCCTGCTCCTGCCCCAGGGCCTTGGCACTGGCTGTCACTCTGCCTGGGAGGCTTTTCCACAGAGACCCATGTGCTGACTCCTTTATCACTGTGAATTTTGTATTCAAACATCAGGCATCCTATGGAGGGTAGGAGTACAGATTGGCCTTGAGTCTCTTTGCGGTCACTGGCTAGCCATCTGACAGTAGACACCTCTCTGCTTCACTTTTCTTCTCCGTAAAATGAGGTAACGGCATCTGTTCACAGGGTTGCGTGAGCATGATGTGATTCAGTGCTTGCACCTAGAGCCTGACACAGAGTACCAGGGAAATAAGTGACCACCAAAGAAATAAATCCAATAAGGCAGCGACAGTGATCCTGTTCAGACGCCCCACACTCCCGTCTCCCTCCACCGCACTGTCACCTCCAACATATTTAACTTATTTATCTTTTACATTTATTATTTACTGTCCACCTCCCCCAAGTAAGAGCTACTGGACCACAAGCTCTGTGAGGGCAGAAATCTGCTGGCTTGCTGATGTGGCTGTGTGCCTAAAGAGTGCCCCTCACAGAGGGCGTGTGGCAAATGTTTACGGGGTGAGCCACACGTGCCTCCTCCCCTTTAGGATTCGGCTAAATTTTAAACAATGCTCTTCTGTTTCTATAGATATGTAGAGATTTCCAAGTGGGGAAGCCAGGCTCTGCAGAGACACAACACTGGACCCAGAGAATGAAGTGAGATGCTGGTCTTGGGGAGGGTCCGTCCTGAAGATGACCTTGAAATCATGGGTCTGAGTTTCCTATTGCTACTGTGACAGATGACCACACACGTGGTGGATTGAAACATAAATTTATTATCCTACAGTTCTGGAGGTCAGAAACTCCAAGTGCATCTTATGGGACTAAAATCAGTCTATCGGCAGAGCTAGGTCTTTCTGGAGGCTTCCAGGAAGCATCTGCTCCTGGCCTTTTCTGGCTCTCAGAAGCTGCCCACATTCCGTGGCTCTTGGCCCCTTCCACCACAAGGGCACTGCTCTGAACTGGCTCCCCTCACGGTGTCTCCTCTGTGACCCTGACACCTCCGCCTTGCCGCAGTCTGGCTAGGCACAATTCAGGAGCCACTTGTCAAAAGAAACTAACTTTATTTTTAGAACTACAAACACCAAACAAAACAGCTCCTCAGGAAAAAACCCTCAGAGCCCAACTGCCACCACCGGCTTCACACAAGCCTCTCACCCCCACACAACCCTCACCACCTCCCACAATCCTCCTGCTCTGGAGGCCGATTGGCTGGGTGGTGTGGGCGGAGCCAAAGAAGTCCCCCAATGAGCAGCTCCGTGGAGGAGCCAATCAGCTAGATGTTGCTGGGGCCGCTGTGAGCCAATCATCAGCTGGCAGTCTGAAGGGCAGGGAAACAGCCCAATGAACATCACCGCAGAGGAGCCAATCAGCTAGA
The DNA here is from genome assembly GCF_964194105.1 of Spermophilus citellus. Taxonomy (NCBI): domain Eukaryota; kingdom Metazoa; phylum Chordata; class Mammalia; order Rodentia; family Sciuridae; genus Spermophilus; species Spermophilus citellus. Next base: position 71,339,377 of record NC_138199.1, read on the forward strand.
TGTTGCTGGGGCCGCTGTGAGCCAATCATCAGCCGGCAGCTGGAAGTTTGCTGGGGCCCCTTTGGCTGTGGCTCTCAACAGTGCCTCCCTTCTCTTAAGAACCCTCACGATTCCACTGGACCCACCTGGTCAGCCCAGGACCTTCTCCATGTTTTAAAGTCACATCTACAAATGTGCATTGTATGTTAAGAAGAAAAAAAAAAAAAACCCTAGACAATTTTTAATAGGAAAAGTAGCCCAATGTCTCCAATATAAAATAATATAAATGATCACATGTATGTGTGTAATTTAGTCTTACTTTTAAATTTTGGTGTTACTATTCATATATACAAATCTGTGAGTGGAGCATCCTTAATCAGAAAATCCTGAATCAAAATCTAAAGTGCTCCAAAACCCAGAACTTTTTGAGTACCAACGTGGTAACACAAGTAGAAAATTCCACACGGAATCTCATATGACAGTTTGTACTCAGAATGCAGGTGCGCTAAAAATATTGCATAAAATTACCTTGAGTCTACTTATATAAGTCGGATATGAAGCATAAATGAATTTTGTGTTTAAACATGGGTACCCTCTCCATGGTAGCTCATTATATATATGCAAATAGTCCAAATCCAAAAAAAAAAAAAAATTCTGAAATACTGTGGTCCCAAGCATTTTGGGTAAGGGATGCTCAGTCTGTGTCTGTGCAGATATCATACACACACAGGGACTCTGGAGATACCAAATGATTAGCAGCAGTTGTGGCGGATATGGCTTTGATTTCTATATGATTTAAGCTTACTTTTTGTGTAATAAGGATTTATTTCCACATGGAGAATGACTTCTTTTTACTTCAAAAGGTTTTTAAATAAAGAAAATGAAAACGAGATAGAATAAAGGCACATTTCAGGGAATATAAAAGATATATAAAAGATTTGGTGTATTCTTTTTAGCCTTCTTTCAACATGTAGAATGCAGTTGCTACTGAATATGTAGTTTTAAGGCCTAATTTTTTGGGGGGTACTGGGAATTAAAACTGGAGTTCTTTACTGCTGAACTATGAGCTGCATCCTCAGTCCCTTTTTTAAAATTTTATTTTGAGATAGTCTTCTTAAGTTGCCTATGTTGGACTAGCACTTGTGATCCTTCTGCCTCAACCTCTTGAGTGATGGGATTATAGGCCTGTGCCACTGCTCCTGTCTAGGCCTGACTTTTTTAAACTTAATTTTATGTACTGAACACTTTCCATGTCATTAAGGATTCTTGGCTTATGTATTTTTAATGGCTGTATAATATTCCTCTGTGGGTCTTTCATCATTTATTTATCCATCTGCCATCAATCCCCTCCCTGACCTCCATTAATGCCATAGCTACTTGGATGAGAAATGGCGGGTCTTACCGTTCCTGCTCAGCGCATGCAGATCTGAAGCTTTTCAGAGAATCTCAATGTCACTACTTCATGAATATAAAGAGTCACAAACCAAAGCAAATCCACTTCCTGACACCTTTCCTCCTTCCAGGCACAGAGGCCCTCGGTGCTGTTTCAGGGAGGGCGGTGACCTGCCTGTGTCCTCGTTCTCCGCATCATCTTGCCTGTGTCTTCTGGTCCCCTGGCTCCTTTCCTGGCAGGTGCCCGGGTCTTTTAGCTCATGAAAAAAAAATAGGTTCAGGATAAAAATAAAGTTGGAATATGAGCTTAGTGATGTTCCAAAAATAGGCCTCCTGGCCGGGCTGTCTGTCCTTTGGTATGAGAATGTGCCATTCGGCCTACCAAAGGTGGCCCGTGGGTTGGACCGGAAATGTACGGGAGCCAATGGAAGGAAGAGAAAAGTCAGGCCTCGGCATTGTAATGGATTTCTAACCCAATGACAGCATCTCTCTGCAGCTGCCCTAGCGGATGAGAGAGGGAGGGGCTCAGGAGGCTGGGGTCTGGGGGCATAATGCCCAGGAACAGCCCCCCCCCATGGCATTTGGCATTGGTGATGGTGCCCACGTATATCTGGTGGCACAGGAAGAACACTGACCTATTCGGCTTTGGTATCAATACAATAACCGCGCTGCTCTTAAAATAGCCTTCCCGCCTCAGAACCAAACCTCCTCCATCGAGCAAGGGCCCGGGAGGAGAGGTTAATTGAGGGTTGACTCACAATCTTAGGTTTGCAAAAAAGAGGGTTAAGTGGAGCCTTTTTGCGGGAGTTGTCTAGCTTGACATCTCAGCCTCCTCATCCTGTGGATTGGGCTGCTGGGGAAGGGGAGCCCTGTCCTGGGCTCAGTCCTGGGACGTGCGTTCCTGCCTTCAGGGAGTTGCAATCTAGATGGCTCCTGAGGCTCTGCACCAGCATTCCTCTTCCCTGGGCAGGGGTGGTCTCCATAGAACGGGCCCCTGGACTTGGGAGTCTGGGTTCAACTCCACACCTAAAGGCAGCCGCTGTCCTGGGCCACGTGCACAGAGCTGAAGAAGATACTTGGTGGCCATGTGTGATAACAATCATGGGGGCCGGGCCGGGCCTACCAGTGCTCACTCCTTCATTTCTTCAGCGAATACCAGTCATGCACTGCAGACCCGGCACCACGTCATGTGAAGGGCCTGTGACCCACGTGGCCTTTACTCTCTGGAGCTTACAGTTGTGAGCGACCTGGACACTGAGCCAATAGGAGCGCACTGCTTCTTTGGTTGGCATTTGTGGCAGAGGCATTGAAAAAAATATGCAGGGAGAGGCCAGGTGGGGTGGTGCACGCTTGTCCCCAGGTACCAGGGTTGTAGGTTCAAGGCCAGCCTGGGCTCTTAGTGAGACCCTGTCCCCAAAGAGAATAAAGAAAGGAAGGAGTGGGGATGTAGCTCAGGGTAGAGTGCTTGTTCCACCTCCAGAAACACAAAAGGAGGAGGAGGAGGGAGAGGAGGAGGGAGAGGAGGAGGGAGAGGAGAAGGAGAAGGAGGAGGGAGAGGAGGAGAAGGGAGAGGAAGAGGAGGAGGAGGAGGAAGAGGAAGCAGGGAGAGGAGGAGGAGGAGGGAGAGGAGGAGGAGAAGGAGGAGGAGGGAGAGGAGGAGGAGGAGGAGGAGGAAGGAGAAGGAGGAGGCAGGGAGAGGAGGAGGAGGGAGAGGAGGAGGAGAAGGAGGAGGCAGGGAGAGGAGGAGGAGGCAGGGAGAGGAGGAGGAGGCAGGGAGAGGAGAAGAAAAGAAGAGGAGGAGAATGTACCGAGCTCTGAGGCGCACTCTCAGGGAACCTGTGGGGTCAGGTGGCTTCCCAAGCTGGGCTTCCCCGTCACCTCCTGTCTGTCCCCCTCGGTCCGATGGACGTTGCACACACCTTCCTCCTTCAGGGGCACCCACCTTTGACCTCCTGTTCCAGCTGCCTGGATGCTGCTGCCCGGGGAGAGGCTGGAGAGGCTCAGGAGGCCTGGGTGGGGAGCCAAAGGCTCAGCTGCAGACCTGGCTCTTCCCAGGCAGCTGAGCCCCGCGGGCTCCCACGCCTCCGCTCGGTCCTTCCCCCGCTCCCCGCCGTCCTGGCCTGGGGCCCCAGGGCTTGGCCTCAGATGCCACCAACCAGTCATGTCTCTCCCGCTGTGTGCTCCTCCTCTATTCAGCAGACATGATACCAGCAGGACGTAGCTCTCCGGGGGGCAGAGTGCCTCATACATGCTCCCGTGGCACGTGCCAAGTCGACCCAGTGGCTCTTCTCATCATCACTATTGTCCCCCCCAAATCCATGTGACTCTGAAGGTGGGGCTCAGTGACTAGGGCCTTATGAATAGCACTTGGTGTCACTTCCTTGGTTCCAAATTTGAGCTTGCATCCGAGTCACCTGGGGACCCGTCAGGACACAGATGGTGGGCCCACCAGGGTATCTGCTGGGGGGTCTGGAGGAGGGCCTCACAATTTGCATTTTTTTCCTTTTTTTTTTTTGTACTGGGGATTGAACCCAGGGGAGCTTTACCACGGAGCCACATCCCCAGCCCCTTCTATATTTTATTTTGAGATAGGGTCTCACTAAACTGCTTAGGGCCTCACTAAGTTGCTGAGGTTGGCCTCAAACGTGCAATCCTCCTGCCTCAGCCTCTCCAGCTGCTGGGATTACAGATATGTCCTCCGTGCTGGGCAAGGTCCCTGGAGAGGCTGCTGGGGCAGGGACTCTATTAACTTCTCTGATTTCACTGCCTGGTCTAGGGTGAGTTCATGTTTGAGCCCCTACAATGTGGCAGCCACCCGCTAGGGACCGTCATACACTCCATTTTATTGTCACGCGGTACAGCCAAGGGGCCTCAGCTCCCCATTGGTCACAGGTGAAGTTACTCCTGCTCAGGGACGTTCTGTGACTCCCTCAGGGTTGTGTGACTTGCCACAGAGCCTGACCTTGAACTCTGACCTCTGGGTGTCAGTTTCGAGGCTCTCCTTTCCCATTCTGAATCTACTCCCGTTTTGGAGGAGAGAGAGTCCCAGGGGGAACCTAAAGAGGAGGCGGGAGCCTCTGGAAGGAGTGGCCCGGGGTACGAGGTGTGTGCATGTGACGTCTACTGTCAGATGACAGACACACCCAACCACGCAGGCTCCGCTGGTGGCAGGATCAGGACAGAAGCCTTGGCCAAGCCCACCTGGCAGCCCTCTAGGGCCACAGGCGACACCCCATGCCAGGCCCTGCCGCTGTTCCCTCCCTGCCGCTCAGAGGCACCCATGGCGGGGACTCCCCACCAGGCTGAACAAGGGGCACGTCTCAGCTGGCCCCTGCCCTCTGCCCAGCGGGTGGAACACAGGAGTTGCTCGTTAACATGAGCTCGGCCCCATGCCAAGGAGACGCCCAGGGCGAGGCTCGACACGCAGGAGATTTTGACAAATACAAGTCAAACGTGCAAAGTACAAGACCCCCAGCCCCATGTCAGATGCTGGCTCTAGTAAGGGGCAGCAGAGCCGGGCATGGACCATCCCCGCCATGGATAACGTCTGTGGGCACCCGGAGACCCTGCTAAAGGCAGCCTGTGGACGGGAGAGATTTGAGGCACTGACCCACCCCAGCCTTAACTGCCAACCCCTACCCTCCCCGAGGCCGGAGGCCACCAGCCTCCCACGCTGGCTTGCATGTGGCTTCCCTGCTGAGACGGGGCAGCCCGTTTTCTCACCCCTTCTGCAGGGTGCAGCTGGAGAGGTGGGTGGCTGGTCCTGGAGGAGAGTGAGGCCCCTCCCCTTATCCTGGGGACTTCGACCCCTCTCTAGCAGCACAGCAAGGCTGCCGGAGCAGGGGGAAGGGCGGCGAGGCCACACTGTGCAGGTGACACCCCGGAGGTCAGGCACCAGGTACTCAATTGTCATGGAGGGTCGGTTATAATGCAGCTTCTGATTCGCAGGCCTGGGGTGGGGTCCAGGTCCAACACCTCCATCAAGTGCCCACGGGGAGCCCCATCCGCATGGGGAGCCGGGTGCAGGCAGGGATCCTCAAACATGGTGTCCCACCCCAAAGATGCTGACGTCCCTGTCTGGCCTTGGGCATTGGTTTGAAGGTGCATTCTGGGCTTCGGTGCTGTTGGATGGCATCTGTGACCAGAGTCACAGAGCCCACGGCCTCAGCACACAAGTCCACAGAACAGAGTGATCACGTGTGCTGACCGCCTCCAGGAGACGTCGGGAAACTCGTCACTACAGAGTAAATACCCAGGCCTTTAAGTAACTTCCGGAACTGGCTGTAAAAGGGGGTACCCCTTGTCACCAAATGGCAAAACCACGGTGCTCGGTAAGCCCTGTGAGAGGGACGACTTTGATCACTGATGACATCTAGGTCCAGTGTCGGGAACACCAGAGATGGGGGCGAGCGCAGGAAGGCACGTGGCCAGTGGAGAGGGCGGTCACCTGCGTTTCCAGCCCGACAGACTGGGCATCCGGAGGGGCCCTTTCTGGGACGTAAGGAGCGCTGGGAGTGGGGGACAGGGCGCTTGAAAAGCATCACCTTGCTCTGGCTGACGGGCAAACGCTCCTCCTTGGCCGAGAGGATGAAGAGCAGAGGAACTTTCATCCCTCAGAGGGGCATCTGCCAGTCTCCCACTTGGAGACGGGATTGAAATAGCTTTTTCAGATCTTCCAGTTAAGCTGACGCGTGTGTGCCCCCCAGCCCTCCACTTGGTCCCCTCCCCGCAGCCATTATCTCTGCCCGCAGAACAGCTCTATCTCGCCTCAGCATGCAGCTGTCTCACAATAGAGAGGCTCAGGGCCCGAAGAAGCAAACAGCAAACAGCATTCGGAAGACAGGCAGGCTGGAGTGGGGGGGGGGGGCGGGGGCCACAGGGCCAGGGCCGCAGGGACATCCTCCCCGGGCCCAGGGCACGTGGGGTGGCAGCGGGCGTGGGGCAGGGGCTGGGAGTCATCTGCAGATGACCCAGCTAAGCAAGCATCCCTTTAAGGTCCAGGGGCAATGGCACCTCTGCGCCCAGCAGCGCTCCCCGGGCTGGGAATGAGATAATGAATTATTACCCAAGAAACGAAACCGTTAATAAATTCAAAAGCAAAGCTGGGGAGGTTAGAACTCCATTTTTAAGAAGGAGCTGGTGATTTAGAAAGTGTCCTCTCTCTCTCTGCCTCCCGGGACTCCATCAGCTCTCCCTGTCGCTCCCTGTTGCCCCCACAGGGCAGCCCCTGACCCTCTGGGCATGTAGCCCCCAGGCCGAATCCCACACCCTACTGGCCTCTGAGTCCTCTTTGCCTTCCCCCCTGAGAGCCACTCCCACCCCCCTGGGAGCTTCAAGCCCACATCCTGCTGAAACTTGGGCCAATTGTTGTGGAGAGCTCTGTCCCCAAGGACTGGCCACTAAGAAATCTGTCTTCCTCAGGAGTCCATTCCGACCTTTGAGCCAAAAAATTACAAGTGGAACCAGCTCCGAATAGGCGATCAGGCTCTGGGCGGCGCTGGGCAGGGTGCAGCTCTCGCTGGTGGCTAATGGGCTCAGCCTTTGAGGTGCAGCCCGGCAGCTCCCCATTTCGGAGACTGGCCACAACATCGTCCTTCTCCCCGCGCCCAGTCTCATCCATCTCACGCTCCGTTCCCAGAGCCCTGGCCCTTGCATCTGGGCTCCCTCCTCTCTGCCCAAAGCCATCAAGCCCCCGCTGTCTGACCTCATTGCCCGTTTCCGCGGTGACAGGCTGGTGATGTCACCGGAGGAGGCCTGGGAGCCTCCAGGTGGGAGGATGAAAGCGGCAGGTGCCCTGGGAGAGAGAAGGAACAAAGATCTTGTTTTTGTTCCGTGTGTCCCCAAAAATGGAAAATGGGGGTGGGGTAGAAACGGAGGAGAGGATGTGAGGCCACAGCGCTCCTCGTCCCTCTGCCTTGACATGGCCCAAGCTTACCAGGGCAGGTCAGGAAGACTCCCCCAGCCCCTTGCCCACGTGCCCTCGCAGCCCCACACTCCTGCTGGAATGGCGTGGGTGTTGAAGCCACCCGGTCACAGAGGGACGGGTGCTGGTGGGTGCCAGGACTCTGTTTCCCAGGGACCATTGTTCTCCTTTCAATAGGGTGTGACCCCAAGCCCTGAGACCCCACCGTCTGGCTCCGTTGCCCATTTCTGCACATCCGGGTCAACTCGCATCCCCACTCCAGCAAAGCTCAGGCCCTGGGCTGTCTCCATGCAGCCTGGGTTCCGTAGGCTGCCCCAGGGCCCGCGGCTTTCATCAGGAGCCTCAGCTTGGGGACACGACTGCACTTTCACAGAGGACAGAAGCAGCTCCCCCAGCTCCCAGCCATGTGACCCCTATGTCCCCGCCAGGCGCCAGGAGGGAGACGCAGCTTCCTGTTTGGAAGGAAAGGCTCTGGCAAGCTCTCCCCAGTCTGAGAAGCCCCCTTCCACTGAGTTTCAGGCGATTCACCTGCAGCCTGCATTACTCAGACAAATGGGGCTCACTTGGACTTAAGGAGTCCCAGTTACCTGGGTGATCTGCATGTTCATGAGTGAACAGGAGCTCCAAAGGAATGCCAGACTGACTTTGGAAGCAAGTCCCTGAAGCCCCTCCCACTGCACTTCCCCTACCACCCACAGGAGGAGGGGAGGGCGGCCTAGAGCAGGCCCCTCACCCACCTCCAATAGAGCAGTGTCCAGGGGCCTGACCCGGCCCCAGGGCTGGGCTGGGCCTTAGCTGACCTGCCAGCAAAGCAGACGTAACTGCCTAAGAGCAGCTCCAAAGAAGGGTGGGAGCAGAAAGTGGAAATCGATAGCATTGATGGTTTAAACCCCAAGAAAACGAGGAAAGAGCATTCCCACAGCCCAACCAGGAGGCAAAGAGTTAATCCTGTGATCCAGTCTGCCAGGGAGCCTGGCAAGGACTGGAGCTATTTTCAACCCTAAGTGTGCAGACAGAATGCTTGATGCTTGGGGGTGGAGCTGGGAAGCTTGAGGCCCAGGGCGAGCATTAATAGAGCACCCCTGTATATACAGCCCACTCTCCAGCCATGGTGAATTCCAAAGAATACCTCTCCTCCATCTTCTGTAATTGCCTGGGCCCCTCACCCCCATTGTTCAATTTCTTCTCTGTGTCTCTCCCCAGCACCCCAGGTCACAGCTCCCTGTTCGGCTCTGTGAAGTACCTACAAATGCCTGATGACCTTTTCAGAGTTGGCCCAATTACACTCCAGTGGAAGGGCTTAGCATCGCAAAGTTGCACATGCAAGGTCTTCTGCCTGGGTGAGCGCCAGAGCAGGGTCCCCGGCTGCAGATTGGACACTCACCTGGAGAATGCTTTAAACCATTGGTGCCTGAGTCACCCTCCCAGAGAACTCGGTTTAATTGGTATTGGACGCAGTGGCATTTTTAAAAAGCTCCCCAGGTGACCCAGACGTGCAGCAGAGCCAGAACCGCTGAACTGGAGGATTTAGAAGTTTGGAATTGTTCAGTGGTGAGTTTTTGGGCTGAAATTGATCAAGTTTCATATTCTAATAATGAGATCAAGACGCAGATTCTATCTGCCTGGAAAGCCCCTACCTTGCAGCAAAAGCATGATCCACGGTTTTCATGAGTATTATTGTCATGGATGGATTTTAATGAGATTTGGTGCAAGTTTTGATTTGCACAGAATAAAATCTTCTTCGCTAAACTGCCATTTAGTTGAAGGAGGGAGTGACAGGAAGAAGTAATTAATAATTCTTGAATGTATGTTGTAGACAGGAACTGTGCTTGAAAGACTGTACTGAAATTTCATTTATTCTTTCCTTATGCCAGACGGATATTATCCCCATTTTACAAATGAGAAACTGAGTCCCAGAAAGTCAAGTGACTTACCTAGCTCTTGAGTGCTGGGAGACACTTTTCCACAGGTCTCTCACATTTCTGTGTGTCTTGTAAGCAGAGACACTATTGCCTTTGTTCTGAATCATCTGGACAAAGACTTTGCATGGTGAACAGCTTTGGAAGATACAGTGTCGCCCTCTGAAGCGGAGGGTCAGCGAGCTTACTATCCACTATAAAAGATTCAGACTCCCTGAGCTCAGGGTTCCACTTGTGGGCAGGTATTGCCCAGTCCTTCTGTGTTACCTTATGGGAACTGTGGCTAGAGGTTCTGGGGCAAAATCACTGCTCTCCTGACTTCCACTATTGCTGTGACAGATTGTGTTTTGTCTCTGATTCTTGGGTCTCATGTCTTCTGCCAGCACCAATGTAATGGTGGCAAGCCAGGCTGCCTTGTTAACTTAGAGCACAAAGCCTCGGCTCCTGCCTGGCTCCTGACAGGAACCGTGGATTTGGCATCTAAATCTATACCTGTTCCCTCCAGAGCCTGAGTGTTTAGGAGATAGGTGAGCAAGAGGTGATATTCAAACAAAATCTGTGTTCTCCATTAATGATTGATTTTTAACTAGATACAAAATAACACAGATTAATCACCTTCCCCTTTCTATGAGATAAATAGATTACATCAAGTGTTCAAAGAAGCTGGGTGCGGGAGTTCATGCCTGTCCTAGTGGCTCTGGAGCCTGAGGCGGGAGGATCGCAAGTTCAAGGCCAGCCTCAGCAATTTACCGAGACCCTGCCTCAAAAAAAAAAAAAAAAAAAAAAGAAAGAAAGAAAGAAAATACAAAACTTGGGCACAATGATGTTCCCTGTTTTTTTTTTTTTTCTTCCAAATTCCACTATGGAGCTGGTTCTCCTTTTAAGAACATTTCACCCAGTCCCACCGAAACGGCCTCTAGGTCTGCATGTTCACCTCTGGTCCAAACTTGCTTGTCACCCCAGATCCACTCACCCCGTGGTTGTCAGAAGCCCATGGCTTGCTAATTTTTCAAATTGGAGAGAGAGGAGATTTCTTCTGCTGTCCGTGCAGATAGCTGGCATGCCCCTCCTTTGTGACCATTTCTCCTGGAGGGTAGAACTATTCGAAGGCCAGGATCATCCTAATGGAGCCTCTTCCTCGGTATCTCCAGAAACCTTTCCCTAACACCCTCTGCCCCTCAGCTGGCCAAGTTACCAGGGAAGGCTCCGGGTGGAGAGATGGCTTCCCTCCAACACCAGTCACCTTCTCTACTCATGAATGAGAATTTCGTATGCAATGGTGGTTTCTAGTAGCAGGTTCTGTATAATTTTCAGCTGTTAATTATTATCATTAAAAATTATTAAAAATAACTGCACGTTTCGTGCCAGGAACTTTTTAAGTGCTTTATAAAGTATCTCAATTTTACTCAACAGCCCTAAAAGAGAAGTATTTCACTCAAAGAAGCAGAGGTTTCAAGGAGGCTGGATGTCTTGTCCATGGAGCTAGAGGGTGGCAAAGACGGGACTTGAGCCCCAACTGTCTGCCTTTAAAGCAGAACTTTTCTGCCCTCCTGCCTTAAAAAGCGTGATTGGCACGTGCATATACTACTGTGAACACAGCACAGTGGTTTTGGCATATTCTCACATATGAGCAGCCCTTGCCACAGTTGATTCTAGAGCATTTTATCACGCCCCACAAACCCCTAAACTTTCGTGATTACTCTCCATCGCCCTCTCCAGTGACAACTGGCTGCATTTTATAATGCCTCTAAAGAAGCCACTTTCTCCCCTCTATTGGAAACCTATTCACATGCATTTATAAATTGGTCCCCTCTTCAGGTTACTGACAGGCTAAGAGTTGCCAAAAGACCTCCTCCTCTTTGATATTGTCCGGGGTTGGTTATTGTCCTCTCCTTCTGTCCAGAGACCCCCAAGAAGAGCCTCTAGAAGGCTGCATTTGGTCACTGCTCCAGGAGGTAGTTGTTGAGTTGGGGTTGTGGTTGTGGTTGGGACAGACGGGGACCCCAGAAAACTTCTTCCGGCCTGGACTCTGGTCTTGCATCTCATGAACAGAGGAAACTCCTCCCTGTCTCCTCTCAGACAGCACCCCCCGCCGCTGCAGAAGCCCCCCAGGAGGCCTTTGGATGAGGTGCTTAGGAAAGGTGACCTTGCTCAGGTGCAGCCTTGCCAACACTGGCCTGAGGGTAGCCGGCTTTGCCAGGAATTAGTTTTCCTCTGAGTTCCCCCAGAAGCTGCCTCTGAGGGGTTCAAAGGCTTGGAGATTTAGTTGGGAGGTCCAGGGACCAGAGGTGGGAGGAGGCAAGGGCCTGGGCAGGGTGCAGGAAGGGAAAGAAGCCACTGCAGGGGACATGTCTGCACCTGTCACCCCCGTGGGGAGCTGCTAGGTAAACACTGCAAATACCAGCCCTGAGGCCCTGGTGAGGGTTGCTCCGGGAGAGTACCAGCTCCTCTGCTCTCTGGCGAGCTGAGCTCCTGGGGCAGAGCAGTCTGGTGCATTTTGGAAAAAGCCCCCAGCAGAGCAATGTGGATACTGGCAGCTGGAGGTTGGTCAGAGTCCTTGAAAAGCTCAGGTCCAAGGGACATGGCTGGAGCCAGCAGTGTGTGCTAAGGCTGGCCCTTCTTAACCCCGGAGTTCTAGTGGATGGGCCTGGGGCCTCGGGGAGCATGTGCCTCCACCCCGGGCTCCACCCTTACTCTTGACTTAGTAACGAGGGGCAGGAAGGAGTCCATTAAATGAGTTTATCAGGAGCCAATAGAAAAGAGCTGCCGTTCGCGGCTGATCCACAACATGTCCCATGAAGTGTTGCAGAGTTTGGAGCCCCGGACAGCATCACCTTGGACAGCATCACCTGTGTGTGGTGGAAGGAGGAGTAAGCTCCACTCCTTTGGGGTCACAGGGAAACCCCCAGTTTTAAAGGCTCATCAGATAGTCTGGCTTCCGAGCTGCAGCCTGACAGGTGTTTTCCTGCCACCCTGCCACCCATCCCCTGGAGCCATCGGGAACCCAGGTGTGCTGTCTGGGCCTGGGGGCCCGAGCTGGAAAGACCTATCATCTCCCTTGGCTGGTCCTTGGAGCTCAGCACCTCAGGCTCCTCTCCCTCTGGAATGGAAGGCACATTCCAGATCTGGACAGCCCAAGGCCAAGGTGGCAGGGTCTCATTCATCTCTCACTGATTTATTCACCCACTCACTGTCTTCTCTGGAGCCGTGGCAATGATCCACAGTTAGCCCTGCAGCTTCCTTTCAGAGACCTGGAGAGCTGAGCCACATCCCAGCCTTTTTAATTTTTATATTATTTATTTATTTTTTGGGGGGAATACTGGGGATTAAACTCAGGGACACTGGACCACTGAGCCACATCCTCAGCCCTATTTTGTAATTTATTTAGAGATAGAATCTCACGGAGTTGCTGAGTGCCTCGCTTTTGCTGAGGCTGGCCTTGAACTCGCCATCCTCTGGCCTCAAACTCCTGAGCCTCTGGGATTATAGGCATGCGCCATAGCACCAAGCTGAAAATGGAATTATCATCCCCATTTTTCTCACGAGGAAATTGAGATGCAGAGAGAGTGAGAAGCTCACCCAGCTTCCCCACAACATGTGAAAAAGCCAAGGGCCAACCCAGGTGTGACCAACTCCAAAGGTGAGGCTACCAGGCCCAGGGCTGTGTTTCCAGCCGTAGCATAAGCCTGCATTAAAGAACAAAGCATTTAATAAACATTCTGTGTCCTCAAGTCACATGGCTGAGCAAGGCTTGGGAGAAAGGTCTACCCGGGCCCTTTCCCTTATTACCTCCTCGGGATGCCCACGTCCTGGTCCCAGCCTCCTGTGGGCACCAGGCTCATTCTGGTTTCCTAACGCGCTGTGCTTAGGAGGATTGAAACTGACAGCCAGAGGTCTTCCCCTGTATCTCTTCCTCTTTCCCAGCCAGACCATGAACTCCCTGAAGCAAGTTCACGGTCACTCTCCTCCTTCATGACCTCATGGAGGAGCAGGGAGCTGTAGTGACCCTGGCTGGGTGCCCACGCCTGTCAGGCCCATGTGGGTCCTTGCAGGAGTTATTACAAAAACTTTTGTCTCTTTGAAGTCTGTGTTATTATCCCCACTTTATAAAGGAGAGAATCCCTGAGGCTCCGAGAAGCTAGGCTGCTGCTCCAAGATCACCCGATTAGAAGATGAAACGAACCACAGCCTCCTGCCCCTAGCAGGACGGTGTTTTGAACTCTGAGAGCAGAAACCACTTTCACACCTTTCTAACCGGGAGGCGATAATTGGTCTTTGCCTAGGGCTGCGGAGAGAAGCGCTGGATGAACTCTGGGTTTCTGGAAGCTTGGAGTCTTATTCCTGGAGGTTAGGGTGTTTCTGTACCAACCGAGAGGCAGAGGAATCCCCCCAAGTCTCTGCTGGCTGGGAGATGGCTGGGGGTCCTCTTTACCTCGAGCGCTGTTGTCACAGGAGAGGAGGTGTCACCAAAGAAGAGTCCAAGGGGAGAGGGGAATTCCACTCAGGACCTCAGGGGGTTTGGCTTCCATGATGGAAAGGAATTTTGGCATCACCAGTCAAAGGCACAGACAGAGGGGGATTTAGGAAATAGGTGCGTGTTTGAGGTGGAATGGGCGCATCACCCGAGGGGGGCAGCAGCTCCCCTGGTGGTGCTGATGTTCAGGGCACTCCACTGGGGGTGCACGGGGTGGGCTGCGGTTTCCTCTCCGGCTTTCCCTGTGCTTAGCACTGCCCTCCTGTGACCCGGGCCTGGGCTGTCACTCAGGGGTTGCGAGAGTTCCTGGTGCTCCCTGCATGTCGGTGGTGCATGGATCCTTCCTCTGTGACTTGGTTCCCTTTATCCCCACATTCCTATGTCGCTGGGTCTGAGCCCTGGACCACCTGCCTCTTCCTGACTAGGAAAGGTAGCGCTCATTGAGCCTGATTGATTAGGACTCAAGAAGCCCTAGATGAGTGCCAGCCTTCTGACTTTCAATATGAAATCCCGATACTGAAGGATCGATCCAAGTACCATCAGGGTGCCTCGAGGGTCCTCCACCTTCGGTAGATCAGTGGCTGAGTGAGGCCAAAGTTATCTATTCCATACTTGGGTCCATTTCAGAGTCAGGTTTTTATTTTTGGAGGGGAGGGTACCAGGGATGGAACTCAGAGGCACTTGACCACTGAGCCACATCCCCAGCCCCATTTTGAATTTTATGTGTACATATACACACACTTATCCATATAGTACACCAACATTTGAATCTGTTTAATAGCCGGTCATGTGTACAAATAATTAGCTTTACATCAATCGAAAGAAGACTATCAGACAGGGTTTCACTGAGTTGCTTGGCGTCTCGCTTTTGCTGAGGCTGGCTTTTGGACTTGTGATCCTCCTGCCTCAGCCTCCCAAGCTACTGGGATTCCAGGTGTGCGCCACTGTGCCCGGCTCAGAGTCTGGTTTAGCAACACACACATGCACGCACGTCAAACTTGGCATCTGAAGGACAAGATGTGCTTGTGAGAAGAGGGCCACAAGGATGTGGCAGGATTCATGGGTGGCGACCCAGCCTGCCACATTCCTGAATGAGGGTGGCACCCGGAGGCCCAGGTTGGTCTCCACATCCTCTCTCTGCCCTCTGTCTCCTCTGCTATGGGCTCCCAGCTCTGAGGCTCCCAGCTGGGTTTGGCTGGTGGGGAGCTCTGGGGGTGGCAGGAGGGAGGCCAGGCCATCATTCCCAGTTTTCGGCCCTGGCCTTCGAAAATAGTCCCTTCATAAATAAACTCACTCCATATGATCTAATTTGAATGTGGTTCCAGTTTGGACCCTGACTAGTCAGTACGAGGTTGGATGGGGGGACTTCACTGGGAAGAGGCTGTCCGACCTGCTCCGCCTCATCATTGCCAGCGTACGGGTGAGGACACGGCTTGTGTCTCTTCCATTTCACAAAGTGTCTATTTACTATTCTCCCTGAAACTACAAGTCTAATAGGTTGCTCAACACGCTATAAATCTGGGTTTCTCGAACCAGTAATTGTCCGCCAGGGCAGGAGGGTGTCAGCAGGTTATTCTACTCTTTGCTACTTTGACACCCTTTTTCATCTCTCGACGAAATCTGATACGGAGAACCTCAGATCGTGTGCAGTGTTTATTGATCTGCTGACTTCTGACTTCGTGGAAGGAGTTGGTTATTGGCCGAGAGTCATGAACTTATCGTAGGCGGCCTGATGATGTTCTGAGCGCCGGCACGACATGAACAGCAGCCCAGAGAATCTGGGGATAATTCAGAGCTATGCAAAATAAGACTGTGCTCGGTCCTCCGCCTTCTGAATGGGTATCTTAATGACTTGAAAGTCCTTTCGGATTATGTGAATAGCCCTCTTTTGATAGAAAACTGGCAGCTTCCTCTTTGTGACGCTGTCACTTCATTGTCCCAGAGCAGCAATGAACTCATCAGCAGCAATGACTGTCAGGATGACAGGCCCAAGAACAACTAAGACAGAGCCACTTGTTTTGGGGGAGAGGTACCTGCCACCCACCCGATACAGCGGGTTTGTATTTTAGTGGTTCTGCGTGACAAGCTGCTTCCTGCGTTGCAAGGGGCTGAGTGTTATGACTGCTGGTGGCATGTGCAGCGGCCCCGCCTCCAAGATTACACGCTCCGTGACTGTCACTGGATGTTTAGGGTGATCACAGTGAGCACCTGTTACCGTCTGAGCTGTGGCTGGAATGTCCCCAAGGCTCTGTGTGTTGAAATTGAATCCCCATTATGAGGTCGGAAGAGGGTGTTAGAGGTGGGGCCTCTGAAAAGTGCTTAGGGTTAGGTAAGTGGACCCCCAAGACTGAACCCCCGTGGCTTGGGCACAGGGAGCGCCACCAAAGGGTCATAAGCAGACACAGCGAGATCCCCGCCTCCCGCCATGCCATGCCCTGCACCTCCTTGGGACTCTACCAGCTGGAAGGCCACCACCAGATGCAGCCCTTCGACCTTGGACCTCCAGAACCTTGAGCCCAAATCCACCTCTCTTCTTTGTAAGCCACCCAGTGTGTGGCATCGTGTTGCTGCAGTAGGAAATGGGCTTGTGCCTCCTTTGAAATACAGCCAAACCCGGGGACTCTGAGCGCTCACCTGTGAGACCAGAGCCAGGCTCTCGTCAGCTTGGGACAGGACAGGCTGTCCCCCAAACCTCAGTCCCTCTCACACACACACAAACACACACATCCCATGGGGACTCGGCCCCCTGTCACCATGCTAACTGCAGAGGCCAGGTTTGCTGAGCACCCCCTACGTCAGGGGGAAGGAGACTGAGGCAAGGCACGGGCAGGCTCCTAAAGCCCGTGCCCGGGGACATGGCCTGCTTCTGCTCACATTCCTCTGGCCCAAGCCAGTCACATGGCAGGAGTTCATGAGTGGGCACCAGCCTGCCTCGTTTCTGAGAGGGGGGACAGCCCAGAGATGCGTATGAGTCCAGTGACTGCAGCCTCGGATGTCTCTTAGGGAAGACCTGGCCCTGCCCACGGAGCGCCCCTGTCTGTGGAGAGCCAGGGTACGGTCTAGTACCCTCACTTTCACAAAAAAGCACAGTTTGCTAGGGCAGCCATGACAGAGCACCCCAAATCAGGTGTCTTGCCACCACAGAAATTTATTCCCTTGCAGCGCTGGAGCCCAAGTCCAGAGTCAAGGTGTCAGCAGGGCCACACTTCCTCCAAAGCCTGCCAGGGAGGGTCCTTCCTTGCCCCTTCCAACTTCTGATAGTGCTGGGTGGTCTCTCCCCCTGCCCCTGAACCTGAACCAGCCCAGGCCTTCTCTCTGTGCCCCTGCGCCCCATTTCCCTCCTTGTATAAGGGCACCACTGGATGAGGGCCCAGCCTACGCACAGACTGTCACTTGATTACATCTGCAAAGACCCTACTTCCAAATAAGGTCAGGGGCACAGGCAGCAGGGGCTAGGGCTTCCACAGAGCTCTCAAAGGGCCACGATTCAGCACATAATTCAAGCCTAACATCTACAGCATGGGCTGCACCACGCACCCCTCCGTGGTTTGGTTTGGCTTGTCGCGTGCTCTTCAAAACATCTGAATAGTCCCTAGCAACACAGAAAACTCACACCTTCCCCTGCCCAACCCTTCAATTCTTCTCTGCTCAAGTTTTATAATAGTCATTTTTGCTTTGCTTTTTCCCTGGTGCCGGGGATGGAACCGAGGGCCTGGGCAGGCGGGGCCTGTGTTCCAGCTCTGAGCCCACCCCGGGTTTGTTTTGCTCTTTAGTTACTGCAGTCTTAGCCCCTTTTCAAATGAGACCTTGCAGGACTCTCTAGCAGCCAAGTCTACAGGCCCAGGCAAGGCTGAGCTGCCCTGTTGGAGGTGGGCCTCATCCCTGTGGGAAGACATGAGGGCACCTTCTCTTCCGGGGTGGTCTATGGCGGTCACTGTGTCCTTGGGACAGTGTGGCAAATGCAGTTCACCTGCCACATCCCCGACGCCTGTGGCCAGAACTGGGAGGGCAGGTCAGCTGCCACATGGGTCCTCCTCGCCTCTTCCTCTTCCAAAGTAAGGGGCCTCTGGCCTCAGTGTGACGATCTGAGACCCAGCCCTGAGACAGAAAGGGAGGTCCACCCAGGGCAACTGAGGTTAACTGGCTTAAGAAAATCGGACCAGGTATCCCCTGCCCTGGGAATAGAGTAAGGTCTGGCTTTCTTCCCTCTGATGGCAGACAGCTTCTCTGCATGCCTCCCCCCTTGAGAGAATCAGGTGAACAGATCCAGGCCCAGATGCATTGGTTCACACCCAGAGCATCCCAACCCTTCTCACGGCCCAGACCAGAGCCCGGAGGCCATTCAACAGAACCTGCCCCCTACCGCGCTTTCCCTGGGGCAGCCCCAGGGCTGCTAGCAGGTTCCCAGGGCTTTGAAGAACAATTTGAGAATTCCTGGTAAACATCACTGGTTCTCAACATTCTCTGTGAATTAGAAACAGCTTTTTAAATGTTCAGATACTGAAATCCTGCCTGCACTGCTGTGTCCACTCCCCTGAGGAGGGGCCCAGCGTCAGGGTCACAGGTGACTTTGGAGGAGTTGAGGTAGAAAACCACTGACCCACATCAGGGCTTTGCCCTAGATCAAACAGGATCACTTCCAGGCACTGGATGGCGAGTTGGCCTGGGCCTGTGTTCGGAGGCCCTTTAGGAACCATCGCCCAGCTCCTCTAGAAACAAGGGTGGGGGGCCTCTCCCCCTTGGCCACATCCGCCACATGAAGATCCGTCCTGTCCATGCTTTATCTTCTTAGAAAATGAGACACAAGAGGCAATGAGAGGGCTGGGGATGTGGCTCAAGTGGTACCGCGCTCGCCTGGCATGCGCGGGGCGCTGGGTTTGATCCTCAGCACCACATACAAATAAAAATAAAGATACTGTGTCCACCTAAACTAAAGAATAAATATTAAAAAAAAAGAGGCAATGAGAATTTTGTAACCCATCACGTTCGTCTTGACCCCAGCTGCTAGGACGCAGGAACTTGAAAGTGTGGTTCCACTTTAGTGACCCCATGGTTTCTTGTGGCTCCAATGGCCACATATTTTTGTCCCTGACCTTGGGTTTCTCTATTTTCCTTGGTCTTGACTTTTTATTATCTTTTGGTACTTCATGGAATTACGTGTGAGTGCCAGGAATACTTTGGGGAATAAAATGATGTATACAGTCATTTAAAAAAAAACAAGGCCAGAGGTGGTGGGTCCTGTGGTGGATCTTGTGGTGGACCTGGTGGTGGGTCCTGTGGTGGCCCTGTGGTGGGCCTGGTGGTGGGTCCTATGGTGGCCCTGTGGTGGGCCTGGTGGTAGGTCCTGTGGTGGTCCTGTGGTGGGCCTGTGGTGGGCCTGTGGTGGGTCCTGTGGTGGGTCCTGTGGTGGGCCTGGTGGTGGGTCCTGTGGTGGTCCTGTGGTGGGCCTGTGGTGGGCCTGTGGTGGGTCCTGTAGTGGGTCCTGTGGTGGGCCTGGTGGTGGGTCCTGTGGTGGGCCTGTGGTGGGCCTGTGGTGGGCCTGTGGTGGGTCCTGTGGTGGGCCTGGTGGTAGGTCCTGTGGTGGTCCTGTGGTGAGTCCTGTGGTAGTCCTGTGGTGGGTCCTGTGGTGGTCCTGTGGTGAGTCCTGTGGTGGTCCTGGTGGTGGGTCTGTGGTGGGCCTGTGGTGGGCCTGTGGTGGGTCCTGTGGTGGTCCTGTGGTGGGCCTGGTGGTGGGTCCTGTGGTAGGTCCTGTGGTGGGCCTGGTGGTAGGTCCTGTGGTGGTCCTGGGGTGGGCCTGTGGTGGGTCCTGTGGTGGGTCCTGTGGTGGGCCTGGTGGTGGATCCTGTGGTGGGCCTAGTGGTGGGTCCTGTGGTGGGCCTGGTGGTGGGTCCTGTGGTGGGCCTGTGGTGGGTCCTGTGGTGGGCCCGGTGGTAGGTCCTGTGGTGGGCCTAGTGGTGGGCCTAGTGGTGGGTCCTGTGGTGGGCCTGGCGGTGGGCCTGGTGGTAGGTCCTGTGGTGGGTCCTGTGGTGGGTCCTGTGGTGGGTCCTGTGGTGGGTCTGTGGTGGGCCTGGTGGTAGGTCCTGTGGTGGGTCCTGTGGTGGTCCTGTGGTGGTCCTGGTGGTAGGTCCTGTGGTGGGTCCTGTGGTGGTCCTGTGGTGGTCCTGGTGGTAGGTCCTGTGGTGGGTCCTGTGGTGGGTCCTGTGGTGGGTCCTGTGGTGGGTCTGTGGTGGGCCTGGTGGTAGGTCCTGTGGTGGGTCCTGTGGTGGTCCTGTGGTGGTCCTGGTGGTAGGTCCTGTGGTGGGTCCTGTGGTGGGTCCTGTGGTGGGTCTGTGGTGGGCCTGGTGGTAGGTCCTGTGGTGGGTCTGTGGTGGTCCTGTGGTGGGTCCTGTGGTGGGTCCTGTATTGGGTCCTGTGGTGGGGCCTGTGGTGGGTCTGTGGTGGTCCTGTGGTGGGTCCTGTGGTGGCCCTGTGGTGGGCCTGGTGGTAGGTCCTATGGTGGTCCTGTGGTGGGCCTGTGGTGGGCCTGTGGTGGGTCCTGTGGTGGGTCCTGTGGTGGGCCTGGTGGTAGGTCCTGTGGTGGTCCTGTGGTGGGCCTGTGGTGGGCCTGTGGTGGGTCCTGTAGTGGGTCCTGTGGTGGGCCTGGTGGTGGGTCCTGTGGTGGGCCTGTGGTGGGCCTGTGGTGGGCCTGTGGTGGGTCCTGTGGTGGGCCTGGTGGTAGGTCCTGTGGTGGTCCTGTGGTGAGTCCTGTGGTAGTCCTGTGGTGGGTCCTGTGGTGGTCCTGTGGTGAGTCCTGTGGTGGTCCTGGTGGTGGGTCTGTGGTGGGCCTGTGGTGGGCCTGTGGTGGGTCCTGTGGTGGTCATGTGGTGGGCCTGGTGGTGGGTCCTGTGGTAGGTCCTGTGGTGGGCCTGGTGGTAGGTCCTGTGGTGGTCCTGGGGTGGGCCTGTGGTGGGTCCTGTGGTGGGTCCTGTGGTGGGCCTGGTGGTGGATCCTGTGGTGGGCCTAGTGGTGGGTCCTGTGGTGGGCCTGGTGGTGGGTCCTGTGGTGGGCCCGTGGTGGGTCCTGTGGTGGGCCCTGTGGTAGGTCCTGTGGTGGGCCTAGTGGTGGGCCTAGTGGTGGGTCCTGTGGTGGGCCTGGCGGTGGGCCTGGTGGTAGGTCCTGTGGTGGGTCCTGTGGTGGGTCCTGTGGTGGGTCCTGTGGTGGGTCTGTGGTGGGCCTGGTGGTAGGTCCTGTGGTGGGTCCTGTGGTGGTCCTGTGGTGGTCCTGGTGGTAGGTCCTGTGGTGGGTCCTGTGGTGGTCCTGTGGTGGTCCTGGTGGTAGGTCCTGTGGTGGGTCCTGTGGTGGTCCTGTGGTGGTCCTGGTGGTAGGTCCTGTGGTGGGTCCTGTGGTGGGTCCTGTGGTGGGTCTGTGGTGGGCCTGGTGGTAGGTCCTGTGGTGGGTCTGTGGTGGTCCTGTGGTGGGTCTGTGGTGGTCCTGTGGTGGGTCTGTGGTGGTCCTGTGGTGGGTCCTGTGGTGGGGCCTGTGGTGGGTCTGTGGTGGTCCTGTGGTGGGTCCTGTGGTGGCCCTGTGGTGGGTCTGTGGTGGTCCTGTGGTGGGCCTGTGGTGGGTCTGTGGTGGCCCTGTGGTGGGTCTGTGGTGGGCCTGTGGTGGGTCCTGTGGTAGGCCTGTGGTGGGTCCTGTATTGGGTCCTCTGGTGGGCCTGGTGGTGGGTCCTGTGGTGGCCCTGTGGTGGGTCTGTGGTGGCCCTGTGGTGGGTCTGTGGTGGGCCTGTGGTGGGTCCTGTGGTAGGCCTGTGGTGGGTCCTGTATTGGGTCCTGTGGTGGGTCTGGTGGTGGGTCCTGTGGTGGCCCTGTGGTGGGTCTGTGGTGGTCCTGTGGTGGGCCCTGTGGTGGGTCTGTGGTGGTCCTGTGGTAGGTCCTGTGGTGGGTCTGTGGTGGGCCTGGTGGTAGGTCCTGTAGTGGGTCCTGTATTGGGTCCTGTGGTGGGGCCTGTGGTGGGCCTGGTGGTGGGTCCTGTGGTGGGTCCTGTGGTGGTCCTGTAGTGGTCCTGTGGTGGGTCTGTGGTGGTCCTGTGGTGGTCCTGTGGTGGGCCTGGTGGTGGGTCCTGCTGGTGGTTCTATGGTGGGCCTGTGGTGGGTCCTGTGTTGGGTCCTGTGGTGGGGCCTGTGGTGGGTCTGTGGTGGTCCTGGTGGTGGGTCCTGTGGTGGGCCTGGTGGTAGGTCCTGTGGTGGGTCCTGTGGTGGGTCCTGTGGTGGGTCCTGTGGTGGGCCTGGTGGTAGGTCCTGTGGTGGGTCCTGTGGTGGTCCTGTGGTGGGGCCTGTGGTGGGCCTGGTGGTAGGTCCTGTGGTGGGTCCTGTGGTGGTCCTGTGGTAGGTCTGTGGTGGTCCTGTGGTGGGTCCTGTGGTGGTCCTGTGGTAGGTCTGTGGTGGTCCTGTGGTGGGTCCTGTGGTGGTCCTGTGGTAGGTCTGTGGTGGTCCTGGTGGTGGGTCCTGTGGTGGGCCTGTGGTGGTCCTGGTGGTGGGTCTGTGGTGGGTCCTGTGGTGGTCCTGTATTGGGTCCTGTGGTGGTCCTGGTGGTGGGTCCTGTGGTGGGTCTGTGGTGGTCCTGGTGGTGGGTCTGTGGTGGGTCCTGTGGTGGTCCTGTATTGGGTCCTGTGGTGGTCCTGTGGTGGGTCTCGTGGTGGGTCCTGTGGTGGTCCTCGTGGTGGGTCCTGTGGTGGGTCTGTGGTGGTCCTGGTGGTGGGTCTGTGGTGGGTCCTGTGGTGGTCCTGTGGTGGGTCCAGTATTGGGTCCTGTGGTGGGTCCTGTGGTGGGTCTGTGGTAGTCCTGGTGGTGGGTCCTGTGGTGGTCCTTTGGTGGGCCTTGTGGTGGGTCCTGTGGTGGGCCTCGTGGTGGGTCCTGTGGTGGCCCTGTGGTGGGTCTGTGGTAGTCCTGGTGGTGGGTCCTGTGGTGGGTCTGTGGTGGTCCTGGTGGTGGGTCCTGTGGTGGGTCCTGTGGTGGGTCTGTGGTGGTCCTGGTGGTGGGTCTGTGGTAGGTCTGTGGTGGTCCTGGTGGTGGGTCCTGTGGTGGGTCTGTGGTGGTCCTGGTGGTGGGTCCTGTGGTGGGTCCTGTGATGGTCCTGTGGTGGGCCTTGTGGTGGGTCCTGTGGTGGGCCTCGTGGTGGGTCCTGTGGTGGGTCCTGTGGTGGGTCCTGTGGTGGGTCTGTGGTGGGTCTGTGGTGGCCTCGTGGTGGGTCCTGTGGTGGTCCTGGTGGTGGGTCCTGTGGTGGGTCTGTGGTGGTCCTGGTGGTGGGTCTGTGGTGGGTCCTGTGGTGGTCCTGTGGTGGGTCCAGTATTGGGTCCTGTGGTGGGTCCTGTGGTGGGTCTGTGGTAGTCCTGGTGGTGGGTCCTGTGGTGGTCCTGTGGTGGGCCTTGTGGTGGGTCCTGTGGTGGGCCTCGTGGTGGGTCCTGTGGTGGCCCTGTGGTGGGTCTGTGGTAGTCCTGGTGGTGGGTCCTGTGGTGGGTCTGTGGTGGTCCTGGTGGTGGGTCCTGTGGTGGGTCCTGTGGTGGGTCTGTGGTGGTCCTGGTGGTGGGTCTGTGGTAGGTCTGTGGTGGTCCTGGTGGTGGGTCCTGTGGTGGGTCTGTGGTGGTCCTGGTGGTGGGTCCTGTGGTGGGTCCTGTGATGGTCCTGTGGTGGGCCTTGTGGTGGGTCCTGTGGTGGGCCTCGTGGTGGGTCCTGTGGTGGGTCCTGTGGTGGGTCCTGTGGTGGGTCTGTGGTGGGTCTGTGGTGGGCCTGGTGGTGGGTCCTGTGGTGGGTCCTGTGGTGGGTCCTGTGGTGGTCCTGTGGTGGGCCTGGTGGTAGGTCCTGTGGTGGGTCCTGTGGTGGTCCTGTGGTGGGTCTGTGGTGGGCCTGTGGTGGGTCCTGTGGTGGTCCTGGTGGTGGGTCCTGCTGGTGGTTCTATGGTGGGCCTGGTGGTGGTGGTAAGACTTGCGCTGTGGCTGAGGAGAGCAGGCTTGGATTTAGAGCTCCACAGACTTCAGGGCACCAGACAGGAGCCATCCCCTCCTGTCACCTGGGCCAGCTCTGTTGCCTCATGCTGAGTGACACTTTGCTGTCTCATAAGATGACCTGGTCAACCCCAGCCTTCCTCACCAGACTATAACCCAGACGTGAGCAAGATGGGCGCCCATCCTCAGGGGTGGAACCCAGCGCCTAGTGTGCACCTGCTGCTCAGTGACCATCTGATGAATACTGATGGGATGAGAAAATGGAAATCGCTGCCAACCACGACAGCTCTGTGAAACCTACAAGAAATAAACACAAAGGCGGCTGCTGAGGTGACTCAGAGCAGGAGGGGAGAAAGGAGTGGAGCCGCGGGTTGGACGAGGACCAGAGGGGTCCTCTCTGTCGTAGAAGAAGGAGGTTGGCCTTGGACAGCTAGTGCTTACCAAGAGCTCATCTAGAAACTTCCCAGAGAGGATCCGGTTGAATCCCCGCGAGGTCTTCCCGAGGCTGGCTGGCTACCCTCGCGTCACCCCTGTGAAGACCCAGTCGTGGGGCATCCGGATTGCCTGGAATCCACAAGCCAAGTGGTCTGTGGCTCTGGAGCTGAGAGTCTGTCCTGGGCAGCTCGGGGCAGAGGCTGAAATCTAAAGGTGGCCATGTCTGCTTCTCCACGAGGTGCCATCCATCTCCTGTGGACAGGGCTGAGGTCACAGTGGGTCTCCTTTCACATAGCCCCTGGGTGAGCAGACGTATAGGCACACATGGAAAAGGAGATGCAAACACCCCCTCAGTGGGCACCCAGGTCAGTGAGGAGGACCGAGAACACTGGCAAGCGGAACTCCTCCTGCCTCACCTTCCCTTGGAGCCTTGGGAAGGCTGCTCCCCCACCTCCATCCACAGCTGCTACACAACTCCCCGTGGAGGAGCCAGCTAAGCTGGGCTGGAGAGGGTCAGGCCAAGACTGGCCAGGGGCCCAGAGAGGCGGGCCACAGCTGGGGCCCTGCTTCAGCAACACAGCCAGAGCGGTGCACACCGGCCACGGTGGCCCCTGGGCTTCCAGCTGCAGCTGCTGCTAGGCCAGAGGCCATCCTGGTGGGTTCTTGCCACTTGTAATCCAGTCCCCCTGGGTGGGAAGAGGCCTTGTCCGACATCCCAACCCAAAGACAAGGGTAGAGCCAGGGAGTGCCCCTGGAGTAGAGGGACCATATTGTGCCTTGGCACGTGTCCTTTGATACAGCTTCTCTGGGGACTCTGGCCAGGATACATCCTATCCAAAACGTTGGCCTCCACTCTATCCGTCCATCATCTATAATTTAATTCCTTATGTAAAAACAAAACGGAAAAACCCCAACCCCTTAGGAGAAGTTGCCAGAACACAAGGGCTTTCGAACCCCAGAGGGCACCGTCCATTTTGAGTCACCATCCTGAGCTGATCAGGCAGAATCCCCTTCTGGGCTTGGAGTCACAGTGAAGCTCACTCTGTAGACTCAGGAGCCTTGGCCAAGGGTAGAGAAGAGCTGTTCTAGGACAGGTGCACCCCAACCTCCAGCTCTCAGGGTCTCACCTGACTTCGCTACGTCTGCAGGACCTGAGGGTCTTGGGTCCCACCCGTTTTGCTGCACGACTGAGTCTGCCATCCTCTTGGCCCCTTGCCATTGTTCCTGCCCCAGAGGGACAGAACAACAAAGGACACTGTGGTCTTCTCAGGGTGGATAGCAGTTACACATCAACAGGAACTTCCCGGTGGGGAGGTCTGAGAGGGACAGTCAGGAACAGCAGCCCACTGGGCCCCGAGGTGTTGAAATCCTGAAGGGTACTATCATCTTGGGCTAAGAATGGAACCAGGTCCCCGGGCATGGGTTTGGCCCTCGATTCTCTGGTGGCTGTGACTTCCCTGCAGTCTGATCTCAAAGTGGAGGAAGCGCTGTTCCTAGAGCAGTTTTCTCTCTGTCCCTGGGGTCATGGAGCAGAGGTCTGCCTTGGCCAGAAACATGGCCCTCCCTGAGACACGGTCGATGCGCACTGATCAGGGAGAGGGAGCCGCCGTGGTGCATTCAAACAGAATGGCCCTGCTGGTCCACAGGAGAAGGCTCGGCAGCAGTGGCCAGCCCACTGGCTCCCCACACATTCCCCACGTCACAGCCAGTTCCTCCTGAAGACTCAGCACCACTGCTTGACCCTTCAGGCCCCAGACCATCGAGATCAGATGGGCACTGAGAAGTCATCCTGCACTGAGGCCAGTTCCCGCTTGGAGGAATCTGCTGAGTACCTAGAAGCCCTGATGTTTCCAGACCCCTGGTTCGTCCTCCATCCCCAGCTCCTACAGGCCATCTGGCCTAATCAGCTGATGCCCGGTGGGGCCCCTGTCACAGGCCCTGCACCCACACATTGCCAAGCAGAGCCGGGAGATTCCATGTGGTGACACGGTTCCTGCCCCTGACGTCTCCCAGCAGTCCCCACTCCACCAACTCAGGAACTAGGACTTAATCCAAAAAATCCAACATCTGAAAAGACTACCAAAAGTACGATTCCTACTGTAGAACATTCTGGAAAAGGCAAAACGGAGGGGACAATAAAAGATCAGTGCTTGGCGGAGGTTCAGGACAGGAAGGTGGGGATGGGGGGTGAATAGGTGGACACAGGGGGTTTTCAGGGCTGAGAGACTCTTCCGGGAGGTCGTGTTATTTGGGTGGATACCTGCCATTATGCGTTTGCCCAAACCCACATAATGAACACCGAGGGTGACCCTAAGGTCCACTGTGGACTTTCTTTAAGAACAACGCAGCAGCACGGGCATGTCCGCTGTAGCCAAGGGACCACACTAATGCCAGGGGCTCACAGCGGGGCAGCGGGGGATCGTGGGTGGGAGCGGGGGGCGGGTTCTGGGACTCTCTGTACTTTCCACTCAGTTTTTCCCTAAACCTGAAACTGCTCACAATACTAAGGTCTATTAATGTTTTTTAAAGTGCAGGGTGAAGAAGTAAAGGGGTGGGTGAATTAATTTTGGGAAGTTCCCTAAAGAGGCTGGGTTAGAAGAGGGAAGGGAGCAAGGAGCGGGGGAAGGCAGGAGAGCACTCCACGAGGTGCCACGCTGCTCCCCAGGGTTTCCTAAAACCACCCCCTGCCCAGGGTCCACTCTGCCTCGTCTGCAGACTTGACAGGAGCCTGGAAGTGAGAGTCCCCTGAAGAGGCAGAGGGAGAGGGCGAGGGGTGGGGGGGAAAGCGTGGGGGAAACGGGCAGGGAACGGGGCTCGGGAACACAGGCACAAACCACAAGAGCAATTAGTCAAAAAGAACTTGAAATTAAAAAATGACTCGGAGCCGAGGAGGGGAGTACATAAGTTACTGCAGCCCCGAGACATTTATGAATAATACAAATGCCGTGAGGTGGTGGAGCCGGAGCACAGTTAATTAATATGTACAGGAACAGAGATGCACTTGAAAAACAATGGAGCTGCTTCCCCCTCGCCAGAAGTAAAAATATTTCCAGAAAGACTGACACGTTTATTATTTTCTAACATAATTACCTTATTGTGCAGCGTTTGTAATGGAACACATTAGAGGCGCTAAGCACCTGCCTGGCTTCCCTTAATGCAGTTTGGTTCAGTGGTGCTGGGCACAGGTAGGAGCGGGCAGGCGGGTGGCAGCGGGAGTCCAGGGAGAGCTCGTGGCAGGTGTCCCTGACGCCCTTCTCTCTTCCCCGCCTACCCTACACCGAGCCAACCCCGCGCCCTCCTTCCCTGCCTTCCCAGCCCAGCGCCACCCACTTCCTGAGAGTGGGCTCAGCATCAGGACCAAACATGGTAGAAGGCTGAGCTCGACGGCCTCAGAGGTAAGAGGACCAGACGTGATCCCGAGCTGGGGGCAGGAGGCTACGGAGGGAGACCAAGGCTTAAATGTCCACCCTGAGTCCAGGACACCCCAGTGGGGAGGTGCTGAAGCCTTTCTGCCCCTCTTGGGAGTTTTCCAGGGGGCGAGGGGAGAAAGAACATTGGTCTGGGAGCCTGAGTCCCCGCTTTTCTGATCAAGACCAAAAATCACTGTTTCTCTGAATCTCAAATTCCTCACCTGGAAAAAATGGCACAGGGGATGATTAATGGTGGGTGTCAGCTGGATTGGATGAAGGATGCCCAAAGATTAAGAAATTGGTACTTTTAGGTGTGTCTGTGAGGGTGCTGCCAGAGAAAATGGGTGGCTGTGTCGGCAAGTGGGGGTGGGGAGGACCTTGAATGTAGACAGGTGCCGTCTCACTGGCGCTAGGCCCAGGTAGAACCAGCAAACATAAGAAGGGGAAGGGACTCTCTTGCTCTGGCTTCCTGTCTCACCGTGTGATCCCGCCCCTCCCCTCTCAGGTGTTCCTGTCACAGTGCCACCTGCCATGTCGTGATGCAGGCAAGCCTCCCTACAGAACCAGTGGGGCCACCCAGTCTGAGACTTCCAACCAAACCTGTGAGCTAAATCAACCTCTCTTCTTGCCACCTTACTCAACCTCAAGTGTTTAGTTGTAACAACAGAAAATGGACTCATACAATGCCGGAGGAGGGCAGCTGGGTTCAGTGGCCTCCAGCATTCCTGTTGCCCTGCGTTCTGTGATTCAACACACCCTTCAGTTCAAACAAGAGACAGGTCTGGTCACTGTACACCACGTATACCACTCTTCCTCCACAGTGAAGAGCTCCGCCCCTGGCAGAGGGATGTCCCATGTTCCCAGGAGAGTGGACTGTCTCTTCCTCTCCTCCTACCTGCTCCTTACCCTGGCCAGCCTCTGCTTCTTCCCCTAACCACACACACACACACACACACACACACACACACACACACACACGATGGAAACCTGATGTTAGGCACTCTCGTTGCGTATGTATGGGTGGTGTTTTGGGGCACCTCACCTGGACGCTTCTCCATCTGTGCCTTCCGGCTCCACTTCCAGCCGTCCTACCTTGCCTGCTGTTGCCTCTCAGTCTCTTCCTCTGGCTCCCCTTTCTTGTACTACTCTTAAACGCTGGCTTCCTCCAAAATTTTGACCTTGACCCTGCACCCTTCCCATTTTCCAGGCCTTCTTATGGCTTGTTTGTGCAGATAAACTTTATTTCTGCCCCTTCCTCCAAATGCCAGGATTTGTCAACCCAGTGGCCCAGGGCCATCTTCATCTACTTAAAAATCACTGTGCCCCAAATGGAACCCTTCATCTTGCTCCCTAAACCTGCTTCTCCTTCTGCTTTTCTATTCCAGGGATTGGCATCTCCTTTTCTCACGATTCAGAAACTAGTTTTGCAGAGCCTCTCTTCTTCATCTCCCACATTCATCTGACCATAAAACCCATCTTCTGCCTGAAATATCAGAGGATTCTCTTTCCACTGCCACTGACTTTCTCTCCTGAATACACTCATACAGTAGCTTGTCCTTCTGATGGGGTGGCCCAGAGGCTGGTATTCATGTAATGGTAATGAATATTTGGTCCATGAGTAAGCTTTGTCTCCATCCATCCTAGTGTCAACATTGCTGCTGGTGGTTCTCTTCCCGAATCCAGAGATGATTATGTCTTTTCCCTGCTCAAAGACCTCCATAACTCCCCATAACCAATAGGATCAACCCCCCCTGCTGTTCAATCTTACACAGATTCCCCTCCCTTTCACTCCTTGCCCACCCACCACCCATGATAATATCAGTTCCTGTGATCCCCAATTGCATGGACATATCTGATGCTTTGTGTCCTGCATATGTTGCCCTTTTATCCTTTTATCCTATTCACCATTGTTCAGCCTCTGGAAACCAGGAATCACTATTCTGGTCATGAGCCACCAAAATGAGTATCTTAAAATGATAGCAATTACTTTATTCCTGTGTCTCATAGTTCTGCTTGATGGGATCAGGTGGGTGGTTCTTACTCATGGTCTTACACATTTGTAGTCAGACATGGCTGGGGCTGAAGTTACCTTGAGGGCTTTCCCATTCACACGTTCACAGGTCTGACCATGTCAGCTTGGCCTCAGCTGTGGCTGTGAACCAGAACATCTATGTACTGTAGCCTCTGCATGAGTCTTTGGCTTCCTCCCAACATGGCAGCCATATTCCCAGAATAAGCATCCTGAGAGAGAGAAATTGGCAGAAGCTCCTTGGCCATGTCTAACTGACCTTGGGAATCCTGCAGTATAACTTCTGCTGTATTCGACTCATTGAGGTTGTCACCAGGGCCTGCCCAGATTCAAGAGGACAGAGACTCCATCTCATGGAGAAGGCATGGCGAGGTTCTGAGAGAGTGTGTGAAATGGAAACTGTGCTGTGGCCACTTTGAAAAAATACAACTTGACACATGCAACAAGCCCTCCTCCTGGACGCCTAGGATGCCCCTCTCCCTCCAGCTACCACGCCACCTGCCACCTCTCTTCCCTCCCCCACACTGCCTTCCAATCTGGCTCCGTGAAGGCAGAGTCTATATTTCACTTATTTTGTGCTTGGCACATAGTTAGTACTTATTAAATGTTTGCAAAATTAATGACTGAATAAGTGAAAGGCTGAGAGTGACACTCAGCCTCTAGCAGGGATGTTCTATCCAGAGCTGGCGGGTTCTTCCTGGGCTGGTGAAGATGGCCAGGGTCTCCAGCCGAAGCTGTCTCCCACCCTGGCACACACAGACACAGACACAGACACACACACACACATACACATACACCCTGTATACACACATTTATCAGGTCGGCCTCCCCACCCCAGGTGTGCACAGGTGCAGAGCCTCCATCTAGAATCCTCCACTTCTTCCCTCTTCACACTCCTCTTTTACAATTTCTAGCAGTAGAATGAAAGTGAGCTCACAAAAGAGAAGAGAATTCATTGTGGAAAAACTCGGAGGGCTTGTGGGAGAACAGAAGGAGGAGGCAGGGGAAGAATCCTCTCCCTCTGCCCCTCTCCCCTTCCCATTGGCCCTCGGGAGCCGTGGAGGGCAGAAATAGCCCTTCTCGCTTCCCAGCACGGTCCCCAGCTGCCTGGCCCGCATTGCTGAGCCTTTGAGCAATTGTTTGCCGAGCCATTCAGTGGGGCAGCTCCCTCGTGGCACCCGGCCCTGCTGCCTGACAGGCTGTGTATGAGGGGACAGGCCTGAATGACTGTAATATGAACCATGAAAGTGGATATTAAAGGCTTTATTACAGGGTGAGGACTGCTAATTGCAACGTTCCTTTCAGGAAGCTGGAGCTGATGAGTTTAAGCAGCAGCACCCAATTATTAAAACTCTGCCAGCGCAGAGCAGGGGAGAGGCGGGCAGGGGGAGGAGGCAGGCTGAAGGCAATTACCTGAACTTTATCCAAGGCACACATCGCCGGCCTGGAATTTTAAAGAGAGATTGGTTCTGCACCGAGCCTCCTGCCTGTCACAGCCATAGTAAGGCTGGTTATTGATCCCCAGCCCTGCTCGCCCTCTCCCCATCTTCTGGAGGGGTGGTGTTGGTGTGCATCATCTGACACCCATGTCTTCCCTGGTCCCCGCCGTGACACTGCCCCTGTGCTGAGATCACAGGTGTCCAGGGCACCTGGGGATCAGGCGACCCATCCTCTCATTTTGTAAATGAAACGGGCTCAGAGAGGATGCCCGGGTTACCAGTAGGCAAGGGAAGACAGGGAGGGTTCACACCATTCACCCGGTCCCAGCTCAGAGCCCTGGCTGCATGTTCCCAGAGCTGCCGGGGACATGGAAGACAACCAGAATCTCCTTGGAATCAACTGGCAGGTGGGCTTTACCCACTGTGTGTGTGAGACCAGGCTGAGCCTTCCCGTGGGCTCAGCACCGTCATCAAAACCCTTCATCACCATGCACCACGCAGCACCTACTGGGTGCCAGCTTCGGGAGATGGTGGAGACTGGCATCTCTGTCTGCAGGGAGCTTGGCGGGAGACACATGAGCCTAGTGACAATCACAGGACTGTGTGGAAAGAGTGGGTTGGGGTGTGCACACGCACATCACCCCCTTTAATTTAGTCTCATAAGTTTAAGTTTAAGCACCTAAAAAGCTAACGCAAAAGGAACAATCTGCTCAGAGCCAGGTGGGCGGCGCAGCTGGCAGGGGCCGGGAGAGCTCACCATCACACAGTGGCTGACAGTGGGTTCCCTGAAAAGCCACTCTGGTGGGTGGTAGGAAGTCCCAAAAGGGGCGGCAAAGAGGGGCAGGGGACGTCCAACTAGAGAGTCTGTGTCTGCAATACGGAGTCCTCCTCATCCCTCTCCACAAGCATGTGGGTCGTCCCATCATGGTGAGGTCCACGGTGGAGTGAACATGTTGGCCCATAGCTGGTGGCTCCAAGATGCCCCAGAACTACGCTGAAGGCCTGAGGGTCAGAAGTCCTTTCCCTCTTCCCACACGGGGCGTCCCAACAGTCCGTCTGCTATGAGTAGAGGAAGGGGTGATGGGGAGACCTCAAACCTTCCCCACGGGCTTGTGCATGCTCACGGTGACTGGCCTGCCCCAAACTCCCCAGCCAGGTGCTCAGCCCAAAGAGCCTGAGCCCAGCAGATTCCACGCCATGGACTGAGATGGAGGAGGCCGGGGAGCGGCCAAGAGGGGAAGGGTGGAATCGAAGGTTCTCCTTTAGACGTGTCCAGTTGAGGTGCCAGCTGGATAATCACGCGGGGATGGATGGAGTTGGTAAATGAAGGACTTTGGGGAATAAAGTCCTTGTGAGTATTAGCACACATGGCTTTGGACACACGTCTCCACTTCTCTTGGGTAGCTGTGTAAAAGTGGAACCCTGGGTCCTTGGGAAGTCTAGGTTCCCCTTCACAAGGAGCTGCCTTTCTTCCGCCTCCACAGATGGCCTCACAAGCACTCAGTTCTCACTGTCCGTGAAAGGCAGATGAACACCACAGCAATCGGAACACTTGTGGATTGGAATCTGGGACCGATGGATGGGTCAGTGGTAGGGAAGCTGGGCTCTTGGCGTACGGACGAGGAATAGTAGGTAAGTCGTGAGACTGGAGGAGAATACCTGGAAAGGGAGGGGGGAGGGAGATGAGGGGAACGAAATGGGCATAGATTGCGCTTTGGTGGGGACGGATACCAGCCAAAGAAAGGGAGGCAGGAGAAAAGACAGAGGGATGTGGTGCCTGCAGAAGATGAGGGGGCGGGGGGCAGGGAGAGAGGCTTCAAGCAGGAAACCACAGGCCGACCAGGGGGGAGGAGGCCACCCAATTTCCAACAGGGAGGGCAGGGAGCCCGGTCTCCAGCGGCAGCTCCAAAACCAGTAGGTGCAGCGGGAAAGGAGACAACCACAGCCTTCCTCACCCACACCCTGCTCCACGGGCACGGAGCGGACCGGGCCTCACAGCACTGACCCTCAAGAGCTGTCACCGACGCTGGGTAAAGGAGGCGATGCGAGCGTTCACACCTCTGTCACCTTTTATCCTCAGGGTGACTCAAA
Organism: Spermophilus citellus; assembly: GCF_964194105.1. Taxonomy (NCBI): domain Eukaryota; kingdom Metazoa; phylum Chordata; class Mammalia; order Rodentia; family Sciuridae; genus Spermophilus; species Spermophilus citellus. Next base: position 71,372,449 of record NC_138199.1, read on the forward strand.
ATGGATCACAGACACAGGATTCAAAGCGAAAAAGCCTCTAAAACAAAACGTAGAAGAAAGTGTTGTAATCTTAGAAGAGGCAAAGATTTCGCAAGACCATAAAAGCTGGAAAAAACAACGATAAGTTGTGCTTCACAAAAATGTTTTTAAAAAATACTGTTTTTTGAACCACCATTAACAGAATGAGATGGCGAGCCACAGGTTTGGACAAAACACTCACAACATGTGCATCTGACAAAAGACTTGTGTGCAGACTACGGAAAATTTTATGACTCAAAAATAAGATAAAAATTCAAAGGGAAAAAGAAAAAAGATTTAAACAGGCACACAGCCAAAGAGAAGCACAGGAGGGGAGGGTCAGATCACTGGCCCCCAGGCCTCTTGGTCCACTGAGGCTGCCCCCCAGGATGTCTTAGGGTGGCTTAGACACAACAGAAAGGCATCTGTCACAGCTCTGGAGCCAAGATCAAAGCACTGTCACACTGGGTGTCTAGTGAGGACCTGCTTCCTGGCCCACAGATGGCCCTCCTCTCCCTGGGTCCTCACGTGTGACAAAGGTACAAGGTAGACCAAAGGACAGTGTAGTTCCCTGAGGCCTATTTCATAAGAACACTAACCCCATTCATGAGGGCTCTATCCTAATGACCTAATCTCCTCCTGGTTGCTGGGGAGGCTGAGGCAGGAGGATGGAAAGCTTAAGGCCAGCCTGGGTGGCTTAGTGAGACCCTGTCTCAAAATACAAAATGAAAAGCCACTGTGGGTGTAGCTCAATGATAGAGCGACCCTGGTATCAATCCCAATCTTAATAAAAAATAACCGCAATGAGGCACTTGCTCTCTATACCTACTCGAATGGCTAGAATTGAAATGCCAACCACGCTAAGAATTGGTGAGTCCACGGAGCCACGGGAAAGCTTGTGTGCTGATGGTGGCAAGGCACAGAGGTGCCACAACTTTGGGAAACAATGTGTCAGACCCCATAGTTCCTTCTCCATATTTACTCAAGAAAAGTGAAAATGCTTGTCCAAACACTTGTAGGTTAATGTCCATAAGAACTTTATACCTAAGAGCCCCAAGTGAGAAGCAACCCAGATGTCCACCCACAGGAGAGGGGACGGATGTATGTGGCAGATCACACGGGGAACTCCACCTAGCAACAGAGGAGCATCGGCCATGACGGGCAACCATCATAGGAACCTCAGAGAGATGCTGAACGGAAGGCTCCAGACACCAGAGTACCACTGTATGATACTTTCTAGGAAATTCTGGAAAAGGCAAAGCTAGCCACAGTGACAACACGGAGGAAAGGCTGGTGGGGGGACGGGGTTGACCGTCAGGAGTCACGGGGACATTCTGGATGACTCTGTCTTGGTGTTGTGGCTACATGAGTGTGTGTGTTTGTTAAAACTGATCTGACAGCACATTTTATTGTATGTAAATTATAGCTCAGTAAAGTTAGTTTCTTAGAAAGTGAGTGAGTCAGCTCGGCAGCCCAGTACCATATGCTCTCCACGGGGATGAAAGTGCACGTTTCCACGCGGGTGTGTGAATGCACACAGGCACCCGGCAGGATCTGCACCCAAAGGACGGGGTTGTTTGCCTTTGGGGGTGGGGGAGGGAGGGAACCCAGGGTGAAATTAGTGGCCAAGGGCACCTGGGCCCTAACCACAGTGCTTTAATGTCTGAAAAGGAGGCGCTGCTCACATGTCACCTACACTTAAGTGTCCAGCGAGACCCTCGGAGGCCGCTCCCCTATCAATCTTCTGCCGGATGACTTCTGCCTGTTCCGAGCAGCCAGGCCCTTCCATTATTAATTGAGCATCTATGTTTCTATCAATACCAGAGGAGACAAGATCCCTCTCCCCTCAGCTCACTCTCAGGGATTCAGACAGCCCCGGGTCCGACGCCCCTCGTTCCTAGCTGGGGACCAATTTCCTCCAATGTTGAAGCCAAGCCTCACTTTTTCTGAGTCTAATAGCACCTGCCACTGAGGCACCCTGAGACTCTATGAAAAAAACTAGCAAAAAACAAAGCAGAGGTGAAGAGCCTGGCGGAGGCCTAATAAATAAGAGCTGGGATTAGTATTTCATGATTATTACTGTGTGTTATTGATTCAAAGACACGGGTTTTTTCTCATATTTTACTATTTCTGGAATTGGATACATTTTGCAATCAATGTCATAATTTATTTGGCAGGTTTTTTTTTTCTTCCTGGCTACATAAAATAATGGTGCACCTTGCAATCCGTGTCTTAGCTTCTATGAAATATGGGGAGAGCATCTCTCTCTTAGCTTCCCTGAGAGGCCCTGTTGATACTTAACCAACACTAGGAAGGAGGAGAGGGCTGGTTCTCCTACTAGCCCAGGAGAAGAGGAAAGGCCCCAGTGGTTTCCGTAAAAGAAAAAAAAAAATGTTCCACCTTGTCCAGCTGTCACTGGAGGGAAGACACAGCTGCCCAGGGCCTTCTTGGGGACTGCTCTGCTGCTTACTGTGGTGCCACTTCCTCGCTGCATGGTCAAAGCTGGTGCCCTGCTCATGCCAGTCTCCCTCCATACACCACTTGAGCCTCCCCACCCTGACCCTTGTCGGCAGTGACAATCACAGGCGCCCCTGGGGTGGCCCTTTCCTCCTACCTTTGTCCCCCATGCCACGGCCATCTGACACTCGGCATGTGCATCCGTCATTGGGAACTTTCTGGTGTATCAGAGGAGCTCTGGTGCCAAGCCACAGAAGTGGACCCTGGCTACCTTCTGCAGAAACGGATGGCCTCAGAGCAGACGGGAAGAGCCAGGCAGCCTGGGGAAATGAGCAGGAGACCAGGGAGGGCAAGCAGTGCACACAGGAAGGCCAGGTTGCTGCTGCTGGTGCTGCCACCATGATCTCCCCCAGCCCCGGGGTCCCAGGCCACTGCTGCTGTGGTGTCAGACTCAGCCTCCCCGGGGGCCCTGCATCCCCACCACAACCCAAGGTCCAAAGGGGACGGAGGGTCAAATTGCTTGACCCACCTTGTGTCCTCACCTTCTTCCAGGGTGTGGAGTGGGCATGCTGGTGCCACTTAGCAATCCCTTTGCTGCCGTCCACAGGGCCTCGTGAGTCAGGACTCCAGCCACTGCAGAGAGTGGGGATGCGTGGGACAGCGGAAAGATGGCAGGTGTCCCCTGCATTTGTGCAGAGAAAGGTTCGTGTTTTCAGCTCTCAGAAACGTGTCTTGTTTGGTCTTCTGTCTAAAGTCCAGGCGAGCAGACCCTCTTGGGCCCCCTTGGCCCAGGAACCAGGCTAGCCCACAGGCCAGGCCACCGGAAGTGAGTCCCATGCACAGCCTCCTGTCCTCCCCCTAAACCTGAGACAGGACCCCATTGGATCAGAGCAGCAGCGGGAAAGGGTTTTTCTCAAGTCATGAACGATGGCGTGTCAGCAGTGAGAGTCACGCAGTCTTTACAGGAGCGAAGGCGTTTGTGTGCCTTCTTAACTGATGCTTCCTTTATCCGTCACAGTTAAAGCTGGTGGTTCTCACCACAGGGCGTCCACACAAAACCCATTCAAAATGCAAGTTCTCGGGCCTCTCCCAGACCCGCTCACCAGGCCTCCAGGTGGAGCCAGCGGTCAGTGTGAACAAGCTCCCAGGCTGAGCCTCTGACCCTGAGGACGGCTGCTTTCATCTTAACCCCCGGGAGCACCCACAGCCTGTGCTGAGGTCCCACCCCAAATGCCATCTGCCTGGTGATGTTGGGGGCTTTGAAAAAGACTTCCTAGGTGACGCCGATATGCAGTAGGGCTAAGGGACAGAGATGTAACCTGCGGTGGTCTGGCAGCCTCAGTGACTCAGGCGGACCTTAGCCCCCTTTGAGAGTAAATGATCGTCTCTGTCCCTTGAGAGTGTGCCGCGGTCCCTTTCCTGCCCAGCTGGTCCACCTCCAGGGAGGAAAGCCCTTGCCTGCCCCTGGTGCCAGGCGTTCTCCCTGCAGGGACAAGGGTAGCTGCCACCCACACCTGGAAATGGCCGAGGCCTGCTTTCCAGTGCAGATTCCCGGGGAAGGGAGGTTCTGCTGCCTGCCTGGCCGAGTGCCTCCCCCACCGGCCACCCACGGAGATGGGTGCAAATGGAAGGAGCAGAGGTGCTGAGGTGAAGAGCAGCCACCTCCCTTCACACCAGGGCTCTGTCTCTCCACTGGGTTCTGGGTTCTTTCACCTCTTGGCTTCCGTTCCTGCTCCTGCTGCTGCGAATGAGCCCCTTTCCTGCTTGCTGGGAACACGGCCACAGGCTGCATCAGGGTGACCGTGTTCCTGGAGGCCCAGGAGGGAAGACGGCGTCCCACTCAGCCTCAGTGTGGAAAATCCCAGGGAAGGCTCCTGGTCATTGGCTGGGCCTCTGGACAAGGACTCGGGGCCATGACGGCATGGCAGGAGCGGTTACGGGTCATGTACCCTGACGCACTCTCATGCCACGCCAGTGTCTACCTGTGGGTCACTGCCAGGGCTTTCTGATGCAGACTGCCCCCCGATAGGGCCAAAGGGCCAGGGAATAGACTGAACCTCAACACACAGCGGTCAGTGGAGAAGTTCCTTGGGAGGACAATGAGCTCTTCTCCAATGAATGCATCCATCTGGAGAAGACAATGGAGGGGGTCAGCTTGCATGTGAAGAATGGCTGGAACCCAGGGGCTTTCACCCAGAGCAGGGCACAGTGAGAGGCCCACTGGCTCCTGGGAACTTGGAGGATCATCAGGGGAACTTGGTCCACACGGCTTCACAAGCACAAGTATTTCCCAGCTGGCCACAGGACGCAGGCCAAACTCCTTAGCACGGAGTCCAAACCAGAACCCACCCTCCAGGGTCCCCGCTAGCCTCCCGTCCATCTGTGTTCTGTGGGAATTCAGTGACAAAGAAAAGCAGCACAGATACGAGTTAAAGATGGCAAGACAGCTGGATCAGACAGCGGCCCCAGGGAAGACTGCAGTACAGACAGCTCCCGCCAGACAGGGGAGGCTGAGGATTCCAAAAGGAACAGAGAGGGGACAAGAGGAGGCTCTGGGGACATGGGATTGCTGAAAGGGGTTTGGCCAGGTGGGTTGGGACGTGCATCTTTTGTGGCTTGGTGGGTTGCATTTTCTCAAGTAACAGCTCTGGTTGGGGGCTGGGGTCAGCTTTAGGGACAAGGCCTTGTGTGCTGGAAGCCAGGCTGAAGACTGCTCGGGTCAGGCCTCCTGGCACATGTGTGGACAAGCCCTCTGTGGGAATTCATAGTTCACACCAGGCACGGGCACCAAGGACCTCAGGAGGGGAGACCAGGTTTGTCAGGTCTGCTGAGACTCGGCCAGTGCCTAGCACGGGTCTTGATGCTAATATTTTTTTTGGATAGACAAATGAAGTGTGTGGGCAAGAGGAACACCGGGAGCTCTGATTCTCCCCCTCCCCACCCAGTATTTCTGCTGGGGCAAGATTTAGCCAGTCGGGTCAAGGCGCTTGCAAAGAGTCTGGCCAGTAGCAGTAACTCCATGCTCTGTCACAGAGTGTGGTTCCACGAGTGTCTGTCCTGTCTGTGCCACCTAGATGCGACTTTGGACAACTGGATCAACCTCACTGAGTTTGAGTTTCCTCAGCCCTGTAATGGGAATAAGGATGTCTAGCTATTTGGGTTGATGGAGGAATAAATGAGATTTCACATACCAACGTCCAATCTTTCCACATGAAGTAATGCGTAAGAAAAGTTACTTCCTCCTTACCCCAAATGGTCATGATCATTTTGTCCTGTTATGTTCCCAAATGTGAGTTCATGGCCAAGTGCTTTGGAAGACAAAGGAAATGTGTTTGCATTTTGCAATCAACAAAAATCTCTTCTTTCAGATGATCAAGGTTTCTGAGGTCATTCTGGTCCATGTGGCTACATTAAGTATCCATCTTTCTTGATCTGGAATTGGGGTAGGGCTTTCTCCAAGGGAGATCCATGTGCCACGGGTAACTTTGGAGTTCATAACATTTCTCTACTGGGGCAAGGGTGCCTTGCTCATAGCACTGACTGCAGTGGGGACTGGGGGCGATTCACAGTCTGTGTCTGAAAGCAAAAGTCAGCCAAAGGCTGGCTTGGTAGTCACATTCTCCCTGACCCATCTAAATCTGTTCTAAGAACAGCCCAAAGCAACTTCAAGTTCCCTGGCCTTGCAGCTTAAAATCCAAAAGGAGAGGCAGGGTAAAAGTAAAGAAAGGAAAGTTCCAGAATCATGGGTGTCACCCACATACCTGCAGGCAGGATTGCTTCCTCAGGCCAGACCCCCAGGCTGACTCCTCAGTGCAGCCCACACCTTCACAGGTTCAGCTACAGCTCCCCTCTGTAGCATTACACACACTCCTTCTGATATTAGGATTGTGGTGAGTTATCGAATCAGCATGAGCGCACTAAGGCAGTCCTGCTGGCTCCCTGCCTGTAGTCCTGGCAACATGAGGGCTGATCCATGAAGGCTCATGAGGTGTGACAGCCTACGGAGAAGACACGGGATGTTCCCACAATGCCCCTCCACTTAGCAGAGCATCCTCATTAGCATATGGCCACTTCCCATGCCCAACCTGCAGGAGGCTGCCATTCTATTTCCATTTTAAGCAGAGGCTATACCCTCACTGTTGGCTTCACTGAATTAGCCCCTGCTGGGCTCAGAGGAAGCGCTGCAGAGAGATCCCTTTCAGATTAACATGTAAAATTTAATTACGAGGTCCGGGGCCATGGCAATGTTTAAAGCCATTTACTAAGCCTGGGAGCTACAGCGTCCTCCCCCTTCCTGTGTCTAAGGAGGCTGGGGCAGCCCTTTGATCATTAACTGCTGAGAAAAATCTCAGTTTGCATATTAAGGTCAGGAAATTATCCTTTCGCTTTCCTCGCTAAATGGCCAAAGTATTCTTCTTGTGGAGAAAGAGCAATTCTGGAACTCGGAGAGCAAGCAGGGACCTCCAGACCCATTAGCCCAGGTCCCCATCTCTAACCGGCTCCACTGCAAAATTCAATAACCAGAGAAGAGCTGGAGGTGCCGTGGAGGCAGAAGCCCTGTCCCCAGGGAACTCAAAGATGACTAGGAAGATAGACACCGGCCACACCAATTAACCAACTCTCATACCCAGAAGCCTCCCCGGGGAGGTGGCACTTATTGGGGATTTCGAAGAATTAAAAGGAGTTATTTTACAAAGAAAGGAGTTGGGAGGCGGGGTGTCAGGGTAGAGGAAGGACATTTCAAGCAGAAGGACCTCAGAGCTCTGAGGGTCACAAGAACAAAGCTTCTATTCACTTCTTTCTGGAAGATTCTGTCCTGCATGGCCGTTTGGAGTTGGGGAGGAGTCAGCACCCACACCCTAGGGGCTTTCGACGGTACCCCTCATGGCAGAACAAGGCCTCCTTTAGACTCTCGGCAGTATCTGGAAGGAGTCGCTGAGCCCGAGGGGACTCAAGGCAGAGCCGGAGCCCTTAATTCCCAGGACCTCTCCCTTGCAAGAGCCCACTCCTGCCCAGGACTACGGCCCCCACTCGGTATAGAAGGATGCCCCCCCATCACTTTAAACCTTGTAGAATTAAGACGGTGAGGCAGGAGGGTAGATCTGCAGCCTCAAATGAGTTTCAAGATGAATAAGAACAATTGCAATTAAAATCAAATTTCCGAGCGAGGAGATCCTGATTGGAGGAGAGCGCGGGCCTGGCCTTGCCTGCAGCCTCCGCTTCTCCTTTGTGGGGACTTAAACGCCACATGCAGAGCGCCGAGCAACATCTGGGGAACGAGGCCACCTTTGAAGCTAATTTTATGAGGCTCGCTCACCGCGGGAGACCAAACACAGTTTTTAATTACTCACGGAAGCATGAAAAGGTCCTTTTCCCAGACAGGCCTTTGCTGAAGCCTCGGTGTTCCACTTCCGTCTTCTCCTGGGCCCTCATTGTCCTCTTGGTGGGGGAGACGCCAGTCGGCTGTTTTTTCTGTGGTCCTGGTGAGGATAAATGAGGGTCTCGGGCAGGTCAGGGATTTGCTCAGAGATGGTTAGAAAAAAACATTTATCGCTGCCTATATTAATACCGTATTGAGCACAGTGCAGGGGATTTACACACTTTTTCTTTGACCCTGTGATGCTCAAGGTAGATAGTATTAGTCATATTTTATAGACAAGAAAATAAGCTCAGAGAGGTTATGAAGCTGGCTCAAGGTCACACAGCTGGTAGTGGAATGGAAACATAAGTCTTCAGATAAAAATATAAAATCCTTGTGCTTTCCCTTCTGCCCCCTGTATCATCCCTAAAGCAAAGGGGGACGGTGAAACCCCATGTCCCTGCATGCCTCCTTTGTGTTCCCCCACCCCTAGCCAAGTTAAAGGAATGCTGAGAGGCAGCCTGGGCAGGAAGTTCAGACACATCTTATCTTGAAGGACGCTGGCTTTCTCTTGTGCACACTGGGACCCGGGGCGAGTTGATGTTGTCCGTGGAAAGCTACTTTCTTGCACGTACAGCAGGAAAGTTGCTCCTTGGGACGCTGGTCAGACAAGCTACGGAGCAAGCTGATGCTGGTGACGTCACTGCTTCTGCAGCCTGACACATAAATCCCCCTCTGGGTGGGGACAGGCGTGGAGCTGAGGGCACAGTGGAAGGGACATGTGGCACTCCTCCAGCCAATTTCCACTGGACAAAACACCCTGAGAGAGCGGAGGTGCTGCTTGGTGGAGCACCGTGGGGTCGGAGGTGCTGAACCTCAGCCTGACCCGGGATGATCTGATCTCTTGTAATCATTCCCAATAAAGCACGTCTCACGTGCTGTCTCCTGGCACCTACTTTGGTCTGTCTGCGACCTACCCGCTGCCCGGGCACAAGTGGGCTCCCCTGAGGTGAGATCCCGAGGCCGGGGGCCTAGAAGCTCCGTGGAGAAGTCAGGTCTCTGGGCTCTGCCTGTCGACTTCTTCCCCGACCTTCTGGAATATTCCCAGCCTGCAGAAGTTGGGCAGCGTGGCCTCTTGATTGAGAAGCTACAGCCTCCCTCCTTGCCTATTCTGTGGCATCAGAGTGGACCCAGGACAGGGCTGTGAAGGACTTTTCTGTGTTGAGCCAGAAGAAAAGCTCATCTCCACTCCTCCCTCCTGGCTGAGCTTCCGCGGCTGCAGCCTGTAGAACTGGTGCCGTCCGTCCTTCCCTCCCCCGGGGACACCTGGAAATGGCTCATCCTACCTGGGAGGCTGGGCACCGGGCGGGGGGCTTCTGGCATGTGATGGGTAGAAGCCAAGGATGTGCCTAAGCATCTGAGGAGGCTCAGAACGGCAGCTGCCCGGCCCCCAGGTCACCAGGGCTGTGGTTGCAAAACCCTGCCAAGAGAGATGCTGACCCACGGGGACAGAAGGAGCCCCTTCACGTTGGTGCCCAGGCTGTGGGACACCGACACCCCTAGCAGGACTTGTGGGGGGATGGGAGGCAGTGCAGATGAAGATCCCCGACTCTAGTGACAAGTGATTTGATTTTCAGGAGTGAGCGCAGCACATTAGCCCAGGTAGAGACCCCTCTGCGAGTGGGGGCCGGGGGGATGCACAGGTCGCCCGCCCAGGATGCAGGACAGAGCTTCCTGCGGGTGCCTGGAGCCTCGTGCGTGTCCCGCCCTCGGAGGTCAGGCCGGCTCTTGCTCTGCTCTGCATGCTCGTCCAGGGCAGTGCGGGCCCAGACAGAGCGAGGGCAGAGCCTGCTGAGAATCTCAAGTGGCAGCTCGCCTTCCCTCCTGCAGGAAGAAAGTCGCTTTTGACTGCCAGGAAATGAAGGAGCAGGCAGGGCGGGCTGCCTGGGAGACACAGGTCCTCCCTGTTCTTGCTCTTTCTTGGGAGGGACCAGGGGTCAACATGCTGGGAGGGTTTCCCAGCACAAAGCAATTAAGAGGAGGAGTGGGAAACTCGGAGAGAAAGCCTTTTCAGTCTCTGGATATCTTCTCTGAAGTTGGTGGTCCCCAGGGCTGAATAGCATGGCTTCTCTCATTTCTGTGACCCTTCATCTGCAGAGGGCCACTGTGACCCTCACCTCCAATAAGGAGAGAAACCAACAGGGCTCTGTCTGAGGGACGGATCTTGGAAATTACCTTCCATCCTTCTGTAGCCAGACCTCAGCCCAGCTCTCTCCTACCTCCCCAAAAAGCTGTCTCGCGCCACGAATTCCACAGCTCTTGTTTCTGTTCTGGTCCATTTTTTTGGAGGTATTTGCATGGGTGCTAACCTTGGCACTGAGGGTGGTTTTGCAAACCCTCTGACGTGGCTTTAGGATTGGGGGCTGCAGGAGGCTGGGGAAGCCCAGGAGGAAAGAGTATCTCCTCAGAGCGCCCACCGTGAATCATACCCCCGTGGAGCAGGAGAGAAGGGCCTGCTGTGGAGCTGATGGCACCCGGGGCACCCGGCTGCGGGGACCTCCAGGCCTCTCCTCCCTTGCAAGGGGTGGAGGAGAAAGGCACAGGGTTCATGGTCACGGTCAGAACCACCATCAGCCACGCGACAGTTGGCACAGTTCAGAAGCAAGGACCACGGAGCCACACTCTGGGTTTAAATTCCAACTGGGCCACTTACTTTAGTCTCTCTGCGACTCAGTTTCCTTATGTGTAAAATGAGGGGCTTGCCTTACAGGGTAGGTACAAATAGCTGGACTTTTATGAAGTGCTTAGAACTACGTCCTTCGTGGTAAACACTACTCCAAGTACAAGTTTAAAAAAATCAAATTGCTAAATTCAATCTCCACAGCAACCCTAAAAGGCAGGTAATACTAACCACTTATAGATGAGGATATTTGAAGCACAGAGAGGTTGAGACACATGCTCAGAGCCACACAGCTTGTCTGGGGCAGAGTCTGGATTCCTGTCAAGCAGTCTGGCCCACGGCCCAGGCGTTGGCACACAGGATGCATCCTGTCTCTGGGGGAGGGCGGAGCTCGAGCTCACAGGTACAGACAAGTGGCAGCTCAGGAGACTGCGTTCCGGCTCTGGGTTGCCCACCAACTAGCTTCAGTTCCACTTTCCTCCCTGAAGATGAGGGGCCCCTCTGGGGCTGCGGGTGGCTCTTCTGGTGGCTCTGGCTCCACCTAGCCAGCTGGGTTCTTGTCAAGTCCTGGCCCCAGGCCTGGCCTCTGGGAGGAGGGAGGAGCAGCAGCAGGGAGCAGGGATGGAGATGGAGGCTCCGCCCCTGCCGTCAGCCTTGCTGGTGGGCGCAGCCAGGGCTGGGTGACAGGACGGGGCAGGGATGGTCGGAAGGGGACTTCATCACTGTTCCGGTGCCTGCCAGCCCTCGGCCAGTTCAGGGGTGGCCTGCCTCTGACACGGCGTCTGAGCAGTCAAGGCCACGGGCTGCCCAGAGCACCGTGTCCAGGACTACTCCTGGGGGCTCTGCCTGAGCCTCCTCCCGACCTCCCCACCTCCTCTGCGGGCCTTCCTGGCCTCCTGGCCCAGCACAACCTCTCCTCATCCTCCCCACAGTGACTCAGGGAGACTCCCTGGTGGCCCTGAAGATGCTTGGGACAAGAGAGAGGGGGAACAGCCTGAGCAGAGGTGGCCCAGCCCCACGCCCTTGGACTCTGCGCCGGGGCACCCCGGGCGGGGCTCTCTGGGACGCTTTGCCTGCACACTCGGGCACGAGTCAGCCTCAGGAGGCCCTGACCTCAGACCTGCCAGGAGGGTGCCCGGGAGGGGCGGGCAGAGACTGGTCAAAGGGGAGGACAGGGTCCCCAGGGCCTTGCCCTGGGGGTCCCTTGGAGGGCTGCTTTGTTCAAGTGTAGATTCTAGGGCTCCGCCCTGGACTTCCAGCAGCCAAATCTGCGGGGTGGGGGGGGTGCCGAGGGAAGGTGGGCCTTGAAGTCTCCTGAAGTCCCCGCGGCCCCACGCTGGCTGTGCAGTGGGGTCCCCTGGGAGACCAGCAGTACCCACACCAGGGCCACCCCAGGATCTGGGCCGGGTCTGTTTTAAAAGGTGGTCACAGAGCCCCCTGGGTAGAAAACCACTGCTTCTCTTTGGGGACCATCCCCCGGGTCTGGCCCAGGAATACCGGGAGCAGGAGAGCTGGGACCCGCTGGGGCCCCTCCCTGCCGGGCCAGGCGGGTGGGGAGGGTGCCGCTGTGCAGTGGCCCTCTCTGCGGGCCAGCACAGGCCACAGCCCGTCATACAGAAAGCCAGGCCCTCAGCCCTGCCCTGGAGGCTTCGAGGCCCCAGGAGGATGCACAGGAAGAACCGGGAGGAGGGTTTGCCACCTACAAGGGGCTCGGGGCAGACTGCAGCGAGGAAGGAGGTGCGGCAGGGGTGACTGGAGGTCAGGCCCTCAGCCCAGGCCAGGGGAGGGGAGAAACACGAAGGCCTCATGGTAGTGCGAGACCCGTAAGGAGGGCCCTTCCTGCCCAGAGCCCCCAGTCACTTGCTCAGTGCTGTATCTTCGACTCCACGCTCAGATGGGAGCAGACCTGTGCCTCGTGGAGAGGACCCTGCTCTGCTGTCCTGCAGCCCTGGCCCCTGGCCTGCTGCACTCCCCGGTGAGGACACTGGGCACGGCCGCATCGTGCCCTCTGGCCTCCAGCCCGGGGTCTCCTCCTTCTTCACCTCTCCTCTGTCCCCTTCAAAGACCTTCCCCTCCCCGACGCTCTGGGTCTCCCCTCCGAGGACGGCCCAGGGACCTTCCCGTCCCTCCTTCCCACTCCTCAGAACCACGTCCCCAACAAAGCCTGTGGCTGCCTCCCCCGCCCCACCGCAGTCCCCCTCTGTCCCAGGGAATTTGCTTATTTTGGGAACTCTGCCGGGGAGGAGCATACAGCAGGTGGCCTTTGGTGTCCGGCTGATGTCACCTGGCACGGGGAGTGCCACCTTCTCCCCTCCAGCAGCAGGTGTGGGAACCTCGTTTCTTTCTGTGGACAGGTGCCGGGGACGGAGGCCACGTTTGGTGGCTATTCACCGGCGTCTACGCTGCCTCCTGTCTTCTCCCTGCTGTCCAATCTCCAGGACCCAGACGAAGCCACCTCCCTCCCACCCCACACTCAGAGGCATTCTCCCCGGCCTCCCTTCCTCTCCTCTCTTTAAAAACTTGACGTTTGTTGAGATATGATTTAGATACTGTCTAACCTTGACTAAAGAAAAGATACAAGTAGCCCATGATCTGGTCAAACAACAGTTAGCGGAAGGACATATACAACCTTCTGTATCTCCCCATAATACTCCCATTTTTGTCATCAAAAAGAAATCTGGTAAATGGAGATTATTGCAAGATTTAAGAGCCATTAATAATGAAATGGTCATTATGGGACCTGCTCAATCGGGGATTCCTCAATTGTCCGCTTTGCCAAAAACTTGGTATGTTTTAGTTATAGATATTAAAGATTGTTTTTTTTTTTTTCAATTCCAATTCATCCTGAGGATAGTCCACGTTTTGCATTTACTATCCCTGCACTGAATCATGAAGGTCCTGATCAGAGATATGAATGGAAAGTACTCCCTCACGGGATGGCTAACAGCCCAACTATGTGTCAAATTTATGTTAACAAAGTAATCCAGCCACTTGGAAATCAAAATCCTGAACTACAAATATTTCACTATATGGATGATGTATTATTAGCACACAAAGCTAAAAACACATTGCTAGAATGTTATGCCACACTTACAAACTTATTAAAAAATTATAATCTAGAGATAGCAATAGATAAAGTACAATTAAATTTTCCAATTAATTATTTAGGAGTTCTATTATCCTCAACCATGGTCCGTCCACCGAAAATTCAAATACGAGTAGATCAACTCAAATCACTCAACGATTTTCAAAAGTTATTGGGAGACATAAATTGGATAAGGCCTTATCTAGGCATACCAACAGGAGAGTTGGGACCTTTATTTGATATCTTAAAAGGTCCATCAGATCCAAATTCACCCCGAATGTTAACGCCTGAAGCAAGAAAGGCATTAAAAATCATTGAAACATATATGGAAAATATGCATTTGGATAGAATTGATATAAGTTTGCCTTTATTATTTATTGTACTACCAACAAAAAATATTCCTACAGGAGTATTTTGGCAAGAAGGTCCATTATTATGGATACATTTATCTTATTCTCCTAACACTATTCTTACTAGGTATCCTGAGGCTGTAGGACAATTAATACTCAAAGGAATAAAAACAGCAAAGGGAGTATTTGGAATTTCTCCCAATAAAATTATTACTCCATATACTATGAATCAAATTGATGAATTAGCTAATGAGTTAAATACTTGGGCAATAATCATGTGCAAATCTAATGTTTCATTTGATAACCACTTACCATCTAATCCTTTATTGTCTTTTTGGTCATTGCATCCTGTAATTTTTCCAAAAATGACAAGAAAAACACCTATCATGAATGCTCCAAATATATTCACTGATGGGTCAAATAATGGTACAGCAGCAATAGTTACACCTGATCAAACTTTTACATTTTTAGTACCCAAACAATCAGCTCAAAAGGTAGAGCTTAATGCAGTATTAAAAGCTTTTGTGATGTTTAAAGATTCTGTATTTAATTTATTTTCTGATAGTCAGTATATAGTTAATGCTATAGTATCCCTTGAAGATGCTGGTAGGATTTCCCCTTCTTCTACTGTTTTCTCTTTGTTTTCCACTATACAAAGTTTAATCTGGGACAGAAAAGATCCATTCTTTACAGGACATATCAGGGCACATACAGGATTGCCTGGAGCCCTTAGTTTGGGCAATGATTTAGCAGATAAAACTACACATGACATACATATTTTCTCTACACTAGAAGAAGCTATAAATTTTCATAAGTGGTTCCATGTCAATGCTAATACTTTACAAAAGCGTTTTAAAATAACTAAGGAACAAGCTAGACAAATAATAAAACAATGTCAAAATTGTGTGACCTTTTTACCACAAGTTAATCTTGGAGTCAATCCTAGAGGATTGATACCTAACCATATTTGGCAGATGGACGTCACACATTTGCCAGAATTTGGAAAATTAAAATATTTGCATGTTACAGTTGATACTTCTGGATTTTTGATGGGCTCCCTTCATGCCGGAGAAAAAACTAAAGATGTTATAGCTCATTGCTTACAAAATTTTGCCACTGTGGGCATTCCAAAACAGTTAAAAACAGATAATGCCCCTGATTATACTTCTACCTCTTTTAAACAATTTTGCTCATCATTTGGCATTACTCATATAACAGGAATCCCATACAATCCACAGGGACAAGGCATAGTTGAAAGAGCTCATCAAACTATTAAAATGTACTTATTAAAGCAAAAAGACGGAATTGGGAAGGGGTATATATTCCCCAAAGATAAACTTAAAATAACCCTTTTTACTCTAAACTTTTTAAATTTGGATTCATCAGGACTTAGTGCTGCAGAAAGGCATATGTGTCCAAAAAATGTACATAATCCCAAGGTATTTTGGAAAGATATTCTAACAGGACAATGGAAAGGTCCTGACCCAGTAATTGTCTGGAGTTGGGGGCCTGTTTGTGTGTTTCCACAGGAAGAACAGCAGCCAATTTGGATTCCAGAGAGATTAACTAAAGCGATTTCTACAGACCAAAAAGAAGATGATTTGGCTCAAATCCATAACAGCTGATATCCAAAACTCCAATTTGGCTATCCTTACATCTGCAACAGAACCAGGATGCTTTTTTCAATATCTATTTTATTATTGCCCTTTCCCATATCATGAAGTTCTATTTTGTTTTTTGAGCTCATACAGACCTAGGTTAAGTTTTGCTGATCAGTTCTATTTTTTTTTTTTTTGACTATAGAGTTTTTAAACATTGCAATGGAGGTTTCACCTGTAAAAAGTTATAAGGCCTTTACTATTATGTTATGTGTTGTATGTATTATATTATGTGTGCACACTTGTGTTTTGTGTTATATGTTTGAATGTACGTATGTCCATATATCATATATGATGAGTGCTCATGAAAAAATGGATCCAAATATATATATTTTTTTATTCACGTGATTTAAATGGTTTAATTTAAATTGGGTAAATAACTGTTAAGGATTGTTTTAATATGTAAACAAAAAAGGAGGTTAACAGATCTGTTTGTTTACTTTCACCTTTACTTTTCATTATATTTAATAATTCTCACCTTTCCTTTTCATTATATTTAATAATTCTCTTCAAGATAATGTAAATTGTTAAGAAAATTGTTTTCTTTTAGTGCCTTCTGGAATGTTACACAATTTTTTCTTTAGCCATTATTGCCAGAATTCCTGTCTTCATCCCAGTGCTGGTGAAGACAATGTAAATTGTTAAGAAAATTGTTTTCTTTTAGTGCCTTCTGGAATGTTACATAATTTTTTCTTTAGCCATTATTGCCAGAATTCCTATCTTCATCCCAGTGCCTGTGAAGACAAAGATAAAACTAATCTACAGTTTCTGCAATAGCCATCACTGAACTGCTTGCAGAACTTGCCTAAACTATGTGTCACTTGTATGCATTGTGAACTCACTTGTATGCATTGTGAACTATCTATTGGTGCAGCGACTTGTGGTAATGTTGGGGTATTTTTGCTGATGATGTCATCGGTGGTACAATTTTTCCAACAAGAGCCGTCAATTGTCTTGGTGTATTTTCCTCCCTTCTGCTTGTCATGACAAAGACCTCTCCACAGGTGTGGCTGTACTGGACCGGTAGTCAATGACGGGTAAGATCCAATTACAGTGGTACCAACCTAAGACAGGAGGCTGACGCCCTGAGGTCAGCTCATCCGAAGACGGGTAAGGACCATATGTAGTATTGGAAAACCTAAGGCAGGCACGGTCCCCAAGCCACATGCTTGTTGTTTAAACAGAGAGGGGGAGATGTTGAGAGCCACAGCCAAAGGGGCCCCAGCAAACTTCCAGCTGCCGGCTGATGATTGGCTCACAGCAGCCCCAGCAACATCTAGCTGCTCCTCTGCGGTGATGTTCATTGGGCTGTTTCCCTGCCCTTCAGACTGCCAGCTGATGATTGGCTCACAGCGGCCCCAGCAACATCTAGCTGATTGGCTCCTCCACGGAGCTGCTCATTGGGGGACTTCTTTGGCTCCGCCCATGCAACCCAGCCAATCAGCCTCAAGAGCAGGAGGACTGTGGGAGGTGGAGAGGCTTGTGTGGGTGAGAGGCTTGTGGGAAGCCGGTGGTGGCAGTTGGGCTCTGAGGGTTTTTTCCTGAGGAGCTGTTTTGTTTGGCATTTGTAGTTCTAAAAATAAAGTTAGTTTCTTTTGACAAGTGGCTCCTGAATTGTGCCCAGCCAGACTGCGGCATTGAGATATGATTTAGATACTGTCTAACCCACCCATTTAAAGTGTGTCATTCCATGGTTAGACATCTTAGGTGGCTGTAGTCAATTCCAGAACATTCCAGGCAGCTCAGAGTGAAACTCTAGACCCTGTGGCTCTCACCACCCAAACCCCTAGTCCCCCTCCGGCCCCCAGTGTCCACCAGTCTATTTTCTGTCCCCGTGGATTTGCTGATTCTGGGCAATTTGTACCAAGGAAATCAGGCCCTTTGGGGCCTCGTGACCGGCCACCTTCACTTGGTGTGACCCTTGCCGGGTTCCAGCGGGTTGCGATGATGCCAGGACCTCACTCCTCTCTCTGGCTGAAAACGAGCCCATCACAAGGCCCGCCCACATTTCGCTTACCCGGTCAGCAGCTGACAACAGGTCGCTTTGTTCATGTCTCTTGGGTCAGCCCCCAGGAGTGGAATTACCGTGTCATGGGGTGATTCTAAGTTTATTTGACCCCCCTGAGGACCCGCCAGACTGTTGTCCAAGGTGACTGTCCTGCTTGCTCTCTTGTCCCTTCTGAGTCTCCCCTTCACAGAGCAGCTGATGTGATCTTTAATTAATGAACTTCAAATCGTGTTTCTTCCTTCTTTTAAAACCCTCCAGTGACTTTCCATTGTTCTGAGAATAAAGTACAAATGGTCCCCGTGACCACAAGACCCTGTGTCTGCACACTGACCCCATCCGGAACCATCCCTGCCTGCTGTCTTCCTCTCTGCAGGCCCAGAAACTCCCACCCAAAGGCATCTGCACTGGCTCCTCTCCCCCGGGGTGCTCTTTCCTGTATGAGTCTCCTGCAGCTGCTGTAACAAAACGCCACACACTGGTGCCTTCCCACAGCAGAAATGGATTCCCCACGGCTCTGGGAGCTTGAGTCTGAAATCAAGGTACTGGAAGGAGCATGTTCCTCTAAAGGCTCTGGAAGAGGATCCCTCCCCTCCTTCCCAGCGTCTGGTGGCTGCCAGTGATCCTCGACAGTCCTTGGCTTATGGCTGCCTCTCTTCAGTGTGTTCACACCCTGTGGCTTCTCAGTGTGTCTCGGCTCGTGTGGCCATCCCCCGGCACACAGCTGCCCACTCTTCCTCTTTAGAAGGACGGCGCTGGATTAAGGGTCCACCCAACTCCAGGATGACCTCATCTCAACTTGCAGGTGACGAGTCTGCTTCCAAATAAGATCACATCCAGAGGTTCTAGGCAAAACATGAGTGTGGGGGGTATTGTTCAGCCTGGTCTCTCCTCATGTCCATCTCCTTCTGACCCCCCACCTCCACCCCAACCCGATTGCCTCCGCTCACCGCATCTCGTGGCTTCTGGGCAGCTTCGCAAGCCGGAATGAGGCGAGGTTGTTGTGATGGCGATCACCGGGGTGTGCCCCTGTGGTCCTGGGGACTCGAGAGGCCGCGGCAGGAGGACGGCTGGAGCCCAGGAGTTGGTGCTGATGTTGGAGGCTGGTCTGCTTCCTGTGCTGGTGTCAAAGTCCCCTGAAGGTGGCCCTCGTGTCTCTGTAGCCCACTGAATGACTCTGAGCAACTCTCCAACCTGGAAGGAGAAAGGAAGACCTGGTCCTGCAAGAGGAAGTCCAGGGGGAGACGCGCGGGAGCCCAGCACCCACCACATCTCGGGTGTGGAATGCCAGCCACCTGTGCTCCCTGGGGCCTGCGAGTTGGGTGACGGTGTGAGCTCAAAGGGCAGGATTCAGGCACCAACCCTCTCTGCACTGCTGAACACTGGTGCCAGATGGGAATTCAGAAAACACGGGCTGGTGACTCCTGAGGTGACAGCCAGGCTCCCAAGAGAGCAAGCCCGGGGTGCCTGCACAGAGAGAGCAACGTCCCCCTGCCAAACCTTCTGCCTGGCATGATGTTGGCACCAACCCAAAGGGCTGCCCCCTGTGTGCTCTGGGAGCACACTCGGGTCTGGGGAGGGGGCCAGGGTCCCGGGTCATCCCAGCCACCCATCCCACAGGTGTTGAAGGTGCTGCAGGGGCTCAGGGCTGTACCCAGGGTCCCGTTGGCCTCAGTCCCCTGGCTGCCCGCCCTCCTCAGCCTGCGCCCAGTCGGAGGCGACTTGTAGCTGGATGTGGTGAGGGATCTGCTGCTGGAGGAGAGGCTGTGGCAGAGGAGGCAGCTGCGTTGGACAGCTCCCGAGGACGCCTTCTCTCGGAAGCCCAAGCAAAAATAGAACCCCGGCTGTGGTGCGTCTGGTGTCTGGCATCCGGTGGCCGCTCACGGGTTTGCAGGCGGCCGCCAGGAGCAGAGTGGGAACCGCAAACCAAGGTGCAAGATTGCACCGGGCTCCGCTCCCCCTGCCTTCCTGGATCCTCCGCCTGCGCGATATGACTTCACAGCTTCTCCCAAGAGACGGAGCCCAGGTCCCCTCGGCACTCATTTCTTAGTGGTGCTGTAAGAAGTTGCCATAAACCGGGCAGCTTAAACGACAGAATGAGTCCAAAGTCACTGGCGGGACCCCGAGGCTGGGGGGGTCCACTCCATGCTTCTCTCCCAGCTTCTGATGACGACTGTCCCTCCGGATGCCCCTGGCTTTTAGCTACATCACCCCAAGTTCTGCCTCTGTCTCCATGTGTCTTTCCCTGGGTCCCTCTGTCTCCATGTCTTTCCTTCTTCTGAGGACACCAGTCATTGGATATAGGACTCACTCCAAATCCAGGATGATCTTTGAGAGATCCTTAATTTAAAGGGTCTGCAAAGACCTTATTTCCAAGTAAAGTCACATTCTGAGATTCCAGTTGGGCATAAAGCTGGGGTACACTATCCAACCTACTCCACCACCCCTGAGTCTGAACTGGCCTTCTGTCTCGCGATGGCCGATAGAGTGTGGTGGAGGTGACAGTGTCTGCCTGAGGGCCGTGAAGCTTCTGCACTTGCTCACTGACCCCCGAGACCACCTGTGAACAAGCCTGAAGCAGCCCAGGGGGACCAGAAGGCGTGGCGTGGAGAAGGACCCCTGCACTCCACTGACCAAGCAAAGGCACCCAGGCAGGCCAGACCCTCCTACTAGCAGAGCTCAGGAGAGCGCCCACACCCACCCAGCCCCTCGACATCTCACCTGAATGGATGGTCGTTTGCAGCCATCAAGCTGGGGGATGTTTGTTATGTAACAAGAGGTGACTGAGTCACAAGGTGGAACTGGTTTGGGCCAAATGGGAAAGAAGGTGCTACTTCTGGGGGCTGCCTGGGTGTAACAAAAACCAGTGGCTTAAGACCTGGACCATCTGCTGGTGGCCTGGCCGTCCAGACGCCTCCTGAGAATCTTCTGGCATCTTCTAGACCTGAAGCTGCTGGACTCAGCAGTGTGTGCACACCCACTCGCCCCTCAGCAGCCCTCCCTGGTCCCATAATGTGGAGCCATGCGCACAATGGTGCCTAATAAAGGCACGGAGGCGGGGATCATTGTGGCAGAAGCCAGGATCACAGCCACCAAGATGCAGTTTTGGAAAAAATGAGCAATTCCCCGGCAGCCTCTGGGGCTCACCGCCTCTCTACCTTCCCAGGCCGGAGAAGAGCACATTCCTCCAGGTCCCCTCTCGAAGTCACGTGGAAGCCAAGAAGTTGCCAGTTTGAAATCCCAGAGATGGGACCCCCCACCTGGCCGAGGCCACCGATTAAGAGCCTTAGAGCCAGCCATCAGCAGGCGCCTGGAAACGCTGGCTGAAATTAATCACTTGCCTTGCAAGGGTATTTATTTTCTCCTTTATACCTGGAGAGAAATGGGCCGTGAACTGGAAATTTCCAGAGCAGTAGGCTGAACTTTTTGTCTGAATGGGAACAACTTTCTTTTAAAGTGCAACCATTTGCTCCATTCAATTCCACCATTAAAGGACAATGGCCAATTTTCTGGGGACCTGGGATGTCAGTTTTGTCTAAAGAGTGAGCGTGCAGGGAATTTACTAACCTGGCTGTGATTGCCCACGAAAACAGGTTATTTAACAGGATTTAAATGCTGTGCTCTGAAGCTCGACCGACGCAAAGAGGCAACTGGAGAATTGGAGCGCTGTACCTCCTCCCAGTGCCTAATGAGAGGAGCAAGAGTGATACACCAGACGGTGGCAAAGACAGGGTCGTCCCCGGGTGGGAGGACCCCAATAAAGAGAGGATGCCTGCTTTTTAAAAGCTTTTATTAAAATACATGTGTATTCACTCAATCACTTCTTCACAAGTCTCATTCAACAAGTGTTTGTTCAAGAGTTTGCTACAAGCCAGGCAAGATGGTGCACGCCTGTAATCCCAAGTTGGTGCTCAGGAGGTTGAGGCAGGAGGATCACAGTCTCAAAGTTATCCCCCAAAACTCAGTGAGGCCCTAAACAACTTAGCATGACCCTGTCTCTAAATATATATATATAAAGGTCTGGGGATGGGCTGGGGTTATAGCTCAATGGTAGAGCGCTTGCCTCCCATGCATGAGGCACTGGGTTCAGTCCTCGGCACCACATAAAATAGATAGATAGATAGATAGATAGATAGATAGATAGATAGATAGATAGATAGAATAAAGATATTGTGTCCATCTACAACTACAAAATATTAAAAAATAAAAATAAAAAGGGCTGGGGGTGTGGCTTGGTGGTTAAGCACCCCTGGGTCCAATCCCTGGTACCAAAAAGAAAAAGAATCTGCTCTAAACCAGGTGTAGCTGTACACTCTTGCAATTCCAGGCTGAGGCGGAGGATTGCTCAAGCCCAGGTGCTCTAGACCAGCCTGAGCATCGTAGCAAGGCTCTGTCCCAAAGGAAGGAAGGGAGGGAAGGAAATGGACAGGGGAGGAAAGAGTCTCCCGTGCTCGAGGCTCTCGAGTGTTATTAAACCGTAACAGATGCCAATCCTGGTGGGCTTCCTGGGGGGTGTGGGCGTGAGTGTCAGGGCTGGCCTTCCACCTACTGGCCAGAATCCCAGATATTGTCTGGCCTCCATTTTCCCTCTGTAAAATGCGAGTCATCATGCCTAGCCCACGTGATCACCTGCAGAATTAAATAAAAGCCTAGGCAAGCAAAGCGGGGTTGAGAGGCCATGTGAGATGCTTCTTTCTCCCTCCCACTGAGCTGGGCTAAGGACTTCCCTTCTAAACTTCTGCCTAAGAGTTGGTCTCTTCCAGAAAGGCTTCTCTGCAGCTAGGCATTCCTGACGGTTGGGGTGGCCCTGCCCTTCGTGGCCCCACGCAGAGTCTAAGAGGACTGGGGTTGGATTTTGAGATTCGAGTCTTGGTTTTATGGCTCACCTTCAGTGTGCTGGCAAATGAGATATTTGCCTCCTTTCATAGGGGCGGGCATATAGTAGGTGTTCAATAAACAACAGATAATTTCCATCATCCTTAGGAACCACAGCCAGGGAGGAGGCTGCTTTCCCAGAGGCCTGGAGATCGATTCGATGACTGACTTTGATTTAAAAAATACAATATATTTGTTCTCATTTGAAAAAGAGAAGCAAAATCGCCCCTGCCCAAGTCCAACTCAGTAAAAACACAGCTGCCTCCCGGACTGAGTCCTGTACCTTCTGAGTAGAAAGAGCTGCACGTTCAGGCTTAATTTGCTCAATTACTTCATCCGCGCACAGCTTACCCAGTTCCTCCAATGCCACACAAAGAGGCTTTGAAGACAGACTGTACTGGGTGAAGGAACAGAAAATACTCAACTATCGATATAATCGGTGGGGAAGAAGCACTCCTCTCCCATTTGGCTGGGAAGGTGGTGGAGGCCTCCTCGCACGGTCAGCCAGCCGCCTGGCCTCCTCCTTCTGTGTTGCTTCCTCTAATTTCCAGATGGCTTTTCATGTCCTGCACAAGCACCCATCAGACCGGAGGGCTGAGCAGGGAGGGAGGGAGCCGGGTGGCGGCTGGGAGGGCCCATGAGCTGCACGTTAGCCAAACAATACGTTTTCCAAACCTCCAATCAGGACCCCAAGCTGGAGAGGATCGGTGTGGAGCGTATTTGGGATGAGGCAATCTGGGAGACATTGTTGGGTTGCTGAAATATTGGCATTTCAATGGTTTATGGGCACAAAGGAATAGAATTCTTGAAATCAGGGCCGTTTTTAAAAATCCAGGCTGTATGGTAAGCGCTGTAGGTCCAGGGAATCTGATGTTGAATCACAAGTCTGTTGCAAAACAGAAAATCAGAAATAAGCCACACACCGCAGGGCTGTCCCTGGCAGTGCCCGCAGCTGGCCTACCATAGGACACAAGGGATCACTCCCTCTGGCCCCACCGGTAGTTACGTTTCACCCAGGTCCACCCTGAGCTCCTCAGACCTGTGTCCTGGAGAGTGTCTCCCCAGGTGCCTCTTGAGCTCGGAGAGACGCTCGCTCCTTGGTGCAGGAGCTCACCCTGCAGGTCAGGGCACAGGGAACCTGCGGGACGGATGGACACCAGTGCGATCCTGGAGCACGTTCCGTCACTTGAAGAAAGTGGGCCAGAGGGTCAACAATAAGAAACCTTGCTGTCCCGTTGTCTTCTCTGCACCCTTAGCTACCCCCTGGAGGAACCCAACCACCACAGCGGATGGAGGGCCCACAGCCAGTCAGCCATGCTGGGAACTCCAGAGGACGTGCCATCTGTATGCTCCCTCTTCTTCCAGCAGGAGAATCACAGACACAGAATCTGAAATGTTGGGCAGAACAGCAGGAGCAAGCCAGGGACCCTGAATGGGGTGGGGGAGGGGAAGAGGACACACGGGATCAGCAAGGAGAGCGATTATATTGAAAGACGGCTATCAACCCCTTTTAAAAAATCTGTAGTAATTTGTATTTCAAAAACTGAATATAGAGTAACTGGTGTGCTCTTTTATTAACGTGTTAAATAACAAGATCCAGCAGTGGCTCTAATAACTTCCACAATTTCAAAGTCGTGATAGGCACAAACAATATTTTGAGCTATCTGCCTCGACTGATATGAAAATATCTGTGTTTTCTGTTGGTGTTAGAGACTCGAGCTCTGCTTGTGTTTCTGTGGCTTGGCGCCTGTATTCCAAAACTGTAAAATTGACGATTTTTAGCTAAGGTCAATGAAAATAAAGACCACTCTCCCCATCCACATTTGCAGACCCCCAGATTCTGTCGCAGACCCCAGGACACAAGCCCATGTTGAGACTGACGCCTGTTTTGTGCTTCACGCCTGTTTTCTTACTGGGTTCCAGTCGTGTCACAGAGATGTGGCTCAGGAAGTTACAGGAAGTGTGTGTGGACGGGAGAGGTGGAATCAGCCCCACCGCGGGAAGTGAGCGAATCATCGGGCTCCAGTTCACCTGTGGGATCCACACTGAAGACAAGGGCGCAGGCTGCTTGGACAGCTGGTCTACCCTCCTGCAGTACAGCCATGGCTCCTGGGTCCACAGGGACAGAGGGCCTCCCTCTCTGTCTGTGCCCACATGATGTGCACTCCTGCATTCTTCTCAAAAGTCCCACTGTGCACACTTGGGCCTTCGACCTTCGGGAGACTTGCCAAGGTCAGGCAGTGGGGAACGGGGGAGGAGGGATCACTGCACCTTTGAGAAGCTGGGAAGGTCATGGAGGAGGAGCCTCTGCTCTGAGTGGGCCTCCTCCCTCTAGCCACTGCTGGCCTCGTCAGCTGGAGTGGTCTTACTCCTGGCCATCTCGGGACGCCCCTGTGCAGGGCAGTCCTCTGGCTGAAGTCACCTTGCAGGGGGACAGGAGCCTGTGTCCTCCCTCTGAGGTGGAGGTGTGGAGGGCCAGCAGCCCAGACACAGCGTCTTCTCCATCCCAGCTCCTGGTCTGCCCGAGTCCCTCAGTGGCCTTTACCCCGTGGAGCCCCCTCTCGCCCACCCTGCCACTGCGGAAGGAGAGAGGGGCTCAGCCCACCAGGACAGCAGGAGAGGCTGCCGGGAAGGAAACACTGGGACCTCGGGGTCCAGAGGCCGGGTGGGACGAAGCCGTGGGACAGTGCCAGGGAAGTCTGCCCTGTGCTGGGACAAAGGGACCCAAGGTGAGAGCTGTTCCAGGCAGTTGGGCATGTCACATAATTACAGGAGAAAAATTAGGCCGGAGCCTGGCTCTCTCTACCTCTGTCTGAGTGATCATCGCCCTTATTATAAAGCAACTAATTATTAGCCTGGCTCATTAGCAATTATAAATCTCTAACTCCAGAACTTCATTAAAAAAATGACAAGTTAGCACTTAATTATTTTCCCAACTGCCTGGATCACACACAGCATGCACACACCCCGCTCCCGGGCTGCTCAGGAGCAGGCTGGCCGTCAGGTGCTGGGGAGGGGTCTCTGCTCTGCTTTGCATCCAGAAACCTGGGTGTTCCCGCAGGGGTGGCAACCAAACACCCTCAGATGTGGGAAGTGGAGGAAGATGGTGTGCTGTCCTCCCCGTCTGCTTTCCAGTAAAAAATAGAAGCGACACATTTATGGAGCACTGCTGCCTGCCAAGAGGTTGGCACGGCTCGCTGCAGTGACATCTCTGCAGAGCCGCGGGGAGCTGAGGTGGAGGGTCTGCACTGAGCCCATCAGCTCTGCTCCCCTCCTGAGCAGTAACTGGGGTAGAGCGGAGCAGAGGGGTGCATGGGGAAGCCCCTCCTGTTAGATGGTCCATTCCCCTTCTCCTTTCCTCTCCTCTAGGGTGGTGAGAGCCTGGAGGTGCTGCGCACAATGGGACAGGCACAGGTGGCAGGTGGAGGAGAGTCATCGTGGATCCTCAAGCCCAGGAGACGGAGGAAGCATCGGAGGGATAGCAGCAGACCCCAAGGAGAGACGAGTCCAGGGCAGGTCCAGGCCGTGGCCTGGGCTCTGGGCTCTACCCTGACTAGCCCTGCACGGCAGCTGGGTCACCTTTCAAACATGGGGTAGAGGTTCCTCCCGCCCTGACACTGAGTGAAATGTTCCAGAAACTTCCTTCTGGTCAGCCTGGACAGCAATTCAAAGAGAATTGTTACACTCTACAGTTCACACCTATCCAACAGCTATAACTATCAACACCCAAACATCGAATATTTTTAAAAAAAAAAGACAAAGAGGACAAGATTTGCATGACTTTGTGTATTTGAAACCACAGAATTATGTAGGAATGGGGGTAGGGCTGGGTATAAAGGAAAATGGTTACAGGACAGAAGAGTGGATGAGGGCTACTCATATAGTTTTTTGTCCTGAGTTCAAATCCCAGCTCTCTAAGTTACAAGGTCTCAAAAATCTGAGGGATTAAAAGATACAAGTGAGCCCCATCAGGGGGTGATGCCAATTCACATGAGCTTTAAGTCACTGTAACTAAATACCGGACACAACGTTATTTATGAAGAAAAGAGGTTTATTTAGCTGACAGTTCTGGAGTCTCACAGTCGAAGCAGCATAGCACGGGCTCTGTGGAGGGCTGTGAGCTGGCCACATCACCTCATGGTGGACAGCAACGGCGGGGTGCGCATTGGGGCAAGCGCGTGATCATATCTCCTGGCAGGAGCGAGAGAGCCGAGTGGGGCTCTGTTTGCTCCTTTTATTCTGACTCTGAACTCAAAGGGCCCCTCAAGAACCACCTTCTGAAGGCACATCCTGCAATGACCTGAGGACCTCCTAGGAGGCCCCACCTCTTCAAGATTCCCGGCTCCTGATAGGGCCACCCCAGGGACCAACCTCCCAATACATGAACCTTGGAGGAGGCAATCAAACCACATCCAACCGCAGCAGAACCTGGAGGCGGCCTCTGGAAGAGGCCTCTTCCTCTCATCCTGTAGAACCGGGGGGTTTCCCAAAGGAAGGGGTCTTGCTGAGTCGCCCAGGCTGGCGTTGAACTTGGGATCCTCCTGCCTCAGCCTTCTGAGGAGCTGGATTACTGGTGTGGGCTGCCGGGCTTGGCTTCAAGGTGCCCTTGTTAAAGGCTCCGTGTGAGTTCACCATGACAGCCACCCAAAAGTCATGCCCATTGCACGGACGGGGAAACGGAGGTTCAGAACAATGGCCACATTAGCTGGGGAATAGTGACAGGGTCTGACTCCAGGGTCCCCACCCTTAAACACTATTCTGTGCTCTCTTAATGCAGAAGCTGACTCAGCCCAGGGAGGGGCGGAGGAAGTGGCGGTAGTGGCAGAAATTGGGTTTCCTACTGAGCCAGGTGCCAGATTGCCATCCACCCTCACCATAGCCTGCTGCTCTCCAGTGAGACAACCCTGGGCAACAAGGGGTCTCACGAGGAGAAGTGACCATGCGGTACTCATCCCAGAATCCCCAGTTCCCTACAGTGTCCTGCAAGGACTGGGGGACATGGTGACATGGAGCACAGCGTCCTCTGCTGGCCAGAGTGGGCACACACCAGGGAGGAGCCCAGGCCAGAGGGAAGCCTAAGCTAATTGAGCCTCTTTTAAAGAGAGATACTCCGAGGACTTCCCGGGGCTTCAAGAACAAGGAAGAGTCAGGAAGAGACAAAACGGATCCTCAGACACATCCCAAGCCCAGGATGGACAGGGCCATGTCCCGGGTCAGGGTCCCCGGCCAGGAATGCCCAGCATTTCTTGACAGAGTAGAAATCATGTTTCTCAGAGTCAGAGGATCACAGGAGAGGTTGGCTGTGACTCCCTGCAAGGGGAGGGGAGGGGGTTGCTGGGGGTGACAACTGAGTCCTAGAGCCCGGCAGGAGTCACACAGGTACCTTGAGGTTAAAATGGCCTCTGTGGGTGAACGCTGCAAAGAGATGCTGACTCCTTCAGGGTCACAGAAATGGGCTGCGTCTCCCCCACGGAGCTCCCTGTCTGCAGAGGTATTCAAGAGAGCCGGGCGACCCCCTGGCAGAATTCCCGCACGAGGGCTACACACAACTCAGTAGCCACAACCTGATGAGGCAGGGCCCATCCTTCACATGACTTTCCCTAAGGAACTGGGGGCACAGAGAGGGTAAGAAACTGCCCGAGGTCTCACAGGGCCAGGGCCAGGCTGACCACAGAGCCCTGCAGGGCCTCTCCAGACTGTACTAGAAGGACCAGCCTGCCTGAGATGCCCTGTCTAGTAGAAGAGCCCCTGCTGCCCAAAGCTCCTGTGCTATGGCTCAATGTCCCCATCAGGTTGACGTTTGGTCTCCCTGTGAAGCATTAGGGGTGGGAACGGAATCTGACGTGGTCCTCGGAGGGGACACCTTTGGGAAGTGATTATGGTTGAATGAAGCCATAGGCTTGGGGCCCAGATCCCGTGGGACTGTGGTCTAATAAGAAAAGGAGAGACCCGAGACAGAACTCTCAGTCCCTCTCCTGTGAGTCTCAGAACTCGGCAGAGAGCCCTCACCAGCAAGAAGGCCCTCACCAGATGTGGCCACCCGATTTTGAACTTTCAGGCCTTCAGGACAGTGACCCAGATGAATGTTTTTTCCTTATACATTACTCAGTGTGTGGTAATGTGTTATAGCAACTGAAAGCGGACAAGGACACCCTGCACTCTGCCAGACGACCCTCCAACTCCCAGAGACCCAGCTCCTGTTTCGTTTTCCCTGCAAGCCTCCTGCTGGGTTGGCTTGGTTGAGACCAGACCAAGATGGCACCCTCGGACTCAGGGGCTAGTGGGGCTCCGTCCCCAGCTCCTTCCTCAGGCTCTGGGGAAGTTCCCCTCTGGATGCAGACAGTGTCCCCTCAAGGCTGTGAGCTCCCTGCCCATCCACCCTGGCTGTCAAGTGGGTCTTAGGGAAGCCAGGGCAGGTGACGGCTTCCTGTCTGGGAACAGCACCTCTCAGCAAACTGACAGGTAATTGGCCCCTAAATCCCCCGTGAGACATGGGGAGGATGAGGAAAAATTATGGCTGTGGAACTGAGTCTTAAAAATTATGTCACCTTTGCTGACAGCGTAATTACTCCTTTTCCTGAGATTTAGTGCAGATCTCCGATCCTGAGCAGCCGAGGGAGGTTTTAAGGGCTCTTTCTTTCCCGTCCTTCCTCCTCTCCCCTTGGCCCGCAGAGGTTGGATCCCTGGTGCTCATCAACTTCTCGTTCCTTCTAGGAAACCCAATGTCCCTGGGCTGCCCGTGGCGAGGGCCACTATCTTGGTGAAGGGGGATGGAAGCCCAAGGAAGATGCCTTGACCCAGGACTTACAGAGCTCGGGTGGCCCAGGGCAGCCAGACGGTCCCGACTGGACCCGGCCACATTTGTGAAGTGCAGAGTGGTCCGTTGACCTTCTCTGGCAGATGTGCTAGTGCCCACCGTCGCCCGCTGCCCTCCTGGGGTGGCCACCTTCAGTCAGGTCAGGCTGCAAGGGTCAGGCTGCAAGTCCTGAAGGTCAGTCTCCTTCCTTCAGGAGCAACTAAAGGGCACCCACTGGGGTCTGTAGGAGACGCCCAGGCTTGAGGCCTTTTCTAGACTCCTGGAGGGCCCCCACGGTGCCCACCATGGCCACCTGCTCATCGACATGCCCCTTGTGAGCTTCCCACCCTCATGTGCATCTTGGGATCACCCTCAAAACAAACTACCTGCACCCCATCCTTGTCTCAGGCTCAGCTTTGGGGGAAGCCCCAAATCAAGGCCCCTCCCCTGTGGCCTGGACTGAGTCTGTGTGGTCACCTTGTTTGAAAGAGGAGCTCTCTGCAGCTAGGAGGGTGGTCTGAATGTCCCCCAGGCTCTTGTCCATCAGGCAGCATCGTGGAGAAGCAGCCCTGCCTCCTCCGTGGAGGGAAAGGGGTTTAGAGCCCCAATTCCAGACGCCACAGTGTCCTTCTTCCCGTCACCCTTTCTCCTGCCCTTGGGCCCAACTGTAAGGGTCCCTGTTTGGGAGAGTGACCTCCTAAATGTCCCTAGCCCTCAATAAGCCTTGTCATGGCTTCAGGGTCCTCGGGATAGAAGGATCCAGCCTGGTTTGGAATCCAGGGGTCTCAGGAGTAAGAATTCTGGGATTTTTCCTTTAAATGGTGGCCAGGATGGGGCTGTGGTGACTGGAGGTGCAGGGTGGGGGCAGAGTACCCTGGGCTAGTGCCAGCAAGGAATCAGATCTCTGCTGCCATTGAAAAAGCCACAGAATGGTCACCAAGTTCATGGCCAAGGGCCAGCTAAGGGAAACCAGCCAGCATGCTTGGGCCAGCAACTCAGGCCAGTTCAAGAAAGCGTCTTTGGCCACCCTGACGTGCCAGGCTTTGCACTTGACCTGTGCCAGGCTCCACTGCCCAGAGACACTTCTGTGAGGGCAGAGGCAGGATCTGAGGAGGACATAAGATTCCCAAGGCATCCAGAGCTGTGCCAGGCCACAGACAGAATCCTCCAGAGGGATTCTCACTGTGGCATCTGCGACAAGGCTCTGGTGGCCTGGAGGTGCAAACAGGGCCTGGCTGCTCTCGGCTCCCCCTGAG
Organism: Spermophilus citellus; assembly: GCF_964194105.1. Taxonomy (NCBI): domain Eukaryota; kingdom Metazoa; phylum Chordata; class Mammalia; order Rodentia; family Sciuridae; genus Spermophilus; species Spermophilus citellus. Next base: position 71,402,988 of record NC_138199.1, read on the forward strand.
GTCCATGCACCCCCCTCACCTGATCATGAACCCCCAGAAGTACAGCCACAGCCTGATTTTGTGACAGCCTAGGTTCTGCAGAAGAAGGAAAACTAACATTTATGAGGTGCCTACTGTTTGCCCAGCTGTAGGATTTGACATCTGTGAACTCAGTTCTCAAATCACTCCTTTGCGAAAGGAGTCGTTATCATCCCTGGTTTACCCAGGAGCTTGTCCACCATCACCCAGCTCCTTCACTGCAGAAGCAGGATTTGAACTCAGGCAGTGTGGATCCAGAGCTCGATCCAACCACCAGTCAAATGCCCTTGAGGTTGACAGCCAAACACAGCTTAGGAACGTGATCTTGGGAAATGGTACCCCCCACACTGCTCTCTGCTTATTCTCCACTGGGTGCGTGTGGCCGTTAATTTTGCAGGACAACTTGACAGAGCCACAGGGTGCCCAGGTGTATGGTCCAACATCCTTCTGGGTGTGACCGTGAGGGTGTTCCTGGATGAGATCAGCACTGGACTGAGGGAAGCAGATCGCCCTTCCCACTGTGGGGGCACCTCGTCCCACCAATTGAAGAACCAAGCAGAGCAGAACGGCTGAGTAGGCGGGGACTCCTCCTGCCCGGCTGCCGGGCTGGAACGTGAGCCTTTTCCAGCCTTCGGACTTGGACGGAAGCGCAGCTCTCCTTGGTCTTGAGCCACAGCTGGGTCAGGACAGCAGGGTGCATCCTGAGCTCTCCCGGCCCTGGGCCTCCCTCTCAGCAGGCTGGCTGCGGATCGGGGGATTTCACCCTCCATGACCATGTGAGCCCATTGTCACACACATGCACAGATGCTCACACACACACACACACACACACACACACACAGTCCCGGTCTCCTATGGCCCTCCTTCCTCTGGAGACCAGTTCAGAGGGGTTGTGGCTTTTGCTTCCTAAGTGCCAGGGTCCCAGCTTCCTTTGGCCATCGCCTTTGTGTTGGCCAACACTGGGGATGGACAGGCACGGGCTCGCCCTGGAGGGCCGTGGCAGGGAAGAGCTACGAAGGGCTCCCTGGGGAGAATTGAGAATCGGCCCAGACAGGGACTGGTCAGGACTGGGGCTGGACGTGAACGCCTGGTGGACACACCTCAGGCTGTCCTCACTTCAGACAGCAACAGAGCACAGAAGCAGTGGACCCCGGGGCGTCCAGAACCCAAACCCCTTTCTAGGTTTGGGAGACGTCCCCGTATAGCATCGTTCAGGCCCGGGATTCCCTTTGCCCCTCCATCCTGCTTGTGACGGGGCCTGGCCACCACATGTGATCTTCCTGGATCTTTTGTCTGGAGCTGGCCACACAGAAGCAGGATGAGTGCAGAACTGGTCATTATGATGACCGCAGCCACCATCCAGTCCCAGGGAACAGCAGCCCTGAAGTGGCCGCTGCAGGGTCCTGTACACAGGGCCCAGGCCCCGAGGCCCTGGGGGCTCTGTGGAGGTGGCGGAGGGACCTCACCACATCAGTCCCACATGACTTTGGCTGTGGTTCTTGTCATAAAGTCAAAACCTTCCAGAAATTTTGCAACCACCCAATGTCTATCCTTCCTTCCCTCCTTCCTTCCTTCCTTCCTTCCCTCCCCCCTTCCTTCCTTCCTTCCTTCCCTCCCTCCCTCCCTCCCTCCCTCCCTCCCTCCCTCCCTCCTTCCCTCCCTCCCTCCCTCCCTCCCTCCTTCCTTCCTTCCTTCTTTCTTTCCTTCCTTCCTTCGCTTAAATCAGCTAGAATCAATCTCTGTTGCTTGCATCTGAAACCCTGGCTGAAGCAGCCATCTGTAGCCCAGAAACTCAATGATCTACCCAAGTTACCTCCTTGAGCCCTACCAAGACCTTGAGGAAGGACGATTTATTGCTGCTGCAAAACTGAGGCTCAGAGAGGTTGTGTGATTTTTCCCAGGTCTCAGAGCTTTTTCTGGAGCTAGGGTTCTGACCCAGGTGACTTCAAAGACAATGCACTGTCAGCCACCATGATCCCTTGTGCTGCCTGGATTCCTTCCCTGCTGCCTTAATTATACCCATAAGCAAAGGAGAAAGAGGAAAAGCCCACGATACGGGGACGGGCCGATGAGCCAAATTGGTTCTGAGCTGGATGCTTTCCTCCGAGTCTTCAATGAGGTGTCGGCAGCTCTTTAACTCCAGCTGTGGGGAGGACGCGGTCCTAATATATATTCACAAGCCCGAGATGAAAGGCTGCACAATGCCCAGCCATTAATCCTAACCCGGCTGTTCTGCGCTGCACGAGAGGATCTGCCTAATGCAGAGGCCGTGGCAGTGTGGGAGCTGGGAGTGCACCCCAAATCCACCGCCAGGCCCCACGGCCACGCTTTCCACCTCACGCCCTAATGGCCGCATTCATATTTTGTAGCTGCTTCAATGCTGGCGACAGATAAATGGATGCATTGGCCCTGAGCACTGGGAGAAGACAGAACTTGAGGAATTTCAGCAAACAGCCCTGCTGGGCCCCCCCTCGCACCGAGCTGGGTGTGTGGAAAGCGGCTTTCCTGGCGAGGGTGAGGGGAGATGGTCATTTTTCTGTCACTGATCCGTGGGGTTTTCATTTGCTGGGAGCAGCCCGGAGCAAGGAACGCACAAGAGGGGCCTACCAGGCCCCTGACTGAGGGAGAGGAGCGGGCAGCCACCTGGGGAAGGGGAGGGTGGGTGCAGCGCTCTGCCCGGAGCTGCATGGCCATGGAAGGGGCAGCTGGGCACCAGATTTGTTTGTTGGTTTTATGGATCACTGGCCCCTGGGAGGCCTGAGCTGGGAAGCTAGAGCCGCGTCTGGCCCTGCGTGGCGGGGGCTGGAGCTACGGGATGAGAGGGGCACATTGGAAGCACTTGGGAGGCTAGACACAGGTTGCCAGGCCTGGGCCATCCCCTGGCTTGGCTCCCTCCTCCCCCTCCTCTCCACCAGCCTCTGTCACCTCCATGTCCTGCGCTCCTCCCCCACCCCCTCACCGCCCCACTGGTCTGACCTCTGACCCTCTTTGGACCATTGGGACAGCTTCTTATGTGTCCTCTGGAAGGCACCTCTCCTCTGGACACAGGAGGTCACGCAGAGGGCCCCTCACTCTCTTGGCCAGCAAAGGTCTCTTCTCAGGACTCAGGTTTGCCTGCCCAAGGGTCACTGTGCACCTGGCAGACCGCGGGAGGGAGAGCTGACCCTGGGAGCAGAGAGGTAGAGAGAGGGGGCCCCTAGGCTGGCCCAGGGAGAGCACGGCCTGACCTGGCTAGCACAGATGGCCGAGCCAGGGCCAGCCCTTCTCAAAGGCTCTCGGCAGGAAAGTGCCAGGAGGAAGGGAGCTTGGGGCCTGGTTGGGGTGTGGCCCCGTTGACTTCAGTCTCCTTCCAACCACAACCACCTTCTCCTGCCTTGGGAGGGAGAGGAGACTCTCGCACTCCAGGTCCAGGGACCCCAAGGTTCTCACTTAGGTGGCAGCGAGGGGCAGGAGGAAAAGGACCTGCAGCACTTGAAAGCTTGCGAGTACTCAGAGCATGCTTGTGAGGACCGTTAATGACTATTCTACACCCTAATTCCTCTCCGTTGCTCCTACCTGCTGGTCCTAACACAAACCTCTAACAATGCAGAACAACCCTGCTCTCTGTTCAATAGGCCAACTGACAAAAATATTTGAAGATCTTTGCCTCAAGTCACCAAGTGGTTGAGCGGCAACTCGGCCCCGCTGCTGAGTTCTAGCAGTTTCTATCACAATAGAATCACCTCCCAAGAAAAGACACGTTTCCTCTTGTCAGAGTTGAGCTAATGTACTGTTTTGAAACATATGAATAAATCTCCAGTGCAACAGTATTTGCTAGAAGGGCCTGTGCCTTTGTGGATATGTATTCAAACCTTTGCACAAGGTTGGGGGCTTGATTCCTGGCTGGTCTTGGCCACTGGGTGTGGTGCTGGGAGGGAGCAATGGTCAGGGTTGGCCTTGTGGATGCTTCGCCTCCTCCCTCCCTCCTGGCACCTGAGTATGCAGGGCGCACTCTGGAGCCTGGCTGGAATGTGTGATTGGTCTGGTACTTTGCAGGGGTAAGCCCAGGTCACAGCCTCTCCGGGCCTCGCCTTTGTGCACGCAACCACAAATGTGCCTGTCTTCCAGGTTGTAAGGAGGCCAGATGAAAGTCTGTGCTCAAGGGAGAGACTTTCCCCCACGTGCAGCCACAACTAACTTCCCAAGAATGGACTCCTCGGGTCAGGAGACACGGAGGCGGGCCTAGGCTCAGGGCGAGCTCCTGGGACGGCAGGACTTCTTTGTGCATAGAGGAAACTCAGGGCTCTGGAAGTGCAGGGGGTAAGTGGGAGACAGGAGGGTGGATACGAAGAAGAGCCGGCAGGCTGGGAGGGGAGACGGCACTCCTGGGCACGGGGCGACCAACGCACAGCAATGCTCCGTGTGAAAGGACCCAATGACCTGGACTTGGCCGAGTTCCTGTTTCCCTGCCACACCCCAAAGGCATGGCAAGTCGGAGGAGAGGCAGGAGGGCCTCTTCCTTTCACATGGCAGGAATCAAGAAGGACGGTGGCTGCTGCAGAATCTGGACACAAATAACATCCACATCCACCTGGGCCCTGCTGGACTCTCCTTCTCCCCCTTCCACCCTGAAACCCGTGCAAAGGTCCCAGGCACTGGCTTGAAGACCCTCTGGAGAGCCCTGCTCTGCACTGGAAGCCGGCCAGGAAGGGGCAGGCTGGGGGCTCATCCCCAGGGCCAGTGTCTCAGGAGACCCCCTGCCTGGGGTTCATGACTCCCGGGCCTCCTCTAGCCCCCCACTCTGGGCTATGTACACAGGCCTCAGGCAAAGCCTTCCCAGCTCCTGCTGACCTGCGGTGACAGCACTGACCACACAGCCACCGCCAAATTAGAAACTGGTAAGTCATTAATTAGACCTGTCCAGTGACTCACGGAAAGCTGAGCTCTGGTCAGTAAGGAGGCCGCCCTCGGGGCCTGGTGTGATGCCCTCCAGTCTAGCTGGACCCATGGACAGGCCAGGAGCCCTGCTGCCCATCCAGGACCTGCTGCTCCGGGGCCCCCTCCCTTCCCCCAAACCCAGGCTTTTCTGCAAACCCCAGGGCTCTAACGCCAGACGGGCTCGGTGCCAACCACATCACGCGCTCTCTTGGTCACCTTGAGCAGGCTGTGGACAGGCCCTCTCTACGCCTCGGCACTCTGCTGTAAAATGGGGACAACACCTACTGCCCAGAGCTGTGGAGGGAACGGAACGAGGGTTCCCAGCACGGAGTCACAGCCCGACAGCGTTGGGTGTTGGGAGCCCTAGGGATGCGGCGGCCACATGAGGCCAGGCCACTGCCCGTGGGTCGGGAGGGCGTTTTGCTGTTAGTCTGTGTGCCACCTCTGACTGGCTGTGGGCACAGGTTGTGGCCTCAGCATCCTCTCTCTGTATCTTGGTGGCATCAGGACCCCAAGCAAGTTCTGACATAAAGGAGCTTCAAATTCTTTAGGAGAAGACGGGGACAGACACTGGCTTTCCACTACCCACCGTCCAGGAAGGGGTCATGGGAACGTAAACGCAGGGGAGCGGCTCAGTTTCCCAATCCGGCCTCCGGGCAGGCGAAGGATGCGTCACTTCCCTTTCCACGTGAATGTGCTTCTTCTGTCGTCCCTAGACTTTGAAGACCTTCTGCCTGGATCCATCTGGTGGCAAACCACAACAAGCTTCACCGAGGGAATGTTCTGGAAATATTGGGGCACACGGAATTGACGGAGGATGAAAAGAAAGTTTGGAAAGTAGGAGGAAAGTGGATTCTGGAGGCCAGGCAGCAGAACCTGGCCTGACACTTCTGCCACCATGGCCACCCAACAGCCACTGCCCCTAAAGGCGTCTGCAAACAAGCTCCGGCTGTCCCTGTGTCTTTTCAAGGCAAAGCCAGAGGTATGATTGGCTGAACCTGGTCACCTGATGACTCTGGCAGCTGGGATTGGCCAAGCTGGGTCACCTGACTGCCCTGGTTCTCAGGATGAGGAGAGGAAGGTCCCTCCCTTAGACTGAACCATGGGGTTGAGTGGGTTGTGATCCTGCCCTCCTGGGACTGCCCACCATGTGCATTTCTGCTGGAGCTGTCCCCTCCCTCCCACCCAGCTCACCTGCTGGTCCGGCAGGGGCAGTGCTGTATCAGCAGCTTGGCCACGTCCTCCATCCAGGGCAGATAAATCGGAGGCTTTTCTTGGGGAGGAAGGACAGCAAGGATGGGCTCTATTACAAAGCAATATTCTGAAGGAGAAGAGAGCCATTTGGACAGGAAGATGGAGCCCGTGAATTTGGCTTGTCTCCCTGCATCGGGGGCAAGATTGATTTTATTCATAAATACTCCCAGCGATCTTGAGCTCCAAAGCAGGCTGCAAATGGCCGCTAATGAGTCCCCTCGACCTTCCTTGTACCCACAGCACAGCCACCGTCCCGTCCAGACCCTGCCCCTTCCCTCCCGTTTACCAACTTCACATATTTAATGGATGAAGAGAACCCGAGACCAAAGGCCAAAGGCCTTGAACTTGGAGAGACCCTGGCACCCCCAGACATTGCCCTGCCTCTTTAACCAGATAGCCCACCTTCCCCTGCCAGCTCCTGGTGCCCTCGGCATCCTGCCTGCCCAGGGTGGCCTTGACGTCCCTCCCCTGCACCATCCAACCTGAGTCCTCTCTGCAGCCTGAGCCCCTCACAGCTGTCCCGTCCTCACTGACTGATGAGAATAATTGGTACCTGTCCTCCAAGGACCCTGTCCATGTGGATCTGTAGACAACAGATTTCAAATTGATTTAGAGCCTGTGTCATGCCGGCTTAAAGGAAAGTCCCCAAAGAAATTAGCCAGTTTAACATTGGAGGAGGCTTTGCAAAAACTGCACCAGTTCATCACAGGGCCGGGCCGTTTCCCCAGGACCGAGGAAGAGAGGTGCAAGGAGGTAGGGGCCCCTCCCCAGAGAAGTCTCAGCTGAGGACTTGAGTGCGAGTGGCCCGAGGACACCAGGGCATTGCTGCCACTGACCCTTTGCTTAGGTTTCGGCTCTCGTCTTCGTCTGTCAGGCCAGAGGGGCGCCCGAGAGTGCTTCAGCCCCAACCCAGGTCCCCTGTGGTCAGGACAATTCTGGCCACCTTGATGATCTTCCTGTGTCCAGTCTCTTCTTCCTCCAACGCCTCCTGCTTGTCCACCAAGGCCACCTCCCCCAGAGCCAGGTTAAACAAGCTGCTGTCCCAAAGAAAGCCCCACAATGTCACCCACGTGACCACAGGCTGTAGGCCCTGAATAAGGCAAGGAAGGCTTCTCCCCTCCTGGGGCTGCTGAGGTCTCCCCATCTCCACGGTCCCCAGCTCTTAGGTACATCATGCAGCCACACATGCTGTCACCCACTTACTCTAGAGCTGCTGGTGAATTCACGGCCCTCAGGAGCCCTGTGGCCATCACCACATCTGTGGGGCCTCCCCAGAGGACCCTCACCCTTTCCCTCTGCACACCTGGTCTGTGCAAATTTAGGGCTTTTAAGTTATAGGCAAGTGCTCTATGGGAAGCCCCTAGACAACTGAGGCCCACAGAGGCCAGGCGCAGCCCCAGACAGGGCCAGTGCAAAGCTGTAAGTGGAGTCTTGAACCCCGAGCATCAGGGATAAAAGGACACAGCGCTGCGCTCAAGAGGTCGCCTGTGAGAGGGAGCCTGACCCCCCGCTCTGCTTGCTTTCAATGAGCCGAGCAGCCATGATGCACATCACTTTTATTGGTTGGTCACCAACATTTAAATCTACCGAGTCCTAGCTGGGCACAGTGGCATATGCCTGTAATCCCAGCCGCTTGGGAGGCTGAGGCAGGAGGATCACAAGTTCAAGGCCAGCCTCAGCAACTTAGCAAGACCCTGTCTCGAAATAAAAATTTTAAAAAGGGCTGGGGATGTGGCTCCGAGGTTAAATGCCCCTGGGTTCACTTCCCAGTAGCAAAATCAATCTATCATCAATCAATCAATCTACTGAGTCCTTTTTTGGGGGGGGGGGGTCTTTGTTAGGTTCTTTGGGTGCATCGGGGGTTCTCAACACCACTCGGGAACTCGTTAGAAGTGAACGTTCTTCAGGTGCTCCCCAGACTCACAGGGTTAAAGACCTGGGTGTGGGACCCCCACTGCGTTGAACAAGCCCCCGCCCCAGGAGAGGCCGCCACTCAAGCACAACCCCGCTCCGTGGGACAACATTGACCTAACTTCCAGGGGAGGCTCAGCCGCGCTGGTAACTCACCCAGGATCCGGCGACGAGGCCACATCTTGATTGAAGGAAGGGTGTGGCCAACTCAAAAGTAGGCCATCCTTATCTGGGTGAGATACCATAGCAACCTTACCTGGGGAAGGGGCCTCCGCAGCCGTGCTTCAGCACACTGAGGCGGCCTGGATCCTCCGCCTGCCCCCCACAGGCCAACACGAGCCTCCTTCTAAGAAAAAGGCTCAGTGGCTTTGACACCCTCCGAGAGGAGGAGTGTTCCATGTGACCAGCGTGAAGCCGTTGTAAACAGGAGAGGCAAGGAGGGCTTCTTCTCTGGAGCCTCCTGTGGGAACAGCCCTGTGACACCCCAATTTCAGAGTTCTGCCATCCAGATCATGAGAGAATTCATTTCTGTGGCTTTAAGCCACCAACCCTCTGGTAATTTGTCATAGCAGCCTCAGGAAACGGATAGAGTCCCAAAAGATTGGAGCTGCTCCTGGGACCCTGGTCCTGTTTCAGCAAGACACTTGATGTCCCCATTAGAGAGGCAGTTCCCGGAGGACGGGCAGGGGTCCTGCTGGTCTTTCTATGCCCAGGCTTGTCAGGGGGTCGAAGGGACGACGATTGTCATCTCACAGTTGAAACCACAGGCAGGGAGCAGGATTTCAGGCCTGGATCCTTTTTTAGGGTTAAGGATCTCGGGCGGGAAGAAAATCTCTAAGATTTTTTTGAGGCCAGAGAAGAAGACGGCGATTCATTCCCTTTGAGGGATTTCTTTTACATGTTCATCTCTGAAGTAGCCAAATGCACGGTGCTCTCTGCGCGCACCTGGGGAGCTTGTTAGAGGCTGTTCTGACTCCATTGGCCCGAGCCGCCCCCTGGGCCTGAGAGCCTGCATTTGTAACAAGCTCCCAGGGGGATTCTCCGGCTTCGGGCCCTGGGACCAAGCTTGGCGTCGCAAGGCTGTAGACTGTGGGCTCTGGAGGCCACTCGGAAAGCACCTGCTCGGGCACCTCCCTCTAGAGAGGGAAACTGAGGCAGAGAAGGGGAGGCCTCTGGCCGGGGTCCCAGAGTGGGGAATCCGCGCTCCATGCTGGTCTAGGCGCCAACCAGGCTCTCCGGGGTGAGGAGGGGGGTGCAGGGGCTTCTCTGTGGGATAAGAGCCCCCGGCCACCCCGGCCAGGGCGCCCCGCGGCCCATGCTCCTGCAGGGTTTGGAACACTCGTCAGCTGCCAGGCTGATGGATGGGCCGCTCATCTGTGAGGTCTGAGGCTCTCTCCACAGATGTAATCAGGACTCCCGAGACGGGCTGGCAGCGGCCACGGGGGGAGGGAGCGCGCAGCACATTTAATCAAGGAGCAGATGGGAACTGATAGAGTGTGTAGAAAAATCGGGTTTTTGCGATAACATTCTCTTCCCCCACTCAGCCTCCGCCTCCCCGGGCTTCTCCAACAAGGACTCCTGGTGCCAACGCCGGCCCTGCCCTTTCCAGAGATGCTTTTCACAGGAACCTCAGGGCCCCCGGAGAGGCAAACAGTGGGAGTGGGGTGGGGTGCTGCCCACGGAGCCCAACACCCCCCAACCCAAGCCCGAGGCTCTGGGAAGCGGGGAGCCAACAGGCCCAGCCCCAGAGGTTTCCAAGAACCTGTCAATCACAGGCCTCCGGCAGCCGGCAGAGAGCCGACGGGGCTCATGGGCTGTTTAACCCCTGGTCCACTGCCAAGTTCACAGACCCTGGGCCCCGTGTCCTCCAGAGGCAGCTAGGTCCAGGGAGAGGACGTGTGGCGTGGTTCTCCCTGGGGGCGGCCCGTCCCTCAGGAACAGTTGGCGACGTCTGGAAACGTTTTCCGGCTGTCACGAGGAGGGTGGGAGGAGGCTCCTGGCATCCAGCAGGTAGAGGCCAGGGAGGCTGCTGCAGCCTTCACAGCCAGGACAGCCCCCACAGCACGCGTTCTCCCACCCAAAATGTCAGCAGAGCCCAGCCTGAGAAATCCTGCTCACGGGAGCCGGATGTTGGCGGGGGCTCTGCTCCACCAGGCTGCGGCCCTCCAGGTGCGCTCCTCTGGCTCCTCACCATCTTAGGACCTCAGGACCCAGGTCCTCCTGAAACATGCAAGGTCCCCAGACGACGGGCGCTGACGGGGTCACGAGTGAGACAGGGCGCGACCTCTGGGCTCCCACTGTTCACTGCGATGAGGCCACTCACCTCCAGACTGCACCTCCCGGGTGACTTGAACAGTGTGGGGGGGAATACACAGGGCACCACGTCCCCGCCCTCTCCCCCGCTCAGGCCAAGTCACTATTGGTTCTCGGAAATCCACCTAGAAGCAGAGGTAGGTGGGAGCAGGGGCGTCCAGGTCCTCTGGCAGGACCCTCCCTCTTCCCTCACTGCCCCATACCAGCTGACCTCTCTGGACCGGGCTTCCTTCTGTGACAGGCCTCAGGGGAGAAGGCCACACCTGGGCCTCCTCCCTCAGACCTACTGCTGGGCTCTGTCCAGTTGCAAGAGAAAGCCTGATACTTCAGCTACGGAGAGTGGGCTCCTGGCCTAGGGGTCACCCCCCAGAGCTTGGGTGACCTCCAGGCAGCAGTCTGGAAAGCATGCTTCCCCCTCTTGACCTGATTGTCATACTAAGGCTTTTGTGTCACTATGATGCACTATTAGTAATAATTTAAGCCAGGATTGACCGTGGGTTTAGACACTGAGCTCAATGTGTTTAACTTACGTCACCATTTACCCTCTGCCATGCTATGGTGATGTTTTATTCCCGTTGGACAAATGAAAAAAACAGAGTTCCAGAGAGGGTAAGTAATTTGCTCAAGGTCACACAGCCAGTAAGTAAGCAGGACACCCAGGGCTTAAACCCTTAACGGAACCCAAAGACCATCCTCTTAGTGGCATGGTCCTGACTATGCCCTTGATTGCGTCTCAAAATGGTTGCCACTCAACCACAGCATCAACACCACCTACGGCTTGCTAGACGCACTGAATCCCAGCTGCATCCTAAATGCACTTTCATATTAAAGAACCTGGGACGAGGGGTCGGCACTGGAAGGCAGGCAGGGCAGAGGAGGGAGGAGAGCGTGTGTCAGAGCAACCCAGAGAGCCAGGGAGACGGGGCAGGTGTCTGCTTTTCTGGGGCTGGACATCTGTGTCCCAGGCTTCTCTCTCTGGATGTTCAAGATTGCCGACTTCCTTCCCACTCGAGAGCACCCCCATTCCCCAGCTCCCCAACCCGCAAGATGCATCTCTTTGTGTCTGATCCAAGGCCCAGGCGAGCCTGGCTGCAGGACCCAGCGTCCACTCTCTCCTTGCTGAGAATTCTCCCCACTGCCTCTGGGTCTGCTTTCCCGTGACAGCTTTTCCTCATTGGAAACCCTTTCATCTCCCTTTTGAGCTGGGTTGGGGCTTCTCCCAGGCCTCTGAGGGGTTGTTTCTCTTACCAATTAGAATATAAAAATGCAGCCATTTATCAAGAGATACACATAAAGCAATACACGATTGCACTGCAGAGAGACCTGGGTTTGCAAACTGGGATGCAGCTCCTCCAGCTGCCTGGTCTCCACCTAGCCTGGTGGGAAGAGGGTGTGCGTCGATCCCGCAGGGAGGTGACTTTACGTCCACTTGACTGCTAAGGCTGGAGGAGGCTGCTGACTCCAAAATCCTTCGAGCAGATGAATAATTAGAGAAAGAAGAGGCAACTGGTGAATGGAACCTCTAAGGCCGACTCTGACCCATTGCTCCCTCCCAGCACCACACCCAGTGGCCAAGACCAGCCAGGAATCAAGCCCCCAACCTTGTGCAAAGGTTTGAATACATATCCACAAAGGCACAGGCCCTTCTAGCAAATACTGTTGCACTGGAGACTTATTTATATATTTCAAAACAGTACATTAGCTCAACTCTGACAAGAGGAAACGTGTCTTTTCTTGGGAGGTGATTCTATTGTGATAGAAACTGCTAGAACTCAGCAGCGGGGCCGAGTTGCCGCTCAACCACTTGGTGACTTGAGGCAAAGATCTTCAAATATTTTTGTCAGTTGGCCTATTGAACAGAGAGCAGGGTTGTTCTGCATTGTTAGAGGTTTGTGTTAGGACCAGCAGGTAGGAGCAACGGAGAGGAATTAGGGTGTAGAATAGTCATTAACGGTCCTCACAAGCATGCTCTGAGTACTCGCAAGCTTTCAAGTGCTGCAGGTCCTTTTCCTCCTGCCCCTCGCTGCCACCTAAGTGAGAACCTTGGGGTCCCTGGACCTGGAGTGCGAGAGTCTCCTCTCCCTCCCAAAGTAGGAGAAGGTGGTTGTGGTTGGAAGGAGACTGAAGTCAACGGGGCCACACCCCAACCAGGCCCCAAGCTCCCTTCCTCCTGGCACTTTCCTGCCGAGAGCCTTTGAGAAGGGCTGGCCCTGGCTCGGCCATCTGTGCTAGCCAGGTCAGGCCGTGCTCTCCCTGGGCCAGCCTAGGGGCCCCGTCTCTCTACCTCTCTGCTCCCAGGGTCAGCTCTCCCTCCCGCGGTCTGCCAGGTGCACAGTGACCCTTGGGCAGCCATGGGGGAGGGAGTGAACAGAGAGCTTGTGGCAGATCCAAGTCTCCCCGCACGGCCCAAGGTCTGGATTGGGGGGAGGAGTGAACAGGTGGCCTTGACCTTGGCCTAGAAAGTTCTGCGGCACAGCTTCTTCAGGGAGCCCTGGGCTTTTAAACAGGGGTCTGCCAGCCAATGTTTCCGCAGAGGTCTGGGCAGTAAATATTTTTGGCTCTGCTCCCCAAACAGTTTCTGTGGCAGCTACTCAACTGCCTTGTAGCACAAAAGCAGCCAGAAAGCAATATGTAAATGAGCGCGCACGGCTGATTCCAGTCAACTTCACAAAATCAGGCCCCAGCAGGGCCGGACTTGGAGCCTAGGGCCAGAGGGTGAGGGTAGCTTTAGAGTTGAGGTCTCTACTGGTAAGCCGGTGGCTCTGGTCTTCCTCTGGCTCGGAGGGCAGGGACAGTGAAGGACAGGGGTGCCTGCCAGCTGCTTGTCGACCTTGACCGTCTCCCCAGGTCAGGGCTCTTCTTGACCTCATTTCACAGATGAGCCTGTGGTTTAGAGCCTTGTTCTTAATCCACACCAATGGTGACATTTACGTTAGAGCCCCCATGCAGGGGACTCCAGGGCCCAGGTTAGTGATGCCAGCTGGAGTGGTCATCGGACAGGTCATGGGACAAGCGGAGTCTGCGGCTCCCCCCAGCAACATTTGGGTGGGACTGCCTGGACGGGGGGTGGGGACCTGTTTCCTTCTCTGGATCCCCTTAGGTGACGCTGGGCTCTCCATCAACGGCCGTAGCTTCTGCCACCCCAGATTTGCTGGGGTGCTGCTGGGTAAACTTGGCTTCTGACTCCTCCTCCTGCTCTCTGCTGGCTCCTCCCGGGCCTGGAGGTTAAGGATTCCTTGACTGGAGCCTACCCCCAGCCCGTGGGGTGCAGATGGGGCTCTACCCACCAGTACAGCAAGGTGAACACACAGGTGCTATCCCCAAGAGCTCAGGAAACCTGAGGAGTGCACATCCCCAGAGTCCAGGTGGCCTTGGTCCCTGCCTGTTGTCCCCAGCAGGGAGCACCTACCTCCTGGGGGTGGGACTTTTCATTAAAGAGAATCAAATGCAGATTGGTTGTCTGACTCTAGTAGTCAGCATCGTGCCCACAGGAGACCCTCGCTGCAACCTGCCGGCTCTGACAGGGAGGAGGCAGAGACAAATGCCACCTCGGTGACAGTCACCATGCCTAGTGTTCTGAGGTGAGGGGGACCTGGGCCACACACAGGCTGCTGTCCATGGCTTCTGAGTGGCTGACCACCAGGCATCCTTGCTGTTTTCCAGGTGGAAATGGAGATTCTTAAGTGGCAGCTGTGGAGGTGGAGACCTGGGGCCTGGTCCTTCGAGCCGGGCTGGGAATCTGTCGTTGGATCCAGGAGTCGTGCAGTAGCCAGGGCTCTGTCTGGAGGGTGTGGCACATGGTCTGGCCCATACCACGTGCTCAGGAAGCCTGGGGTCTAGGAGGGGAGATTCACCCGAATTCAACGGCCCGGCCCCTGGCTGCTCTCCTTGCTGTGACCCCACCCAGGTTCTAAGTTACATCTCAGCAGCCGGACACCAGAGACGCTCCTGGGAGAGGGAACCTGTGCTGGCGAGGTGAGGGACACCTGTTCACATGCCTGCGTGGGCCCAGGAGAGCCTCCAGCGGGAGTTTCAGTTGGTCCAGGCCAACTCCAGGAGCCACCTGCCAGGCATTGGCAGGACCCAAAGTGGGGCGAGTGGCTGCAGTAGGCCTCCCTGCGTGGGGCCATTTGGCCAGAGCCCAGGCTTCAGGGCTGGCCAGTAGCCGGCCAGGCCATGGCAGCAAGTCTGCCCAGTGGCTTCTGCCTCACACTCCATGGACAGATGGGGACTGTCATCTCACAGAGCCCCAAGGTCCCCAGAACCAGGGCCTGGGAGGCCACATTATACTCAGAGACCGTCCACACTTGAGGCCGGCTTCCTTTTGGCTCTGTGAGGCCTGCATTCTCCACAGGCAGCTGGACTTCTATGGGCTGGGCTCATATCCTGACTCTGCCATGCCTTCCCCCACCGTCCCCGGGAAAACTGTTCACCCTCCAAATCATTTTCCTCCTCTACGAAGAGACAGTATCTGTGACGTCCTTAGAACACTTCCAGGTGAACCACAATCGGGCGAGGACACAAACTGCTGATACCATCGTGGACTCATGGTCTGATCTGAGTCCCATTGACAGGGAGGGGTGGTGTGGCCCAGCAGGAGGAAGCCCTGCCAGTGTCTGCTCAGCAGGTGCAGGACCAGTCCCTCTTCCTTGACTCTATTTTGGCGTGCCGGGATTGCACCCAGAGCTCTCCACCTCTGGGCGACATCTCCAGCCCTTTTTATTTTTCATTTCAAGACTGGGTCTTGCTCAATTGCTGAAGCTGGCCTCCAGCTTTCAATCCTCCAGCTCAGCCTCCAGAGTCTCTGGGATTACAGGGGAGAGCCACCACCCTGACCACTCTTTTCCTTCCGACTTCAGATACCTCTAGGCACAGGCTCAGAGTGGAACATCCAACTGTGCAGAGCAACTTCTGCACAACTTGCCTTTTGTAAAAGGGCCTTGTCCCACACTGGGCTATATCCAAGCAATGGCCCCTGTCAGTTTCTGGAGTGGACATGAAGACATCCCACCAGGCCCTCCGAGGGAAGCTGATATCCCTTAGATGGACACAGCAGAAGTGCAAGCAGCAGGTGGCCTCGACTCTAGAGGGTGGCTGCTGAGCCCCTGGATCCAGTGGCTGAGCCATCTGAAGTCCAAAACCATGGACATTTAGGCCCAACTCTACTCCTGTCTAATCCTCTCTCCTCCGCCTTCCAGGCTGAGCACTGATGAGCACCGTGTACCTGTCTCTCTGGGTTCGCATCTGGAGACCCCAACCCAGGGCAGCCCTATCCTCCATGCAGAGGCCCCACATCATGCCTCCCAGCCCGGCCTGTGGCCCCAGCAGGGAAGCCCACGTCCGGGGCTCTGTGTAGCCTGCTCACCTCCTGACCCCAGATCAGCTCAGCCCTCACCTGAGCACCTCCCTTTGCTCTTCCCTTCTCTCCTCCAAACATCTTCATTTCCTGCTGCTGACGGTCTGAGCAGTTGTTTACCACCGTAAACCACAGCACAATTCCATAAGTAGGTTATTTATCCTTCCTATTATTATTCCCCATTATTTATTTCTAAAACTCTATTATTAAATCTGTAAAGTGTTCCATGATACACTAGCAATGAAAAACACTATATAAAGCCAAGTTTATTATTATTATTACTCCGTGATTAAAACAAGGAAGAAAAATGAACCATATTAAATCAGACTACATTTCCTCTCATCTGCAGGGGCCTCTGCTTTGAGGTGAAGGACGGGCCCCGGGGGCCCCCGCTGGGTGAAGGTTTCCTGCGCCTTGGCAACTCTCCCGGCTCCTCTCAGCGGCTGTCGGTGACACTCGGGAGAACCACAGATTTGCAGGAGGCTCCGACGCCGGGCGGAGTTTGTTCTGGGCAAAGCGAAAGCGATTCCATTTGCAATCTTACTTTTCGCCATCAGTCACTGCCGGTGACATGAAGAGGTAATAGAAGTGCCCGGGAACCCTGCATTTTATTTCCTCGGCAGCATTTCTCTTGCAAGGGAAACATAAATTCGGCCGATTTTTGTGCAGATTTTGCAAAATTAGTCTCTCTCCATCTCGCTGTGTGTATACACACCCGTTGCAGAGGCCCAGAGATGGCTCTGCCCTGCAGCAGGGGGGACCTTGCAAAGCATGCCTCACCCAGGGGGAGGTGGGAGAAGAGGCGCGGCAGAGACACACCTGGTCGACGCACAGGTGGAACAGGCTAGGGAGCTGGCCGGAAGGCTCCTCTCACCTGGCACTGCCCCATCCTTCCGGGCTATGCTTCCAGACTCTTCCCTGGACCAACAATATCAGCCTCACCTAAGAACCTGCTAGAATGCAGACTCCCAGGCACCACCCAGACCTACCCAACTCTGGGGGCAGAGCCCAGGAGGCCATTCTGTGACACCACAGGGTGGAGAGGCACCACTCAAGTTCATCGCAACCCCAAGGGCAAGCCCGTCGCCTCGCCAGGGGCCCGTTAGAAACTCAGAATCTTAGACTTCTCCAAGAGCTGCTAGCTGGGAATCAGAGATTCCACAAGTTTCCTGGGGGGTTCTTCTTCCCATTAGAGTCTAAGGAACCCTGCTTTGGTATTTTTGCCCCTCTCTGCAGGTCTGGTGGGCAGAGAGAGGGAGAGCTTTGGAGGGTAGGAGCTACGGACTGGAGATATGAGCAACGGAAAAGTAAAGGGACCTTGAGGGATAAGGGATCCAGACACTCGGAGCCGAGTAGCTACAGGTTAATTAGAAAGGCACAAACAATGGAATCCGACTAGAACTTTCTCCCATGTCAGAGTCAAAGGCGAAAATCAGCTCGGCACGCTGAACTTGGGACGTCTGACTCCTTAGGAACCGAGCTGACATCTTATCACTTTTGTCAAGTCTTTATGACAGACCCACCCAGAGAAAGCACAGCAGAGCCTATGATTTGATTATTTTGTGATGGCCTTCAGATAATTTCATATACTATGGGATGTCACAAAATCTAGCACACTCATTGACAGGTTGGGATCTGTTGCTATGGAAACCGTGGATAGACTGAGAGTTGAGAGACTGGGATTTTGGACCGTGCCTCCCCCACCGCACTCTGACCCATCACGTGACTTGAGCCACATCGTCCCACTTTTTTTATGGCTGGCTTCTATTTTTTAACATCTGTCCTGTCCCAGGCCCAGCGTTGTCACGGCCTGTCCAGGGAAGTAGCTGTTACTAGTGGAGGAGAGGCCCAGGGAGATGGCGAGTTCATCTGTGGCCACACAGGAACCAAAGCGTCGGCCCAGGTTGGAATCCAGGCCTGAGCTTTATTCCCTCCCTCCCTCTTTATCAAGGTCTGATTGACAAATAAAAATCTCACCTACGTATGGAGTAGAGCAGGGTGCTCTGATGTACGTGGACATTGTGACATGACTCAGTCAAGCCACCCAACCCCTCTGTCACCCCACGCACTTGCTATTTGCGTAAGAGCCGAAGCTCTGCTCTCGGGGACTTTCCAGGACATGACGCAAGCATAAAGGTGGCCCCTTCTGCACCCGGGTCTCCAGGACTCACTTGTCCTGCCTAACTGAACTGGCCACCTCAGCCACCATCTGCCCACTGCCCGCTCCTCCCCAGGCCCTGGCCTCCAACACGCTCTGTCTGCTTTCATGAGTGGCCTGAGCAGCCTCAAAACCCGTGAAGGTCGGGAACAATACACCGATGTCATCATTCCATCCCGCCGCAGCTTGCCCAGGGGGAAACGGGGGACAACATCCATTTGGGTTTTTGTCGCCAGGTTTGTTGCAAAAACGAGAATGCAAAGCTCCCCTGGTCTCCCGGCCACCGAAGGAAGGCCTGCTCCCAGCCCCACCCTGCTGGGCTGGTGTTCTGCTGATGCCACCCAGGGTGGCGGGTGGCCTTCTTACCCGGTCACCTCCTGGACAGGGTGGACACCGCTTGTCCGCTCTCTTGGCGTCACCCTTTCCTCTACCCAGAGGTGCAGGGCTGCTGCAGGTAAGGGGGCACACGTGACTCGAGGTAGCTTTGCGACTTCCTGCTTTGGCTGGAGGACGCTTAGCAGCAGGGAGCGTGACAAATGGTGCCTCTCAATCACCTCAGGATGACGCTGCGTGATGGAGTAAGTGCTCTTGGTGGCACCTCAGCTGACGATTGCTCATTTGCTTATCCTGGAAGAACCGATTTTTGTACCTACTTTAATAAACTCCAGACGCCTCCCGCTCAGTCCAGCCTGGACACCTCCCACCCGTGGTCACACACGTCCCAACCTCAGGACCACCGCCCGACTTCCACCCGCGCGCTACCCACCTCTGCCAGCAGCCAGGGGGAGTCTCTGGGCTCCACCTGTGACACGTTCCCTGTGACCCTCCTCGGAGTGGGTCAGCCTGGAAACCGGCGAGATCCCGGGAGCCGCTCAGGGAACTGGCTGCCTCACCTTGGGGACAGGGGAGCCCTCAAGCAGCTTCCTGGAACAAGTCAGTGTGTCTTATTCTCATGTGAGGCAGAATGAAATACGGCCGGGAACGGGTAGCCGGGAAGGCTTGCGTCTGGACGGATGGTTCTTGGAAAGACCCACAATTGTGCAGTGAGCGGCGGCCACGCCCTCCCATGATGCCGAGGGACAGCGAGGGATGGCGATGGCAGCTGCTGTCCAAGGACCTCCTCGGGTGACGCTGCCAAATGCCTGAACTGCGTCCCTCTGATCCTCCTGGTTCCGAGGGCTGCTCCTTCTCTCTGTTGGCGTCAGGATCTCCCCGGGGCCATGTGGCCCCATTTCAACAACCAGGGAAGTGACATGCTCATCAGACCCTAATTAAAACTCAGGCCACGGGACTTGACTGTTAGAATTGTGCCCACAACAGCCCCAGAGAGTCAGGGGTCCCCCTGTCCCAGCCGCCCAGCCAACTGTCCTCCGGGGAGCAGGGGCCTGCACTCATTCCTTCCTTGGTGCCTTCAGCCACCGCTGTGTGCTGTGCTGCCCACACTCGGGGAAGATAACCTGTGCCCTAAAAGACCGACTCTGTGCCCAAGGAAGGTCAGGATTGCCCAGGAAAGGCCTGCCAGGACCTCGCGTGTTTGCTGATTGAAGTGCAGGGGCCAGTCTGGCAGGGGCCTGCTCCCCCGGGACCCAGCTGCCCGTGGTCTCTGCGCTCCGTGAGCACCGTGCAGTCCATCTCTCTGGCTGCCTGCGCTTTTTGAAACTGCACTTTAACTTCTGGGCGTTTGGTTTTCTTACCACCTGAGGGCCACGTCCCTTCCCATCAACCCTCCCCATCCAGGGGGACCCTGGTGCAATCTGTCACCCACCTTGCGCGGCACCTCTTCGGCGCAACTCCAGGTTCACCGAGGGGGTCATTTGTTTCCTCCTTGGAAACGTCTGGGTTGTCGGAGTTAACGGTGAGTTATGAGGCTGGGGGACCCTCCGTTCCTCCTGGGCCATGTTTCACCTTGGACAGCTCCCGAGCAGGTTTCCAGGAAGTGGCTAGGCCGTTGCCAGCCCCAGCTGCCCTGCTGCTCTGCCTGGAGGAACTGGGTGCTGGGGATGAGACGGAGGAAAGGAGGCCCTCGCCACGTCCCCCCCCCCCCCCCGGTGGTCTTTGTTTAGGCAGCTGAGGAGCCCCGTGGTCCTCCTCCTATGGGACGCTCGCAGCCTCTGTCACACCCTCTACTCAGAACCAGAATCCATGCCTCACTGCTGGCCAGGCCCACCTTCTCTGCCGCTCCTGGTGGGAGCTGTTGCCCCCTGGGCCTTTCTACATGGGAAGCCAGGGCCAGTCCCTTTGCCCTGAGTCTGCTGCCTGAACCCACCTAGAGACACCTCTGCCTCCTTTGTCCCCTCCCACCCTGACTCCTTCTGCACCCGCTTAGACACCCTCCCATACTATCACCAACCTCCGAAAATAACCAGGCGGTTTCTAACCCCTGCAACAGGCAGATCCATAATGACAGAGCGATGTGGTGCGGCGGTAACAAATTGTCCGTATTATAGCACTTTACATCTTGATATCCATTCTCCTCAACGGGCTTATCTGTAAACCGACTGAATTCACACTGGGATGCTAAGAAAATAGCTGTCATATAATAGATGGGGTCTCCCAGAAAATGAACATTTACAAATGGCTGTAGCATTTACTTAAAATGTCATGCCAATTGCTTGCTGTTGTCTTTATGCAATGAGATTGATTTTACTGCTCCTTGGAGTCCTCAGCCTTGATGGGTAGTTTTTAATGCAGCAGGGAGACGCTTTTTGTGTTTAATCTATAAATATAGCATGCAGAGGCTCAGGCTCTGTAAGGTGTAGCCAGAGAGCCGTCCACACCTCTTTTTCCCGGAATCTTCCTCCCCTCCTCCTCCTCCCTGGAGAAGTTGGACCTGGGCAAGGTCTGAGTGGATCCTATTCATGTATTCAAATGTATGCAGATGTATGCATTTTGTTTAACAAGTTAATTCATTTGCCAGGCCAGGCAGTTAGGGGTTTTCACAGTGTAATACCCACACTCGAGTCTCCCTTCTGCACCCAATTATGCCCTGGGGTTTTATTTGGAGAGTTTGTAGAGTTGGAGCCTAATCTGGGGGTTGGGGGGAGGGGCAGCTTACTTTTTGGAGGAAGCGGCTGCGGGGTCTCCCCAAGATGAGATCCAGGGCTCTGCCCAGCTGGCTGGGAAGCTGGAGCTGAGGGCAGACAGCCCCACCTGGTGCACACTCCTTAGGGATTGTGCCTCTTTGGAAACCCCACTATGGGGTCATGTTTTCCTCTGTAGACTCCTGAAAAGTCACCTGCAGCCATCCTTTGGCTGGCAGCCCCAAGTGGGGACACACAACCTCCCTTCCATCCCCAGCGCTGGCCCCAGGGCCCTGTGCCCTCTTCAAGATTCTGCATCCTCTTCTTGAGAGACGGGAAGGAAGAGCTGGGCGGGGGAGGGACAGGCGGAGGAGCTACCAAAGCCAGGTGGGGTGGCTGGTGGGAATCCTCCCTCCTGTCTAGGCAGGAAGGTCTCCCACAGCATTCAGGAGCCTGGTCCCTCCCATCTCTAGAGCCCTTCATCCAAGTTGCTCCTGCTTTGCACATTTGGAGAAGGTCTGAATTGCCTTTATATGCAGGCGGATTTTTCACTAAGGAGCGAGGGACCCCTGGCTGCTTGTCATCATTAATGGCACTAATAGCTCTTCCCTTGGCATCCTGTCCTGCAGGAGAGCTCACCGCACATCATGGTCTCAGCACACAGGGAGCTGACGGGGGCATTGCCTTTATTGCTATTCATTTGTTTAGCAACTATTTATTGAGCACATGCTATCAGCTAGGATGAGGAGTGGGCTTGGGAGCAGGTCAGGGAACACAGCAGACTGATGCCTGGGAGCACCTGCCTTGTGGTGGGGACGGAGATGCACCTACTGCTGCCACAACCTGCAGTAGGCTGGGCTGCTCTTCATGAGTCTGTGGGTGGCTGCTTTGCTTGTCCTGGAAGCAGCAGCCCAGGGGAGTTCAGGAATCCTTCCTGGAGGAAGTGCTGTGGAAGCTGAGGCCTGAGAGAGGACAAGGAGCTGGTCATCCAAGGACTGAGAAAAAGGGACACAGGCAGAGTATTTTTGGATAGGCAGGAAGTTCAGAGGGCACCAGACACTCCCAATCCCATGACTAAGAAGCACACGTAAGACCAGTTCCTTTAACCAACCTGCCTTTGGAGTCTGGGGGAGTTTCACAGGTAGGAAAACGGGGGCGACCACCAACCCAAACCCTAACTCTGGACTCCTGCCTCCTGGGGAGGATCAGCATACAGGAGGCAGCCCTTTCCATGGGAAGTGATCACCTCTCAGGCAGATTAGAGACATCTGTGCTTATCAATGCCGCTCTGAAAAAATGATTAGACGGAATCTGAATAATGATTTAGATTAATCATCTACAAATGACCCCCAGAGGAGATGAGGAAATAATAAAGAAAGCCGATGTGTTTGGGGCATCATGATCCTGAGATCCAGGACCCAGCGCAGAGTTAGCATTCAGCAAACGGCAGGAGGAGGGGGAGGCCCTTCTCCCCTGGGTTGTGCCCCACTCTGCACCATGCGCCGACCCCCTCGTGATCAGGCACAGTCTCTGCAGACAGCGGGGTGACAAATCAACTCGTAAAACCTAGACCCAAGAGGGACCTCGGAGTTCACTTTGTCCAACCTGCTCTTTATGCAGATGGGGAGAGTGGCAACTATGGACAGGTGAGGCTGCGTCTAACACACGACAATTGGCGGCAGAGTAAGAAGGAGAGGAGAGGGTCCTGGTCCCGCCTTGAAGATGCAATGCTCTCTTCTGAGGAAAACAGCTCCGTACTTGCTTTAAAAGTCTGTCCCCACCCCTTGTACCAGGGGATGCAGTTACCTTGGCAACCAGTGATGGGTCCAGGGAAGGGGGTGCTGCACTCAAGCCAAAGGCAGCTGTGGGCAAGCCAGACCAGGGGGGCCAGGGAGGGCTCCACATGGACGTGGATGGTGTTGGCTACTTATTACTGGGTAACGAGCGAGCTTCAAACTTAGCTGATTAGGGCAACAATCCCTGTATTTTCTCATGCAGTCCCTGTGGGTCAGGGATTTGGATGGGCTACAGTGGAAACTGTCTCGGTTCTGATTCCTGAGATTTAACTGGGAGGACCAGGAGGCTGGGGACCACTGGGCAGTTTGAGGCTGGACCCATCTGGTGGCATCGTCACTAACAAGCCTGCTGCTGGATGCTCTTTGTCGGTTAGGACCTCAGCGGCTGTCAGCCAGAGTATCTACATGGGGACCGCGTGGGTTGGTTTGGATTCCAGAGAGCACAGTGGCTGGGTCCAGGAGCAAGCATCTCCGGGGAGCTCGGTGGGAGCGCGGAACGTGTTCATCATCTAGCCTTGGAAGTCACGTAAGGTCACTTCAGGGGATTCTGCTGGTCACACAGGTCCTCCCAGGATCAAGGGAGTGGGAGATACAGGTAGTATCAAAAACAGGTTGATGAAAGAGAGCCCAAGGAGTGGGACGTGTCACTGGGTCATCCTTGGAACATGCAGCCTGTGCCTAAGCAGTGTCTAAGCAATCTATTCTAATTCATCCTGTTTAGCGTGTGTGTGCGCATGCATGTGTGTGGGTGCGCGCTTGTGTGTGCGTGTGTGTGCATGTGTGTGTGCATGTGTGTGCGCGCGCATGCATGTGTATGTGCGCACGCATGTGTGCATTGTGTGTGCACATGCATGTGTGTATGTGTGCGCACACGTGTGTGTGCGTGTGTCACTGAGTGCCTATGATGTGCCAGGCCCTGCACCAGGCCTCTGCTGTGTCCCATCCTGGGAGAGCTTGAAGGAAAGTGTACAACAGCTGCAGGAACCCCCCCCCCCCAGGGGAGAAGCAGGCAGAAGCAAGCTGGCCCCCAGCTGGGGTATCCTGGCTACCGGCCTTGCCCTCCACGTGGGCACATCTGTGTGGCTTCACCGGGCCCCAGAAAGGCAAGGGGGGGCCTCCTGGCATCGCCATGACAACATGGAGCCTGGCTGAACCTGAGCTCTGTCACCTGGGGCATGTGGCCCTGAGTCCCGGGGGAGAGAGATTGGGGTCCACCACCCCCCACGGAGCAGGATCAAGGGCTCACTGTGCGTCTCCTGCAGATGCAACCCAAACGCGACTACCATTGCCCCTTCCCACATTCTGCTTCTGCCTCTGGCACACAGAAGCTGTGTCCAGGTCTTCCAGTCCCCAACCCTTCCTGCCCCTCCTGCAGCCAGCCGAATCTCACAGGAGCACTTGGGCTGGCTCCTCCCTGCCCTCCCGAGGCTCCCGCTCTGCCCTTTGCCATATTCATTTCCAACATGCCCCTGTTGACTCTTGGGGGGCTCTGCGAGGACACCTGATATTTGGATGCCTCCAGGCACAGGCAGCTCCTTCCCTCCCCTGTCAGCTACAGGCAGCTGGACCGCTTAGGACGCTCTGCAGTGTCATCCCAGAAACACCTGCCTGTCTCTACACAGGGCCTCCCTGGTACCACTGTGGATGAATGGGACCCCCTGGGTAGGGCGGGCCCCTGTGCTCATGTAGAAATGGGGAGACTTCCAGAAAGCTAATTGTGGTGGGTGATGGTGGCAACTGCCAAAAAGAGATGAGGATGGTGTTGATGAAACCTGGAGAGGGCAGGGTCCCGCAGAGGAGGGCGGAGTCCAGCCGGCTCCAGGCTCTGGCAAGGGAGGGGGTCAAGACCCAGGAGGAAATGGAGACTTCAGGAGGTCATGGGGAAGCGGGATAATCTGCTGCAGAGTAGATCTGACGAGGGGAGAGGCTGGCAGAAAGGGCAGGCGAGCAGACTACAGGTCATTAGTTGTTCCCAGGGGTGAATGGGGGCTGGCAGGGCTCCGGGGCACTGGGTGGGGGGTGATCGTGGGTGGGGCGCTGCTCCAACAGACACTGAAGGGAACAGAGCTGGGTCCAAACGGAAAGGAACCTGCTCATCCAAAATCTTGGGGATACCCCCAGGCAGGAAGTCGGGGTGGTTCATTCACTTATTGATCCATTCATCAATCAACCATCACTCTCTGGGCTTCTGCTGTGGGCTTCCTGACTCCTGCCCTGCACCCAGGGTGAATTGAGGGGGTGTTTGCAGAGGTCAAGGTCACTCCCAGCAGAGGGGGAGTGAGCCCACAGGGAGCCTGAGAAGGCCACAGAGGGAGGGTCTCACGCGGTGCTTGGGAGCTGAGGAGGACAGGTAGGTTCTGTGGGGGACGAGAACTTTCCTGCCCCCTGCAGCCACACCCTGACTTGGTGACCTCCAGGCCCCTCCCGTGGGATCCCCGGTCCTCTGCTCATCTCCTCCTCCATCCTATTAGGTTCTCCTCTGCGCCTGAGCCTCTCCTGATGGTCCCTCGGCCAGGCCTGCCTCCCTCTGTACCCTGTCCCAAAGAGCCCAAGGGGCTACCCAGAGCCAAAGGGGAGAGTGGGTGATCCTCATTCCCTGGTCTTACGACTCCATGACCCTGTGGCTCTCAAGTGGGGTGCGACTCCTGTCCTTGGACATTCGGAAATGGGGCGCGGGGTGGTGGTCACAATGACACAGGGCCGTGCTGGTATTTGAAGCGTGGGAACTAAGTGCGCCCAACACTGAGCAATATCCTCATGGACCCACATGGTGAAGACCCCAACTTCAGGGTCCAAGGCACCTGCTGGGGAGCCTTCTGTTCACCTCTTCTTCTCCAGGCCTGCGGGGCCCCTGGGAACGATGACCTAGCTCACAGGTCCCCTCAGCACCTTGGCCTTCTCTTCCTCCTGCTCTGTGAAAACATCCTGATCCATCACCCCGGGTGGGGCGCTGTTTCACCTGCAAGGCAGGGGGGAAGCTGCCCTTTGGAGGGGGCTTTCAATTCAGCAGGGGTGCGCTGCCACCCACTGTGGCCCCCTGGCCACACCAGCCCAGCTGTCATGGGGAATAAGCTGGGAATTTTAAATTCTCTGACACCTGCGTCCATCTCTCCTCTGGTTGCAAACTCAGAAAACATACGAGGCTGTGACTCACTGTCACTGTTTGAAGTCTAACAGGTCCCACTGAGAAGGTAGGTGGTTCTGGGCCCCGAGCCTGCAAACCCACCAACACAACTGCTAAGCAGATGGGCTCTCCCTGCCCAGCCCCCACATGATCTCTGACCACTGGAAGCGCCTCACGTGTCCTCACGGCAGCTGCCCCTGCCCCGCCATCTCCCTCCTGCACTGCAGCTCAGATTTCTGGAGCGACCACGGGCATCGGGGAGCAGCCCTGAAGCCACAGTGCAGGGAACCGGAAAGGGATTCCTTTCCTTCCACCTCGGATGGTGGGGGAGGGGCTGAAACCCGCCCTGGCTCCAGGTCATCAGTGTGAGAAAATTGTCCTTTCATGTTCGAACCGCTCTCGGCCATGAGGACACCTGCACCCCGCGCCTCTTTCGCAGCTGTTCTGATTTGGGCTCTAAACCAAAGGAAGACAGGTTTATCACCAGCTTCTCCCATGCCCAGGCCAGAACTGCCCCCTCTGACCTTGGTCAAGGTCAAAGGAGGAGCCAGTCTGCCCTTCTCGCTCTCAAAGCCCTTTCTGCTTCTTCCTGGGCAGCTGCAGGGACTGTGGGGTTCAGGAGGCCACCCAGGTGGCATGGCCAGGGACCTGCTGTTGGAGCAGGAGGCCACACTGCTTCAGAGAGAGAGGTGTGGCGGGCAGCTGGCCCTGCGTGGCTGCCCAGCCCTGGCAAGCTCGCCTGGGATGGGGGAGACGTCCCTGTCCTCTGCTGCGGCTGTCTCCATGAAGGCAAGTGACCTCTTGTCCACAGGAGAGCGCCGGCTAGTGCCTCCTGCTCCTGAAGCCCACCTGACCTGGCTCTACTGGCCACTCCCAAGGACAAGAGTGCCCACCTCGCAGCACAAGCAGGGCCTGACTGCACTCCACCCACGATCCTCCTCCTTACCCTTGCTCTGGCCTGGCCAGCTGTGGCCCTAGTGGACACCCGCCCCAGGGGGGAGGAAGCCTTCAGGGTGATGGTCCCCTCAGGGTCAAGAGCTTTGTTCCATCAGCTCAGGCTCCTTTCAACCCTTGGGCATTGGCCAGGAGCCAATCTGCCCCCAGGGGAGCCTCTCCGGGCTCTCTGCTGAAGGACAGACCCTTGGCCCTCCTCCTCCCAAGGCTCAGCTCCTCCTCAGGGAGCAGCTTCCTGGAGGCAAAGCAAAGGGAGACCCTGGCTCCCGGAGGTGCTCCTGAGGCCACATGGTCAATTTCAGCCATCCTTGGGGCTGGGACTTCCTCCCACCCCCATGCTGTGACACCCAAAGCCCCTCCACAGGCCCCTTCTTCCTCAGCCAGGGTGCCGGAGGCCGGCTGCTGTCGCGTCTTCCAGGGGTGCAGGATACCAGCCCCTTCCTCCTCGCCAGCCTGGCTGAGTCCGTCATGCCTCCCTCCTATGAGACTCAGAAGGGCCCCCCCAAGCAGCGAGGGACATTAACTCCTTTCTGGTGAGGTTCCTCCTGCAGCCATGTTCTCCCCGCCCCAGCTAGCTCTGCTGGCTCTGTGGCCTGGGGGACAGGTCGGGAGGGGCTGGTGGTGCCCACAGAATTCAGTCTTCTCATCTGACCCTCTTCCCAGCTGGTTCCAATCTCTGCCATGTACTTCAGTTCCCAGAGGAATTGGGCTAAAGGAAGAGGGTGCTGGAGGAGGGAGCCCTTCCGTGCACCCCCAGATGTGCAGAAACCTGTGGAATCGTGGCAGCATTGGGGCTTGGGAAGGGTTCAGAGGTGGGATGCAAGTGGCATGCTCTCTGACTGAGTTCCTGTTTGGGGATGTGGCATTTGGGAAAAATCAGTTGGACCAGACATCCCCAAGACAGAGAGGGAGAGAAATGTTGGGGTAACTAGACCTCTGGCAAGACCACGTGCTGGGCCATCCTTGCCCCCAGCAGGACCCGGGGATGGCAGAGGTCAAGGAAGGCCTTTGCCTGCAGAGCCTGCAGGGCCTCCCCACCGACTCCTTCTGGACTCGCAGAGGAGGGCGCCAGGACTCGAGTCCCAAGGCATTCATGAGAGCCACCCTGCCTGACCTGCTGCACCCAGGATCAGAACCCAAGGCCACCTGCTGGGACTGCTGGTGCCTTGCAGACTGCTAGACCCTGTGAGTGGAGGGACCCTGGGCTCGGGGCTCCGGGGGGACCCTGGGCTTGGGGCTCCGGGGAGGAGGGTGATCCACGAGCCAGCACAATGGATGGGGACAGATCTGGTTTGAGAGTCTCGGAAGATGATATTACTCAGCAGACGCACGCTTTTCATCTGGAACTTATTGGAAAACCTTGCTCCGGGGATCAGCTGCCTCCCGGGCTCTGACGCCCGGCTCCCATCCAATTGGTGGAAAGGCCCTTTAAAGTATTACTTCTCGACACCATGAGCATTGTATGTTCCTGACAGGATAAACCCGCCACAAATTAATACCCGGGGCAGATCCTAAAACACAATTCTTCCCGGCTGCAATAATTCCAGCCAACCCCTCTATCTGCGCTGACAGATGCAGTATATCTTTCATTGTTGCGATTCATACAGTGTTGTTGTTTTTTTAACTCCACTACCCGAAATGGCCCAGACAATAAACTTTACCTCCTTTTATGATTATCAGTATGCTCATGGGGCTCCCTTGCTGTCTGCACCACCAGAGACCAGCTGAGGGTCCCTGATCACCACAGGGGAGCCTGCCACAGGCTGCCGAAGTCACATGAGCCCCAGGCTGGGGTGCAGTCGGTGGGCGGTGTCTGGCAGGGATGCAGGCAAGAAGGCTTGCCGCCTCCAAGCAGCTGAGGGTGGTAGCCAAGGAGGAAGGAAGGAGCTCAACCCTGTGGTGCAGGGAGAGACGGGGCCAGTGAGGACAGTAGAGAGGGCCCCAAGATGTGTGTGTCCCTCCTGCCTTGGCAATGACTGAGCCAAACCCAGTAAACAGGGCGATTCTGAGTAGATCCTGAGAACTTCCTGCCTTGTCTCACCTCCTACTTGTTCAGCACATCATAAAAAGAGAGGCCTGGGACCCAGCCCCACACACCTTTGTTTTTCCATCTGCAAAATGGGATTTGTGAAACCGGCCCTCCCTGCTCCACAGAGGATGGGGAAGCCCTGGGCCAGGAGTCCAAACAGCTCCAGGGCCGTCTGGGCAAAATAAACCCAGACCTCAACTGCTCGGCGCTCCAGGACCCGAGCACATGGAAGCTGCACTAAGTTCCTAGGGACCCTTCAACAAATGACCACAGCCAGGTGGCTTAGAACAATGCAAGTTTGTCCCCTCCCCGTTCTGGAGGCCAGCGTCTGAAACCAGGTCCACAGAGCTGGCTCCTGCTGGAGGCTGGGGCTGGGGCCCTGTGCCAGGCCTCGCCCTGTTCTGCACCACCTCGAATCCTCGCTGCTCCTTGGCTGTGGTCATTTCACTCCATCTCTGCCTCGTCACATGGCTTCTCCCTGTGTGTCCCTCTGTGTCCCCTCATTTCCTCCTAAGGACACCAGCTGCCCTAGCTGCACAGCCTTGTCTTTTTTTAAAAATATTTATTTAGTTATTGATGGACACAATATTTTTATTTATTTATTTTTATGTGGTGCTGAGGATCGAACCCAGTACCTCACATGTGCAAGGCAGGCGCTCTACCACTGAGCTATAGCCCCAGCCCACAGCCTTGTCTTAACTGTACAAGTTTCCAAACAAGGTCATGTTCTGAGGTTCCGGGGTCATGCCTTTGGGGGACACCTGTCACCCTACTGCAGGAGCAGAGAAATACTCCTCCAAAGTGATCCAACGGGGCCCACCCTGGGGGGACTTCTGATCCCCTGCAGTGGGTGCTCCCTCCATGGGCCACTCTTCTTGTTCTGTCCCACACCGAGAACAGCTCAGGGACAGGGACGTCACCTTACTAACTGCTCCCTGAGCCCCGGAAGGCACAATCCTGTCCTGAATACCCTCTGGCCCCTTGAGAGGCAGCTGTGCACCCTCCACACCGTGGCCACCTGCTCTTAAAGAGCCAGCACCTGCCTCACCTGCCCCCACCCCTCTCACCCGGGCCCTAGTCCTCCAATTCTAGGGTGACGCTGCTCCAGCTACTCCTCCTGCTCCTCTTTACCCAGGGTGGAGCGTCGCCTTGTAGAAGCCCATTCCCAAATTGCACTGTTTGAATTATACATCAGCTTTTTAAGCAGCACTTTAGGCTGGCAGGGAGACAGATTTTTATCAGTGGTGACTGCCCACCTCAGGCAGCTGGATTTCATCTTGGGCTCCAGTGATGGGTAATAACTCTCACCTCCCTCCCTTTATTAAGAGACAAGTTCTCATCTGTCTCTGCACGGAGGGCACAGGAATGCACACGTCACACCCCAAAGTCACAACGCCCGCCTCTTCTGGCCTCAAGCCACCACACTTTCTGCCGTGGCAGCCACCAGCAGGACAAGGGGGGACTCCCTGCTGATCCCTGGTTGATAGTGCCCATGCAGTAACAGGTGACACGGTGGTTCCTCGGGGACACGGGGACGGCCACTTTCCATCAGTCCTGTTTAATTACTGGAAAGAGGTGCTGCTGTCACCTGCTCAGTTTGTAAATGTTCCCGACACTTTTGGGTAACAGGCTGATCTCAAAGGGGCAGACAGTTCTCCAAGGCCGGCCTTCGGGGGAGCGGAGTCCAGGATGTGAGAGGAATCATCTGGCTACCTCCCTCCCACACGGCCCCACTGGGAGCAGACTGTTTTCCTAGCCCTCCTTCAAATCGCCAAATCTAGCTGCCTGCATGATTTCCGTCCCCTCCCCAGCCAAGGCTGAGTGCTCAGTCCACGCCACCTCACTGTCCCCTCTACTGGCCCTTTCCCCACCCCTCCCGGTCCCCTTCAGAGCAGGCCCTGTGGTCCTGCTGCCCCCTTGGGTGGTCGTGGGGAACACAGGCCTCCTCCCAGCCTGCAGGCTTTGCCCCAGGCCTTGGCTCTTGGGAGCCAATGGGGTTCTGCTCTCACAGACACGGGTACCCAGGGCTGACTACCACGTGAGAAGGCTTCTCAGAGATTTCTCTGTCCTAGATCAGTTGTTAAAAGCCAAGATCAATTTGCTGCTGAAAATTAGGTAGATCAATACGAATAGCGCTGTCTGCCGAGGGGCGCGTGCACAGTGCTGGGCTCCCTGCCCCAAGCCCGCCTTGTGACGGCTCTCCATTCCCTGGCTCACCCTGTTCTGCCATCCCAGAAGGGGCCAGACGGAGGACCTAGAGAAGTGGGCGTGTGTCCGCTCAGGGTGAGGGACGTTGGGCTGCGTGATTCCTGGGCCCAGGGTCCCAGACTGTGGATCCCAGACTCTCTCTTCAACCACCTCCCCAGGCTTCAGCTTGGAGCTCTGCCTACAGATGGAGCCTCAGCCAAATCCACAGCCTGTGACCCGCCATGGAAGGTGGTAGAGGAACAGTTCACATGAGCGGTCAACAGAATCGTCAGCCAGAGGTCCCAGTCACTGGGCAATGGCCCTGAGGTCCAACTGCCTGTCTTAAATCACGCCTCTGTCCTCAACAGGGCATGTGACCTTGGATGTGGGTGATTAACCCACCAAGCGTCAATATCTTCATCTGCTCATCAGGGATGATGAGCTCTGTACGGGCTACTGCTCAGCCCAGAGTGAGCACCCAATTAATAAGAATAACAGCTCACAAACACACGAGTACTTACTGTCTGCCCGACGCTGGTCTAAGCACTTTGTCTATATTAACTTATTCCATCCTCTCCATTATTATCCATCCCCCCCATTTGAGAAATGAGGAAACAGAAGTCCAGAGGGGTCAATAGTGGGCCTAGGTTTACCCAGCGAGTAAGTGTTCGGCTGGGATTGAACCCCAGGGGGCTGCACCCCACCCCCATTACTGTTTTTGTGTTGGGGCAGGATGAAATGTCCCAAGAGCTCTGGGCCAGCTCTTGTCCTTAAGAACCCTCCCCTGGCTCCAGGGGCGTCTGTCTCCAAGATGGACTTGGGCCTTCCCTCGGGGAAGATTTAGACACATCAAACCTGGCGTTCCTGCTCTGCTCAGCAGCTCCATTTGGAAATGATGATCGAGTAAGATTTAAAAGCCAGGAGAATGGACTATTATTCTTATCAGAGCTAATAAAGGTGAAAGCAGTTTATTTCCTGGTGTGAGTGTGGCTCAGATGACAAAATGACTCATGCCCTGCTCCCCTCCTGGCTTCCAGCATCTTCCGGGACCCCCCACAGCCTGTGTTCCTGAGAGTCTCACCCTAGCTCTCTGCAGAAGCCCCTGAAGACCAGAAGGGCAAGTGTGGACCGGCGCACGCGCTCCCAGGGGGATCCGTTCAGCAATGTCCATGGAACGCGCACCCTGCCCAGTACCAGGGCCACGGCCGTGAGCACAGCAGAGCCCTTGCCCACACCCACCTTCATGTGAAAGGAGAGACAGACCACAGAAAAGTCCAGAAAACACGGAATACCCTCTAAGTCGACAACCCGTGCTGCAGGGCCCAGGAAAGCCCGGCAGGAATGAAGATCTCAGGGAGAGGACACCAGCCAGAGAGGGGCAAGAAGTGGCCCTCACAGAGCTTGCCACCCCACCTCCACTTGAGTCAGCGAGACCACAAAACTTCTCTCAAACTCAGAGACTGGTTCACAGCCTTAGGTACGTGCACACTCACGCACGCGCGCACACGTGTGCACACACACATACACACACGTACACATTTCCACCTCCGGCTTCTAAACTCTTGCATAGCAGGACAGCTCTTGACCCAGAGGTCACGGGATGTCCCAGGTCTTCACTTATACTTTGTCCTTCTACCTGTCACCTCCCACCAAACAGCAGCCACCAACAGGACCTGCCCACTTTCTGCTCTTGAGCCCACATGTCAGCCAGAGGGTTCTCTCCCCATTGCCACAAATGGAAGGCAGCCCTGGATCCTTTGCTTGGTGTCCCCTTTCTTCCTCCCCAGAGGGTCCTTGGACACCCTTTCTCCAGGAGACTCCTTCCCCGGGTGCATCCCTGCGTGACGACGGGTCCTGGGCTGGTTGGGTTCTAGACCTGCGAGCTTCCCCGCGTACCACTCTTTCCTTGGGGTGAGACTGTGTAGCGCTGGGCCGCTGGTTTGCAATTCCAGCTCCCTACAGTGACCCACAAAGCTGGGCCCCACCTGCCCGTCCTGCTCCACCAGCTGCCCTCTCCCTCCAGCCATAGCCAGGTCCTTCCTGTGCCTGAACATGCCACCTCCACTCCTCCGCGTGTCCTCCCCACTTCCCTGGACTCATCTTGCTCTGGCTCTCGCTGGGCACGCACACAGCTCATTCTCATTCTTCAGATCTTAACTCCAAAGTCACCTCTGCAGAGGTGTCTTCCTTCACCCCGCTGTTAACCAAGTCTGCTTCTCCCGCTGGGCTCCCCGTGGGATCCCTCTCCGCCACAGCACGCAGCCATTTGTAGTTACACCATCAGTTGACTGGACTGGAGGTGACACTAGTGGCGTGTGTGTGGTGACCTGTGTCCCCCCCTAGGACGCACACACTTTGAGGTCAGGAATTAGTCTGTATTTGTGCAATAAAGGTCCACTTTGCCCACAAAGCAGTTCCACATTCACCCCTGGGTCCTGGGAGGGAACCTCTGAGACCTTGGAACATCCAGCTTGATAAAACTTATCTGGGGTCTCCAGCCTCGTCAAATATTCTGTACTGAAATGTGACTTATGGTGGGAAGTGCAGGGCCCTGGGCCTCCGGGTACCAACTTGACCTCAGGAGGGGCTGGAAAATAAAGCCAACCAGACCGGGCACTCAGTATCACTGAGCCCCACACTACGGCTGGAATGAAGGGCCTGGCTAGCTGGAAATGTCACCACCTGGGACAGCAGACCCTGTCCACCGTTCTTGGTGGGGGAGATGCTGGCCTCCCCTGGAGCCTGCCCCGTGGGCCTCTTCTCTGGGCTTATTTTTGACGGTGATCTCCGTGGTCTGGAAACTTTCACTGCAAGTGCAATAGCTTTGCCGAGGTCCTCTGATGGTCTTGGGAAGTTCCTAAGCTTCCCAGCTGAGGGAAGAAGGGAGTGGTCTTGGGAGCCCTTGGTCATTTCCGTGTTAGTCACAAACATCATCCAGGAACCTAGGGCCATGGGAGGTAAGTAGCAAGTGATTGTGAGGCATTTGGTGGAGAAAGTTCAGCCAGCATCCCCAGGACAGGACACATCCTGGCTCCCGGCAGCCTCATGCCACACGAAGTCTACCCCCTACATGACCTCCAGCTCCCAGAGAGAGCTGTGCCCCCTCCAGCTCCAGGCCTCTGGCGGCCTACAGTGTTGGGGACTCCTCCTTGTCCTCCACCACCCCCTGATTCCTCACCATCCCTCCCGGCTCAGCTCTGCCTGCCCCACCTCTCCAGGCCTGAGGGAGCCGCCTCATCTGGATTCGCAGGGCAGCCTGCGCTAACCCAACGGGGACTCATGTCATCTGGGTTGGGATTGAAAAGGCTTCTATTTAGTCCCTCTTCCTAGAGCTCGGCTGCATTTTAACAGCTCTTCTGTCCAGATAATAGCTCTGGGGCTCTTCTGAAGCCAGGAGCTGCGTGCTTGATCTCTGTCGCTTTACCAGCGAGCGCGGTGACAATTGCAGAGTGAATGCTCGCCAAGTAGAGGCACCAGCAGGTGGACCGACCCCTCCATAAGCACAGGTGGAAGGAAGGTGAGGGGCAAGTTCGCGGGAATTGCTTTAAATTGGTGGCTGCCGGGCAGAGTTCCGCATCATCTTCAGAAGCAAGATTCTTTGTCACCTGCAGAAAGGACATGGGGCAAAGCTATCCAAAGGCCCTCCTCTCCAGGAGTTGTTTTGGAGTGGAAGTGAACTTCCGAGCGTGGAGAACGGGAGCTGGCCGCCTTCCCTGACGTCTGAGACACTCCACCTCCCAGGTCTGCACCCCCCTTGCTCAAGCTCCGCTTCTGGCCTGCGGGCTGGCCTGGTGACTTGTTCTCACCAAAGGAACATGGCAAATGTAATGTGATGTCACTTCTGAGATTACTTCTAGCCTTTCTCCTCTGCTGGCTTCCTGTGAGTGACAAGGAGCTGAGGGAAGTCTCAGCTAACACATGACAAGGACCCAAACCTGAGGTCACGAGCCACAGAAATGAACTTGGAGTGAATCCTTCACCATCAAGACTCCAGATCAGACCCGAGCCCCAGAGAACACCCTGGCTGCAGCCTGTGAAAGATCCCGAAGCAGGGGATCCCGCTGAGCCACCCCCAGATGCCCGGTCCACGTGCTCTGGGAGGTGATAAATGTGTGTCTCAGGCTGTGAAATGTCAGGCAGTTTTGTCCAACAGCCACAGGTCGCTAACATCACTGCCTAATCCCAGATACTGCTTAACCCTGAAGACCAGGTAAGTCCTAGATCCAGGAGAAGCCCAGCCTGGATTCCAACCCCAGGACTCCCAGCAGGTGCCTGTGAAACCTTGGGCAAGTTATTTAGCACCGACTCTCAGCAGGGGCATAGGAATATTACCTGCTGCTGCCCAGGATCACTCTGACGATTGGATCAGACCACACCTGCTTAGAGCAATGATAATATTTATAATATTTATCACTAACCATTACGTCATAGAATGACGATATTTACTCAACTAAACCATCGAGGCTTACGTTTCCACCTACATGAGCACATCATCAGCCTGGGAGATCAAGTCTAGTCCCACATCTCCAAAGACCACCTCTCTGTCCAGCATCCTGACCACCACCACTCTCAGCACAAGACAGGAGAGGCACACACACACATCAACTCCTTCTGCTCCTGGTAAACACGTACGCGAACAGCCAGGATCCATCCCCTCTGATTGTTAAGGGGAATTCAATACTGAATCGTTACAATTAAATCCCATGATGGACGGTCAGAACATAAATCAATGCAGCTGAGGCCTTTGCTCAGAGCTGAGCTCTGCCTTCAACCTGGAGAGCTCCAGACTTGGCCTGGTCACAGAGTCCCCGGTGTCCAAGAAGAGGATCTTTTCAGGGTGGTCACTGTGCTGTCTAGGAGATGGCCCGTTGCAAACGTCTGCTGTGGAGTTGGAATAGCTCCTCCTAGAGCTGCCACCAGAGTCCTAAGCACACTTGGGTGGATCTCAAAAGTGTTCTTACAGCACACGCCTCTGTGGGTGCTGATGACTTGAAACTAGAAGGTTGCTGGGAGTAGGGGGACCAGACAGGTTTGCGTCCCTTCTCTGCAAGGGCCTGAGGACCTCTGCTTTGGTTTCTCTACCTTGGGGATTTCCCCAGTTTGCACCAGGAAGTGTGTTCCAGCCTAGAGTCAGCTCCACCTGCAACTAGTGCAACTGCCTGCGGGCCAAGCCCGGGGCGGGCGGGAAGGTGTGATTGGCGTGTGGCCACATCAGTGGGAGAAGGCATTCTAGCAGCCAGGCTCTGAGCACAATTTATGTCCCGGGCCATGGAGAGCCTGTCACTGGCTCCCGCTGATAGAGTTTGACCCTCATTCTCTTTTTTAAATTGCCTGTGGGCATGGGAGGCCTCTGAGGATTGGTATCACCAGTGTTCCCTCCTGGGCCTCCCCTGGGGTACAGCCTCTGTGTCTTTGTTCTCCATCCCTCAAGGTGATGCCGGGAAATGAGCAGAGCAGGAGTGCCGGTCGCCTCCACGAGGCTTGGTGCTGGGATTGCGTGTGAGAGGATGTGCGTGTTATGGCTAATGAGCATCCGCGGATATCCTCGGGAACACAGGATCAAATAATTGCTGTCAAAGCTGTGCTTCTGATTAGCTTTCTACTCCCAAAGCTAATTGTCCAATTTAATAGGCATCTGCTATTTTTCATAAATGTGTTTGAACTTCACAAACCCAGCAATTTTATTTTATATATTTTTTTCAGCAGAAAGTCAAAAACTCGGGAAATAATACACTTTGTTTCTAGTCTGGCCCCCTCGATCCAACAAGGAACTTCTATAAAGGAAAGCCAAACAGAAGCAGGATGGGCAAGCTCACCAGTCAGCCCACTTGCCCGGGTTTCGGGGGGGCTTGATGTTCCCTTAATGAACGTGCTGGTCCAGGTGGGAGCCAGGAACATCGTGATGTGCACAGGTAGAGAACTTCTCTTCCTAAAATCCAGGGCATCCAGGAGAGCCAGCGGGCAGCAGTGGGGAGATCTCACACGGATCAGACCCGTGGTGAGTGCAGTCTCCAGGGGGTCTTGTTCTTGGTGGTGAGGATCTCAGCAGGTTTATGCCATGTTCAGTGGGAAATGGCATCACGTGGGCATGGGGCCCATTACCTCTGGCTTCACACAGCCGTCACACTGCGCTTCGGCAGCCAGGCGGCTGCTGATGGAGCCAACATCAGCCCTGTAAGGAGCCTCCGACTCCCCCATCTCACCCTTCCCTCCAGGGCTGGAAGTACTAACCAGCAGGCGGTGCAGGTGAGACTCCAAAGCAGTCAACTCTGAAGTCTGGACGCCTCCGCTGCACCGTCATGAAGTCCCTAACTCCTGCCTGGCGTCCACGAGGCTCTGTCCCCGCAGCACCATCATTCTGACTTTCCAACATAAGGCGACAGCAGTCACCATCAGGAATCTTGCTGATGGCCACACAGAGGCAAAAGAGAGCCATGGTGGGTCTCATCTTGGCCATTACATGTCCAGCCTAGGGGTGACAAAATCCATTGGTTGAAAGTGGTCACTGAGCTTCATCCAATCCCTTCGTCCAAGGCGATTCTGCCATCTGCATGGAGTCGGGAAGAAGCAGAAGATTGAGCAACATGGCACCGTCACCATCCCCAGGGTAGTTGAAGTCACTCTAAGACACTGCTGAAAGCATCAAGGAGACAGGTTCGATTCTGTTAAGGAAGAAGCCCTCAAACTTCCAGAGGCTTCCTTGAGTGGAGAGGAGTACGGGGAGGTGGAGCCGTCCTGTGTAGAGGTGGCTCCAGGAACGCTGGGAGTGGAGTTGAACCTTCCAGACTCCTTCCAGGTGGAAGCACTCAGCCTCCCTCGCCCGCTTGGCTTTCAATAATTCTTGTGCTCTGATTTGAGTGTTTGTCCCCCTCGAAAATCCATGCTAAAAGGAGCCTCTTTAGGAGGCGAGGAGGCCATGAGGGTGAGGTCCTCGTGGTGGCATTGGTGACCTTCTAAAGGCCCCCTTCCGTCCCTTCTGTTGTGTATCTGGCAGCGTTCATCTCCTCGGGCAGACACAGCAACAGGCCACCATCTTGAAGGCAGAAGCAGGGCCCTCCCTAGACGCGGAGCCTGCTGGGGCCTCTGTCTTGGACTTCCCAGCCCCCAGCACTAGGAGCGATGGATTTTATTGTGTATCAACTACCCTGGGATTTGTTATGCCAGACCGAATAGACTAAGACAGGGAGTTTAAGCAAAGGGCTGAGCCCAGCTGGGGGTCCCTTATACTGCCCAACGTGTCACCAAGACAGAGAAGTGGAAAGACGGAGTGAGCAGTAAGAGCCCAGGCCAGCCACGGTCCTCACCCTGCCTACCCTCAGGTGGACGGTGAGTCAATACCCAGACATTTGCAAAAGGAACCAATCATGGCCCACGCCTACTGGACAGCTGCTGCCGCCCAGTCTCAGCTCTGGGCCAACAGAGTTTCCATGTGCTCTCACGGCGACTCGGAGAGCAGGTGCCATGATCCAACGTGAGAAGGGGGAAGTTAAAACTCAGACAGACTAAGAAAACTGCTCAAGGTCATTTGGCTCCGTCCCAAAGCCAGTCCTCCTTTGACCATGGTCCCTTCCCCAACCTGCTCTCTAGATTCCTGGTTGCCTCCCTCCCACGCATCTCAGGCCTGAAAATCCACTCTGAGCCAACCACCTTCCCCACACAACAAGAAAGATGGCGGACCCTTGCTCGGCCTTGACATGGCGACAGGAATCCCCTGCAGCCCCCATCCCTGTCATGAAGAAGTGCCTCCTCGCCCGGCCGCACCCGCTCGCAGAGTACAACAGAACCCCCGTCTCCTGTTTCATTTCAAGATATTTACGTCACACTTTGAAATGTCAAACGTTTTCATTAAACCGTCTCACACTTAGACTGACAAAGGGACACGAGGATCCTTGGGAGACACTTTAATCTCAATCAATTAGGCATCGAGCAGTCCTGGCTGCGTGGCGATAAGAGAACACTTTAATTTTGGAGCTAATTAAATATCCACAATTGGAATGCAGCAACAGACTCCTAACCTGGGCGACCCGTTATGTATCAGGAATCTCGTGCATCGACTCTGCGTGTGGAGTGAGTCCTCGTCATTTTAATAGCAGCTGTCACAGACCCGCAGCTCCCCTTCCTTTCTCTCCAGCACCTTCCTCTCCGGCTCCACAGGGAGGGCCTCGCACTCCCGCTCGCTCGACACTGGATTAATTAAGCCGGAGCCCCACACACTGACGGCACGAGGCACGGTGGCCCTGGGCAGCACCGCTCAGGACGCAGGGAGCGCGGCAGAGGCAGCTAATGAGGTGGCCCAGACCCACACAGGCCAAAAAGGACTAGTCTAGGACTGGAAATGGACCAGTTCTGATGGCCTTGGGCTGCAAGTAACAAAGAAATACGGGGGGGAAGGGGCAGGGGAGCTCCACTTGACAGGAAAATCCGGGGGCAGGTGGGGGTGGAAAGTGGGTACTTCAGGGGCCCGATGCTTCATCCACCACCTAGGTGGGCTCTTCTGTCCTCTGTCTTTCTTAGCAGATGTGTGATGTCACCCTTCTTGGAGCCAAGGTGGCCGCTGCTCTCCCATCACACACACAGGATGGTGTCGTGCAAAGAGGAGGATGTTTCCTGGTGTCCACCCCCCACACCCCACTCCATTCGTTTGGAATCAGCTTAGACTCACTGAACAGTTGCCAAGGCCGAGAGTCCAGGCACACCCTCGGCCAGGGCTGTGAGCTCCACGGAGGTCTTACTGAGGTCTTGCTCACTGCCCACCGTGTCCTCACCCAGGACACAGCATGACTTCGCCACCTGGGCCCTGCCTCCTCTGGTCTGTGACTTTTCTTGGTCTTCCCTTCTTGGTTGGTGACCCTGCTAGTTTGGACAAGTACCACCAGGTACTTCGCAGAAGGTACTGTCATTTGGGTTTGCCTGATGATTTCCCAAGGTCAGGCTGGGGTTGTGGTTTAGGGGACATTGCAGAGGGGAAGCACCCTTCTCATCACATCATACTGGGGGATGTGACAGCCACAAGGGGTACCACTGGACGGGCACTGTGGTGCACATCCATAATCCCAGTGGCTCAGGAGGCGGAGGCAGGAGGATCCGAGTTCGAAGCCAGCCTCAGCAAAAGTGAGGTGCTAAGCAACTCCACGAGACCCTGTCTCTAAATAAAATACAAAGTAGGGCTGGGATGTGGCTCAGTGGTCAAACCCAATCCCTGAATTCAATCCCTGGTACCATCCCCCTCAAAAAAAATTCTTACCGCTAATGACGTCTGCCGTGGTCACGTGGGAAGGTTTCCCAGGTTTCTCCGCTGTGAGGGTACCCTCCTTGCTCTGCATCTCCTTCTTAGTGAGGAAAACCTCCCCCAAACCTCTGGTTCCCACCCCTGTGTGTCCATACCCAGGCCTTAACTGAGCACCTGTCAAAGGGATCAAATGGGCTGTAACCCAGTGATTCACACCCGAGGCCTGGGCGGGTGGCCAGTCATCCAGCCCCGCCTCACATGATCAAGATAGGGCTCAGGTGGCAAGAGGGCATGGGAGGTGGCTGGGGGGTGGGAGGGGAGTGACAGCAAGCTGTGGGTGTCTAGCAGGACCCCTTGGGTTCACTGTGCCCCCGTCCCACCCTCCAGCCTCTCAGGCTTGCCCCTGTACAGCATGAGAGCGCGTGAAGGGAGGCTGCGGGTACCGCAGCAAGACACAGAACCCTCCACGGGGACTCTGCGCTGCTGCACAGCACCAGTGCACACCCCAGAGCTGCACAGGTGAGTTGGACCCTGGACCCGCGTCCTACCAGTTATGTGACCTTGGGAAGTCCGTTGACAGTTCCTGTGCCTCGACGACATCCACATCTACAAGTTGGGGATAATCACGGCACCTCCCCACTAGGTCCTGGAGGGCTGAGCCCGCTCGGCAGCCTGGGTAAGTGTCAGCTGCGACTCCGTCCCTGCAGAGCTCAACAGCATTGTTAGGGGAGGGAAGGGGAGGGAAGAGGCGCCCAGCCGTCTCTTGGTGGAGAGGCCCACGGGCGGCATACCAGGGGCTCTAAGCTGCTGTAATATTCTCTTTCAGATGCTGGGCTGGTGGGAGCCGTTTTATTAACTCGTGTATCTCACACGCACGCTGCCCATTCTTTCTGCATGTGTGAGTTATTTTATAATAAAAATACCCCCCCCCCACCAGGCTGCTCAGCTCCCTGCCTTGGGGGGCCAGGTGGAA
The DNA here is from genome assembly GCF_964194105.1 of Spermophilus citellus. NCBI lineage: Eukaryota > Metazoa > Chordata > Mammalia > Rodentia > Sciuridae > Spermophilus > Spermophilus citellus. The sequence goes on from NC_138199.1 coordinate 71,444,227, forward strand.
GCCGAGCTGGCTCGCCCCTTGACCCTGGGAAGGCCCCGACAGCTCCGGGCAGCCTCTGTGTGCAGGCAGCGAACAGGTGCTGGAGTCGGGCCCACCGGGGTGCGATGCCAGAACCTTCCAGCTGCGTGACCTTGATCAAGTCACCTTTCCTGATTTCACTCCTCGGTGGTGAAACAGGAACTTGGGCTCTTCCTCCTACCCATCAGGTTCTGGGGAAGGATCTAGAAACACACTTAATGTTCCTTAGATTACGGCCATCCAACACCTGGGCAGAGGGCTTGAGGACTGGCTCCTAGTCCCCAATTCAGACCTTCCCAGAGTCCCTAACGCACCAAGCCCACCCTGTCCCCTAACAGCCCGGCTCTCACATCTGGCGCTTCAGGTCTCTTCCTGGTCCTCAGCTCTGGCTCCTGGGGCCCTGGAGGAAACTCCACCATTCTCTTTTCCTGAAGTAAAATGTGGCCTTCCCCTCTCTACTCCACTGCATCAGTATGCTGTCTGTGGCTGTGACAAGAAACCTTAAGACAGACAACTTAAAAGGAAGAAAGGTTTGCTTTGGCTCATGATTTTGGAGATTTCAGTCCAAATGACAGGAGCAAGTGGCAGAGGGGGCCGGTTCACCTCATGGCAGCCAGGCAGTCAAGAGAGACAGAAGAAAGGGCCCAGGATCCCAGTGTCCTCCCCAAGGGCACGTCCCCAGTGGCCTAACTTCATTCCCCTGGACCCCATCTCCTGGGTGGGCCACACCTCCCAGATGAGCCTCTAGGGCACACTTGCAAACCACAGCAGCCCTGGCATGATCTGCCGGCTCCTGGTCCTCTTGGGAAATTGTAATGTGGGAAAACAGGAACACGGGGCTCTCGCCTTCCTAGATGGGCTTTGGACAGGCCCCTTGCGTTCAAGGAGGTTACGGCCAGGACTTGCACAGATCTCTGGAGGGTGGCAGGAAGCCTGGGTTGCGGAGAAACTGAAGAGCCCGCTGCGCTGCCAACGCGCCCCATGCTGGGCCGTCCACCCACAGCAACGGGGGCTTTTGAAACCGCAGTAAAAAACCGTTTGCACTTAAGAAGGGTTCTTGGTAATTCTCCCCTCTCACTCTTTCCCATTGATTTTTATGAGTAAATTTAACTGTGGTCACCGGTTGGTTGATTTCATCCCAGAGTCTGCGTCACCAGTTTGCTGGAAGCCATCAGATCACGTCCCCAGGCCTTGATCTGTGATGGGCCACTCTGGGGAGAGTTAGGGGAGAAGGAAGCAGAGGAAGAGGTGGCAGTCCATTCAGAGAGTCCAGGAAGAGGACAGTCCGGGTCAGAATGGAGGTGGCCAGACTGCTGACTCTCCCAACCACACGCACACCTTCCTGAGGGGAGAGGAAGCGAGGTTGCCGGAGCCCGCCCTGCCTGCCGCGTTCTCGTCCTCACTGAAGAACCCTGGGCCCCTGGGAGGCACGGATGAGGAGGAGGCCTGGAGAAGGCGGACAGGATCCACCTCCCCACCCAGGGGAGGCGCAGCCCGACAGGGCCAGGAGGCTCCTTTGTAAGATCAGCTTTGATGGAGGAGGGGGTGAGGCCCGGGGTGGAGGGTTCTCTGCACATCCCCTGCTGCGCTGGAAAGAAGGCCGTAGGGAGGCTGCAGGAGGAGGTCACGGCGCTCTCACCGGCCTAGGGTCAGTTTCCCTGGCCCTGAACCTCTCCTGGTTCACCTAGAATTCTGAAACATGGTCTGACCACAAGCCAGCAGTGACCGGTGAGGTTGGGTGAGGCTGGGTGAGGCTGGGTAAGCTGGGTGAGGCTGGGTGAGGTTGGGTGAGGCTGGGTGAGGCTGGGTAGGCTGGGTGAGTCTGGGTATGACTGGGTGAGGCTGGGTGAGGCTGGGTGAGGCTGGGTGAGGTTGGGTGAGTCTGGGTGAGGCTGGGTGAGGCTGGGTGAGGCTGGGTGAGGTTGGGTGAGTCTGGGTGAGGCTGGGTGAGGCTGGGTGAGGCTGGGTGAGGCTGGGTCAGGCTGGGTGAGGCTTGGTCAGGCTGGGTGAGGCTGGGTGAGTCTGGGTGAGGCTGGGTGAGTCTGGGTGAGTCTGGGTGAGTCTGGGTGAGGCTGAGTCAGGCTGGGTGAGGCTGGGTGAGGCTGGGTGAGGCTGGCTGCAGGAACCAGGCAAGAGAGGCCAAAGCTGAGAATTGGGCTCCAAACAAGCCCCGAACCCATGACAACCTTTCCAGAATCGAATGACTTACTCTGTTGTTCTTGCCCAAGACAGACAGACGGACAGATGCTTGCCCTCTGCAAGATCCCAGAGGAGCCTTTCACCTCACCTGCCTCCACTTCAAGGCCCTCGTCTCGCGGAATGGGAACATAAACATGCCCATAATCGGAAGTCGTCCCAGGCCAGCCCCATGTGTGGCCACCTTCCAAGGGGTGATGTCGTGATCCTGCAAACAAGAAACGCAGTGAGTTCCCGGAACGGGCTCCGCCTGTCTGTGCAGAGCTGGCTGCCCATCTGTCCTGTCCCCAGCATCCCCAGCTTCCTCTCACAAATGCCCAGAGAGCTCCACCTTTAAGAGACAAGCCAGCAGATTCCTGGGCCGCTGCCCCCTCCAGCTAGTACCACGCCTATCTGCTCCTCTCTGCAGGAAAACACAACCTGCCCGGCCGTTTCCCTCCTCCAGGGGCTTCCTCTTCACTCGGCAGAAGGCACAGTCCTCCCACGGCCTCCATGCCCCTTGCTGACGACTGCAGCCCCTCTCCCGTGGCTCTCCTCGATGAGCGAAAGGGTGCCTGAGGCCACGGCCCCTCACAGTGCACACCAGTTCCATTAGCAGTTGCGTGTAGAGTGAGCCGACGAGCACACCCAAGTGTGCGAGAAACTCGTGTGAGCTCCCAGGGCCCCTCAACCACCCTTCTGAGACGGGGAGGCAGGTGCCCTCCCCCTGCGGGGGCGCAGCCCACTGTTTGCACCTCCTATTTCGAGGCCCTCCGAGGTGCTTATCACCAGGAGCAGGGACATGGACAAAAGCCCTGCCCACACCTGCCTTCGGGGCCCAGGAAGCCGTTGGCCACACACTGCCCCTCAGGCTTGGCTGAGCTGGGGGGATCCAGAAGCAAATCCCAGCCCCCGGGAGCCCACTGGTCCAGGGAGGAATGTCTAGAATAGAGGAACCGGCCAGCTCCCCCGGTCAGCTCCCCCTGTGGCTATCAGAGCCGCCTTGGCCAGGCTGGCCTCGGCTTGCAGGAGCTCCCCGGCCTCCAGGGTGGGTGGGCCAAGGCTGGCTCTCAGCCCTTCATGAGCATGTCTGCTGGCCCTGCTGGTCCCCTGGTGCTGAGCTGGACCAAGGGTCTGCTTTACCGACAGGACCCCAGCTCTGCCTCTTCCTGGTTTTGTAACTTTGAAGAGGTTGTTTCTCCCAGGGGCCAGCAAACACTTCCCATCAAGGGTTGGAGACTAAATATCTTAGGCATTGGGGACCACGAAGCCTGTCACAGCTGCTCAACTGTGCCCTGTAGCAAGAAGGCAGCCCAGACATACTGGAAACTAGCCGGAGTGGCTGGGTGACAGTAAAACTTCACCCTCACACCCAGGGGCAGGCCGTATTTGCTGACCTGATTCAACCTGAGACCTGGTTTCCTGTCTGTAAAACAGCGATGGTGACACCTTAGCAGCATCTCTTGAGAGGTGATATCAACTTACGTAAAAACTGCGGAACAGCGGGGTGCCGTGGCACATGCCTGCCATCCCAGTGGCTCAGGAGGCTGAGGCCGGAGAGTCATAAGTTCAAGTTCAGTCTCAGCAACTTAGCAAGGCCTTATGCAATTCAGCAAGACCCTGTGTCAAAAGAAAAAGGGCTGGAGTGTGGCTCAGTGCTTAGGCATCCCTGGGTTCAATCCCTGGTTCCAAAAAAATGCACAATAACTGTGAGGGTTTGTTTTACTTACAGCAATCAGAGAAGACCCCAGGCTCCTGGCAGCCCCAGCGGCGGCTCCTGGGTGCTGTGGCAGGCACATGGCCTGGGCTCTGTGGCTGGGACTTTGGGGTCTGGTGGCCTCCACTGCTGTTGTGCTCCTCCACTGGGCAGCGGCCTGAGGCCTTCAGAGGAGGCAGGACATCATGGTGCTGAGCACCGGAGCAGCGCCTGCCTCACCTGTGCTTGGTGCATGGTCTCCTCCTCAGCAGCCGCCGCCCCTTTCTGTTTTCCTTCTTTCCCTCATTCCCCCCCACCCCCATCTGCTTAACAACTTGCCTCCCGCCATCTCCAATGTGATCCAGAGCTGCTCCTCCTGTCCCTAATAGCGTGGCTGCACCTGCCTTTGATCAAAGCTGCTAACAGGAAATCCAAGCTAACGGAATGACTCCTCATTAAGGAAGCAGACATTCCCTCCCGGGCGCCTGCAAGGGACAACCTCGGCCACCTCCCTGCCTGCCCTGTGGTCTGCACTTAGGTGGCAGATGCCTGGGGCCCTGAGGGTGGCCTGGGCCCTGCATGGGACAAGGAGGGGCTGTCAGCTTCTCGCTCAGGTGGGTCCCAGCCCTGCTGCCTTTTCTACCTTCTCTGGCACTCAGTTCTATGTCAGGAGCTGCAGGGGAGCAGGGAGCTGCAGGTGAGCTGGGAGCTGCAGGGGAGCAGGGAGCTGCAGGTGAGCAGGGAGCTGCAGGTGAGCTGGGAGGGGCAGGTGAGCCAGGAGCTGCAGGTGAGCAGGGAGCTGCAGGGGAGCTGGGAGGGGCAGGTGAGCAGGGAGCTGCAGGGGAGCAGGGAGCTTCAGGGGAGCTGGGAGCTGCAGGTGAGCTGGGAGCTGCAGGTGAGCCAGGAGCTGCAGGGGAACAGGGAGCTGCAGGGGAGCAGGGAGCTTCAGGGGAGCTGGGAGCTGCAGGTGAGCTGGGAGCTGCAGGTGAGCCAGGAGCTGCAGGGGAACAGGGAGCTGCAGGGGAGCAGGGAGGGGCAGGTGAGCAGGGAGCTGCAGGGGAGCAGGGAGCTGGAGGGGAGCAGGGAGCTGCAGGGGAGCAGGGAGCTGCAGGTGAGCTGGGAGGGGCAGGTGAGCAGGGAGCTGCAGGGGAGCAGGGAGCTGCAGTGAGCTGGGGGCTGCAGTGAGCTGGGGGCTGCAGTGAGCCAGAGGCTGCAGGTGAGCTGGGAGAAGGGAGAAGGGAGATGGCTCACCCAGTGTCACCTGAACCTCTCCCTACTCATTCCAGTGAGGGCTGCCGGCTTTAGCCTGGTGAGCAGCTGTGCTTCAGAGAAGTCAGCCTCGACTAATTTCCCCAAGATAAAGGAAGGGGGTCCTAAACTCTAAATCCCTTCTACTACCCCCACCCCAGTCCCTGGGGCTCCCAGGATTACTGCTGGGGTTCCCGAGACTGGAGGCTGGGGGCTCCCCTCCTGCCACCACCTGTACCACCATCTCCCCCTCCCAAAGTAACTGTCATCCACTTATTCTACTGATGGCTCCCTGCTCTGGCGGGGCTTCCTACGGTACCAGGTGGCTCTGAGGGCTCTGCAGGGGCAGAGATCAGCCACAGTCCTTCCGAAGGCCGGCTGCAACGCTGAGGCTTCGGGAAAGGGAAGATTTTCTTATTCTTTGGTTTAAGCAAACACCTAAATGGACCTGCTGGCCCTGGGCTCTTCTAGGTGGGAGAAGATGGAGACACAGGAACATTGACTTGGGTTCTCCTGGCAGCCAGGAGTGTGTGTGGGGGGACTGGAAAGGGAGACTGGCAGGAGGGTGGCAGGGAAAGGAAACAGCCTGGTGACAGCCCTGGGGGCTGGACACTGGGCAAAGGGCCCAGAAGAAATGCCCCAGACCACAGATCTCCCACCACTGCCGCCTCCAAAGAGCCCCTGGAAATGCCGCCAGGGACGGATGTCCTACCTAATCGGAACAAAGTTCCTTCCTGGGGCTTCCTGAGCAAATGCCACTTGGTAACAAGACGTGCTTTCTTCATCCCCAGATCATCCCTAAAGTGGTTCAGCCTGAGGCCTTGGCAGCCTGCGGCCTGAGCTGTGTAGTCACAGTGCAGCCTTCGGGGTCCGAGGACCACGGCTCTGTCTGCGCTGTAACTGCGCCACAGGTGTTTAGCCACCTCGTTTACAGCACTGGGGTGACTTGTGCCTGAGGAACCCTGGGCCTGAGAATGGGTGCTGCTGGCCCCAGAAGCCCTCTCTAGAAGGGGCTGTCTCCTCCTCTCTCTCCACTCTCTGTCCCTCTCTCTCTGAGACACCTATTGGGGCCAGTTGACCTCTGGGGGGCCAAGAAAGGACCCGGCTTCCTGGGCTCCTGCTGTCAGCACAGAGCTGCACTTCTCCTGATCCTGGGTGACCCTCTTCCTGGGGGAAGAGGCTGGGACCCACCCCTCGCTGCTCCAGAAATGTTCGCATCGAATTAGTGGAAAAATATGTTTTATTCAAAGCAGCTTTGAAGGAAGATAGAAGAAACTTTTCGTTTCAAAAGTTCCATCTTTGGAGGCTCTGAGGGTCGGGACGTCTTTTAAAAGAGAAGAGTCCCACAGCGAGACCAAAGGCCAGCCGGAGTGTATGCAGACGGAGCAGCCTGTGCCGCAGCCCGGGGAGGGGACATCCGCACCCCGCTTCCTGGGGCCTGTCGGCCAGGGGGTGGCAGCTCTGTCAGACTTCAAAACACTCAGCACGAGGAAGTTGCCTTCAATATAGACGGCCCCCAACTGCTGTCCGTTACCCCCACCCCGAGGCCCACACCCTGCCCTGTGCCAGAGGCCTGTCTACAGTTAGGGAAATGGCAGCCCTTGGCTGTTTGGAGAGGGACCCTCTCTCCCTCCCTCCAGGGCTTGCAGAGGACAGGATGACATAGAGGGTGCTCGCTGTGGCTCCCCGAGGCTCAGAAACCCGTACCCACCCCAGGGCAGGGCTTTGACGGTGGGAGGGGGTAGCTGGAGCACGGAGCTGAGTCCCGTGGGAACGGGGGTCTCTCTGGCCTCTCTGACCCCCATCCGTCAGCTGGGGTCCTCTTCCTCCCTGGGAGCACAGGGAGGGCTTTTCTCTGAAGTCCCCTTGTCCCAGGGGAAATCCCCTCCTTGGAGTCCAGTGTTATGAAATCCCATCAACCAGGAGTGACCGGCTGCTGGAGAAGAGACTGAAAATCAGACACCAGCCACAGCCAAGGCAAGGTTGGCCAGACCCGTGCCTGTCCTTGGGCCGTTCATTCCCATTATAACCATTTGTGCCCCTCTAACGTTGCCTGCAGCCCCCCACTTCCCTTTCTCCTATAAAGAGGATACTTAGCCTCGACCATCTGGCCTCTCTTTGATTTCAAATTATCTAGGCGTCCGTGCACATGTGCACATTAAGACGTGTGTATCCATTTTCCCTGAATCTGTCTTTGGTTGGTTCATTTCAGCAAAGCGTAAGAAGGCAGGGGACCCCCACACCCCGCACTCTCTGGGTGGATTCACACCTGTGGGCGAGGCCTGCTCCAGCCCCAACCCTGGACTTGAGAAAAATCACTGCTGTATCAGCGGAAGACAAAGGCACCCAGGCTCCATGGGATTCAGGGAGGCTTTGCTCTCCTCTCAACTGAGAGCAGGTTCTCTTGAAAGGACCCCCTGAGACAAACACCTGGGTGCTTGTTTCTTTGCACAGTACTTGAGTGCTTGTTTCCTTACTTAGTACCTGGGTGCTTGTTTCTTTGGACAGTGATACAGGGAAGCCTTATTCACTGGGTGGAGAAGACACACCAGAGTAGAGAGAGATGAAGGAAGAGTGCTGCTGTGGGAAACCGATTGAGATGGTGGTGAATGTGCTTTGGGACTGTCCCCCAAGGGACAGGTCCCACCTGGGCTGCTGAGGCATTGAGTTCCTGGGTGCCAGGCCGCCCGGCACACGGGTGGGACAGCCACCTACGGCACTGAGAAGGACCTGAAGCAGAAAGCAGAGAGCCTGGGAGCTACAGGGAGGAGCGGTCAGTGGGCAGCTTCGAGTGGGCTAGGACAGCAAGAGCCTGTGCTTGACCTCCCGCCCTAACAGAGTGGGACCTTATTCTCCCTGCACTGCTCTAGGGCTGTGCCCTGATCACGTCCCTCAAAGGTCCCTGTGTTGGGGGTTGGTCCCCAGTGGGACCATGTTCAGAGGTCGTGGAACATCTAAGAGGTGGGACTTAATGAGAAGTAATTGGATCATTGAGGCCCTACCCTGGGAAGGAATTGGTACAGTTTCCTTAATGTGGTTGTTATAAAAGAAAGAGTCTGGCCCCTGAACCACCGCGTCTGGCTTCCTGTCTCATCATAGGCTCTCGCCCTCTTGTGTGCATTCCTGCCAGCTGTGATATCATCTGCCGTGAGGCCTCCACCAGAGCCAAGCAGATGATGGCCCCATGCCCTTAAAACTCAGAACTGTGAGCTCAATAAACTTTTTTCTTTATAAAGTACCTGGCCTCAGATATTTCATTATAGTAACAGAAAAATGACTAACACAGGATGTAAAACAGGCTAGACAGAATGTTCTCATTTGCTGCTTCTCTGCATATTCCTAAGGTTCCCACCTTCCAACTACAGTATTTAAACAAAGAGACACAGTAAATGCCTAGAGAATGAGTTAAGACCCATAACTATGGGTTTTTAATGAGGTTGTCTTTCTAAGAAGCAGAGACATGATGAATTTAGGAAAATTTGGGATGCGTGTGACAAAGAGTTTATAGCCATAATATATAAACACCTGCCAGATTAAGTAAGAAAGCAATCACAAGCTGATAGAGGAAAATAGTCAATTATATAAACAGGCAATTCACCAAAAAAAGACATGCAGACTGCTGATAAATATCTATAACTATTTCAATCTCTCTCATCATAAAAATAATTTAGAGCAAGGTATTACTTGTTTCCCCAACAAATTAGCACAAAGCATATGGATTGGTACCAGCCAGGGTCAGTGCTGATGTGGAGGATGGCCACCCTCATGCCGTCCTCTCTTTTGGAGAATCGTTGGTCAATATAAGTCAAAAATGAAAAAAGAAGACTGGGGAGTGGCCCCCCTTCCCGTGAGAAAGGGCTTCTCTGGAGCCACCTCCCGGGACCAGCACTGAGAGAAGGGTCAGCAGGGGAGAGTGTGGCCGAGACTGCTAACAAGCAAACTCTCTCCCCTGCCCCGATCCTTTACCCCAGCTCCTGTCTCACCCCAGGACAGGGCCGAGATGCTGGGGGAGACTGTCTGCCCAGCAGAGTCACACTGGTTAAAGTTCCTGCTTTTCATTGTGACCTTTTCTGTGGAGTCAGGTCCCTGACAAATCATGTACACAATTTGATGAAAACCAACAAAATCTAAAATATTAAGGATAAGTAGAATTTCAGAGGATCCCAGCCACTCTCAGTGCCTAACTGATTGAGTGGATCGTCATAGAACAGCTGTGGGCCCATTTCACAGTTGAGCATCAGAGACTAAATGTGACCTCCCGGGTTCTACATCTTCTAGGGCCCATCCTGGCTGGCTTCAGGCTGCTGGAGTGGCTCTGACATGCAGATAAAGGAGATGTATCAGTCAGCGATGGCTGCGTACCATGCATCCCAAATCTTAGTGGCTTCACATAATAACTGATTGCTATTCTGGTGAATCTCCAGGTCACCTGGGCAGGGCCCAACCCATCTTGGGTGGTCTGAGCTCTGCTGACTAATGCACCTGAGATCAGCTGGCCCAATGACTGCTCCACGATGACCCAAGCTATGACAGCTGTTCTCTCCTTCGAGAGCCTCTCAGATGGCTCCGGCAGACTCTCCTGAGCGTGTTCACATGTGGAAGCTCCTGTGCACGGGGCAATGCATGTGTGCAAAGAGCTTTTGCAAGCTCTGCTTGAGTCAAGGTTGCCACTGTCCCCTTGACCCCAGCAAGTCACATGGCTAAGTCGAGACTCATGGGGTATGTAAGGGGTCATTACCAAAGGGCCTGGACACAGGGAGGTCATTCACAGGCCATTAAGGCAACCCCCAGGGCCTTCAGCAGCCAGGGGTGGCTGGAGGCGCTCCCTCCCTGGGCCTGGGAAGCCTGGCCGGGGAGAGCCCGTTCTGGTCACTGCAGGGTCTTCCCCACAGACTGAGCCTGGAGATGCTGAAGTCCAGTCTTTCTGCTCCAGGAATGAGGACCACAGAAAAGGAGGCCTCTCCCGCTGTGTCCAGCTGGGGATCAGCCACTGGCCAGCCTTCCATCCTCACCTGAAACCCAGGGAGCCGGGGTGGGCAGGATGGGGAAGAGGGTAGGGAGGAGGCAGAGCTAAAAAAAACACCCGACAACCCCCACGGGTTGAGTGGGAATCCTCTGGCACCCATCAGACAGCAGCTGCGGGCCTCCCCTGCATCCCCACTTCCCATCTGAGCACCCCCACCCGCCCCAGCCCTGCCTGGTGGGTGCACTGAGCCAGGAGTGAATCCAGCAGACACTTCCATTTTCCACGCTGCCCCAGGCGGCCGCGAGTCCACTTCCTGTTCAGACACTGGGGCCTGAGTGGGCCTGGCATCCCGGCCTGGGGCTGCCTTCCCCCTGCCCTGGCCCTGGCCCAAGCTCCCTGGGGCCCCTCAGCACACCGCAGACCCTGGCCTGGTGGGGACCGCGGGGAGCGGTGACAGATTCTGCCAATTCCGATTCTGCTCTTAGGAAACACAGTCCCTGGCTCCGCATTCATCCTGCCCCTCATCACACAGCAAGAGCGGAGGCCCGGGCGGGCTCCCAGCCATCTATTATCTCCTCTGCCGGGGAAAGAGGACAGCCACCCACTGGGAGTGCCAGGAGGTGGGCTGGGGCCCGGGAGTGTCTCATTCAATAAGCCACCAGTGCTTACAGGGAGTCAGGCTGCACCCCTAGAGCTGCAGGTGCTGAAAGGAGAGCAGAGAAATGTGGCCCGGGGGCTGGGGGTCACCGCCACTCCCACCTGGCTCTAAAGGGGCCACGGTGACACAGCTTTTGGAAGCTGGAGCTACGCCACCCGTGGAGGCGAAAATTGGCACAAGCCTGCGAGAGGGCGATCGGGAACAGAAGCATCCGTGAGCGTGCCCTTGGATGGGGCAGCTCCGCTCATAGAAGACTTCCCAGGCCAATAAGTGCGTTCAGAGATGTGTGTTGAGGAGGCTTCTCGGGGTATTATTTACAGCAGAGAAACAACTTAAAAGCAACCTAATAGACAGGCGCTCAGACTCCCCTGTGGAGTGAACATCACGCCAGCATCCCGGCGCCCGCCATAGAGATCTGTGGATGCCCCAAAGAGCCCCACGCCATCAGCAAGAAGGAGCCCCCAACGTGTGGGCGTGGGTGACTCCGGCCACAAATGAGGTCACAGTGTACTCCTTCATGGCCTTCCCCATCCCCTGTCCCTGCAGGTCTAGGGAAGTTTAGGGTACAAAAGATCAGTGGGCAACGTCCCAGGAGAGGCTGGGCGAGCTGGCGCCCTGCTGGACCCAAAGGACCCAGGGTCACACAGACCTCTGACAACGAGGTTCATCCTGAGAACTTGAGAGCTGAGCACCACTGAGGTGGATGATTTAGGAAGATCTCCATTCAAACAGGCAGTCTTGATAGTGAGTGGGTGGGACGCTTGGTATGGGGCCTGTGAGCGGGGGGACAGGCCCTCTCCTCAATGCTCAGTGCACCCGGGCTTCCTGGAGGGTCAAGATGGCCCACCTTCCTATGAGAAGCTGTTTTTGTCATCTCTGTCCCTGGCTGCAGATACCACTGGCAAAATGCTCAACTCCTATCCCCCGCTGGGGATCCCACGTGCTCCGAGATGGTACAGGGACCTAGAGACCCTCTCTGGGCAAGGCAGAGTCTGTTTGGGCCACCGCAAGTTCCACGCAGAAGGACGAGTTCAAAGTGACAAGGAGACCACACATTCTGAGTCCCGGCGTGAACCACAGTGAGAGCAAAGGATTTTCTTGAAGCCTCAGCTGGACCTGAAAGGCGGAGGGCGGTCTCGAGCCCGGCAGATAGGGGCAGAGCCGCAGGGTAAGCAGAGAGGTGGGGTGATCTACGCTGTGTCTTTGAACTTGGGTTCTGCAGGGCCAGGCCGGCTGCCAGAGCCCCCTCCCCCCCAGTGCCTAGGAAGGGCTGGGCGGGTAGGGACAGGTAGGAGCCACCTCCCAGTTCCGTCTGATGGAGGGTCTGGAGCGGAGCTGTCTCGAGCGGGGTGTGCGGAGCAGTCTGTGCCCCCACCCCCGGCTCATCTGCATGTGTAAATGCGTGTGTATATATATTGCTTATTAGTGTCAGTGGAATTTGCATTTTAAGTGGATTGGTTGTTGGGCATGTTCTTTAAAGCCCTGGACTTGAAGGGAATTTTCCGACTTTAATGTTGCTTCTTCTCCTCAGGCAATAAACAATCGGGGGCTCTCTCCAAGAGGCTGACAAGAAGCGAATAGATGGGCGTGGAGGAAGGGAGGACGCTGGCAGGGTGTCCACACAGCAGTGACCAGTGACCTTGGGCAGGCAGCAGCTTCCCCGTGGCCCGGCTCCTGATCTGTGTCATCTTCTTCCTCACCTCAGGACTGACTTAGAATCACAGGAAGATCATTGTCACAGCGGGGGAAAGTGTTCAGACGCTGTGGCTGTCAACATCATCACCGTCCCCAGTCCACAAACATCAGCTGTGGCCTCTGCTCTGCCGCCAGCGTCCGGGTGTGTCCTTGTCTCAGCCTCCACCCAGACGTAGAATGGCAAGTCGCACAAGGTCACTGATCCTCAGACTTCCTGGAGAGGAGAGATGGGGAGGTTGCCTCAGAGAGTCCACGAGAACCTCCAGCCACAGTGGCCATTTCTGCCTCGCCCCAGGCCTCCTCTGCCCCCAGCACCCGCCCCAGTGTCTGCTCTGCCGTCCCCACACCTCTGGGTGGGGAGCAATCCCACTTGACTCTGTCTCTGACACCCACGTTTACTTCCCAGCCCTCCAGGGTGTCCGGCCATCGAAAGGCCTCCTGAGAACCGGGGTCCCCTTCCAGGGAAGGGAGTGGGACCCCGGGCCAACCTCGCCTGCCCTTCCAACACTGTGGGTCACCCTGGAGAGTCGGCTGGATCCCCAACCTACCCACTCAGCCCACCCAAACCCCACCGACCCATGACCAGGAATCTGGCCTCTTGAACATCCTGAGCGTCTGTCACCTGCGTCACCACAGAGAACCTTTGCAGGATGACAGAGACAACGAGCTTAGTGGACCAGGCTGGACCTGGCTCTGTGCATCTCCAGAGAGCAAGGAGGTGGTACTGGGAGCATCTAGGAGGTGGGAGAGGACACAGGCAGGGGACGGCTCTGCTTCCGTCCAGCTGAAGGGTATAGATGGGTGGGGAGAGGAGGCACGTCCCCCATGATGCTGGAGACTTCCCCAAGCAGACACCCCTGCTGCCCCGCAGGGTAGGGCAAGGCTGCCCACTGCACAGGGGCTGCACCCACCGCTGTCCTCCAGAGTGTGGTACAGAAGGGAGACAGAAAAGCTGCATGTTCCAACGGAGGAACCCAACCGCAGCCCCCATAAGTACCCAGGTGGCACTGTGACCAGGCCCTTACCTGTGTCTTTGTCCCCAGTCCACTCTCGAGGAAAAGAAAAACACCACCAACCGAGTGAGGAACATTCCCTGAAACACGGGGCCAGCGTCCTCAGAACTGTCAAGGTCATCCAAAACGTCTGTGCTGTCACCAGCAGGCCTACCGAGATGTGACTCCCCGTGTAGGAGTGTCCTGGGCGGGTGTCCAGAGAAGAGCGCTAGGGAGGACGGAGGGAACCCCTCAAGGGTGGACCTTGGTTAATAATAGCGTGTTCTTCTCGGGTCACTCATTGTGACAGAGGTACCTCGCCGATTAAGAGGGCAACAGTCACAGAATCGTGTGAGGAATCTGTGAACCCGACCCCAGTGCACGAGCTTGTAAACCTGGAGCTCTTCTACAGGAAGCTGTCTGTGGACAAGAGTTCAGTCTCTGCCATGATCAACTCGGCCCTCTGTCCTCTCCTAAACCACAGTGGCTGTTCTGTTGTGGGTTCTGTGTGCATCACTGGACCTGCGTTGGCATGGCCAGGGTGTCCGATGCTGAACAGCACCTTTACCCATCTGGCCCCCACGAAACGCTGTCTCTGACGACGACGACTCGCTGGGTGGCCGCACCCGGGCTTCCCACCCTACCTGACCCATGGTGAGTGAAAGCATACTTCCTGGGCCCCTTGGCGCCTCCAGCTCCAGTGTGACCCTGGGGCGAGTCACTTATGGCCACTAAGCTTCAGAATCCACACCACACCAGGTGCATATACGATGCAAACACGAAATGTGCATGACTGATTGCGAGAGTCTCTGGCCGTCCACACGCATGGCCCACCCCTTCTCTGAAGTAACAGAGGACAGCAGACTCTCCTCCAGCTGCTGCCCTGAGACTTCCCACGCTCAGGGCAGGGCTGATGGAGAGGAGGAAAGCCTGGTGGTGAGCGCAGCCTCCGGGAGCCAAGGAACAGTGCCGCGCACGCTTCCCTTACAGCTGTCCCCTGAGCGCCTTGCTCGGAGTGACCTTCCTCTGGAAACCACTAAAATCCTGGAGACAAAATCAAAGAAAGGAAGACTGTGTTTGGAATGTGTCGATGACAGTGCGAGAGGAGGGAATAATCCACGAACCCCCAAAGAGAAAGCAGAGAGGTCAGAGAATCTGCACCCTGCAGGCATCTGCTGGGACGGTGGTCTGCGGCAGGGGACACGGGAGGAAAATCCTCAGTCTCACAGAACCCCACTGAGCCCACCAGGACCCCGGGCACACAAGTGCCCGCCACACGGGGGACAATTGGCCTCACTCAAGACTTTGTAACCATAAGCTAATTGTCACGTGGGTTTACGGTCATAATTCCGGCTGCCTGTGACCCACCAGTCTCGAGAGGAAAACTTTACAGTTGTCCCAGCTTGCTCTCGTGCCGTGGAAACCAACACAGCCTTCTCTGGGAAACTCTCCTTCCACGGGCTTCATAGAATTCTTACAAAGTTCTAAGGAATATAGACCTGCCCACTCCCCACCAAGATGCCCAGAAGTTACTTTTTTGGGACTCCAGAAAGACAAAAAAATAAAAATAAAATTAATGGAAAAGAACGAGAAGGTCAAGCCCACGTCTAATCAAAATTCCAGAAAGAGATGATAGGATAAATGGAGAAAGGATAATATTTGAAAAGCTAATAGCTGAGACACTTCAACAATGTTGTGTAAGGCACACGTTTTCATACCCAGGAAGCTTTGCTTAGAATTGGATGCTATTCTTGGGTGAGAGGGTTGGAGCCCTGAAAAAATATTTGGTGCTTTCACTCCTTAGTTTGTAGAAAGTTTGGGGCGAGGGGGTGATGGGAGGATTTGCTCTCATCCCAACCAGGAGGGAAAGTTGGATAAATGACAGAATGACAACTTTTGCTGAACTCTTCAGAGAACTGAGGTCACAAGGCAGTTTAGCAATCAGAAATCCAAACAGGAACCAGCCCCTCAGAGAGGAGAGACACAGGAATGACCTCCCTTGCAGCAGAGCCTGGGTGGAAGAGGTGCAGAACAGAGGAGGAAGGAGGATGGGCAAGAAGGGTAAAAGGTCCCTGAGGCCAACATGGGGTGGTGTGTCCTTCCGAAATGGCTGGGAGCATCCGATCAACAGGTCTTCCCGTCCACTCATCCACTGTTCCATATGTGCCACCACCAGGTGCTACAGAGAAAGACAGGACACAGCATGACACCTGAGTGAGACCCACTGGCCATGCACACCTGCAGCAGGTGACCAGCTGCCACTCCAGGGTGACATAAGGCTCAGATATTTCCCTGGATCTATCTGTCTTATGAAGAAAAACCCTTAAGCCACTGGAGGGGGACTGTGAACCTCTGTCACCAGGTCAAATGAAGTGAGTGAGCAGTCTCTGCGGGGGCGGAGGGGCAGCCACGGCCCTGCCCACTTTAGCTGGACTCTTCCTCTCACAAAGCATCAGCTCTGCATCCCTGGGGACGGAAGGAGGGGCCTCTTGCCTGTGGGCAAAGACATAGAAAATCTGGCAGCCCCGGAGGACCTGGTGACTGTCCTGGGCTCAGAGGTCTCCCACCTCTGGAGTGGGGGCAGGAAGGACAGAAGGGGCCACTGTGCTGAACAGGCGTGGCCCTCAATGTTGAGGTACACAGGCTGCCCCCAAGGCTGAAGCTGGTCAGGGCAATGGAAACCCTTCCTCCCATCCGGGAGCCTGCAGGGGGTTCCAGGAAACAGCGGCTGCTCCCAGGGAAGGCACGGCACAGAAGAACAGCCTGGCGGGATGCCCATCAGGCAGGGTGGAGCGCCAGCTCCCAGAGCCACCCCCAGCACCCGCCCACCCTTTGCAAGGCTACAGGAGTGTCCCCAAAGCCTGAAGCCACTTTGCAGAGCAGGTAACACAGCTCACCTGTAGCTAGCCCGCCATGCTAATGCCCCCAGCAGGAAGCTGGCTGTTACCAGGCCCAGGTGTTATTTATGAGGCTAGGCTCCTCTTAACACGAGCTCCGACACCCAATCAAAAATGATCAGACCTACAAAAAAGACAAGAAAACGCAAATTATTAAAAGAGATAAAACAACCAAGAAATGAAGACTCGTCTATGACCTAGAGTTAGAACCATCAGATAAGAGTTTAAAATAACTATGCTTTTAAAGTTTATTTTAATTGACATATAAATTGCATTTGTCATGAGTGACATGACGTTTTGAAATGTGTCTATATTGAGGAATGGCTAGCTCAAACTAATCCATGTGTAACCTCAGTTATTTGTTTATTGATTTCTGTTATTGTGAACACTAACTTTTTAACTTCATGTTTTGCTTTCTTTTTTGGTACTGATTGAACCCAGTGGCACTCCACCGTTGAGCTCTACACTGGACCCTTTTTAGTTTTTATTTTAATACAGAACCTTCTAAGTTGCAGAGGCTGGCTTTGAACTTGGGATCCTTCCGCCTCAGCCTCCTGAGTTGCTGGGGTTACAGGCCCCCCCATGCCTGGCGGTAGTGATAGCGCTTAGAATCTACTCTCAGCGATTTTCAAGAATACAATATGTTGTTTTTAACTATCATCACCATGTTGTACAACAGATTTCTTGAACTTATTCCTCCTGTCTAACCAAAATCTTGTATCCCTTGACTAAGAATAACTACAATTAAAATGCTAAAAGATGTAGTGAGAAGGTGGAGAACATGCCTGAGAGGATGGGGAATTTCAGCTGAGATAAACTACCTGCCAACTGGGAGTGCTAGAAACAAAAAAAGACGGCATCAGGGATAAAGATTTTCTTTGAGAAGATCATTAGTAGACTCAACCCAGCAAGATACAAATCAATAGAAATTGCCCAGTCAGAAACACAAAAAGGAAAAGGGGGGGAGGGAGGAGGAGAGGGGGAGAGGGGAGAGGGAGAGGGACAGTTTGTAGTGAACGAGAGCTAAAGGGCCATATCAAATGGTCTCAGATATGCATAATTGGAATCCCAGTGAAAATGGTTTCCAGAAATCAAGGAGAAATAAAGAGACTTCTTCAGACAAACAAAAATCTGAAAATTTCGTTACCAACAGTCCTGCACTGCAGGCTTTTTAAAAGAAGTTCTTGAGAGAGAGGGAACATGAGGTGGAAGCTTGAATTCACACAATAAATAAAAACTCCAAAAGTGGCAAAAATGAAGACAAATATGAAAAATATCATTTTTTTCACTTTAGTCACTTCAAAAATAATCGTTTGCTTGGGAAAAAGTTTAGGACTTTGGTGTTTGTACCACATGTAAAAGTAGTATGTAAGCGCGAAGCTTAGGAAGCAGACATTGAAAATAAACTGTAAAATGCTTACACACTGTTAGGACACTATTATTGAAGATAGTCAGATATTGAAGATATATGTGAAAAACTTTAGGCAACCACTCAAACATTTTGTAAAATGGAGAAAAAAATGGGGCAGATAAATAAGTAAATAAAATTTATCCTGAATTAGGCAGAAAAAGAGACAAGATGGAACAAAATGTATAGCAATATGAGAGATACAAATCAAAGCAGGCCAATCATAGCATTAAATCTAAATAATTGAAACACCCCAATCAAAAGGCAGATTATCAGATTGAATAAGAAAGCTAGACCCAACTATGCGCTGTCTGCAAGAAACATTCTCTGAGCAAAAAGACATAAATAGGCTACAAATGAAACGTTGGGGAAAGATGCATTCATGCAAACCAGGTAAATGTCAAAGAAAACTAGAATGGTTCTATTAAATGTAGTAAAATCAGAGTCAGAACAGAATATTACCTGAGATAAAGGAGGACATTTCATGCTAATTAAAGGTCAATTCATGAAGAAGAGATAATAATCTTAAAGGTACATGTTCCTAACAGCAGAAGTTCAAAATATATACAGTAATAACCATTAGAGCTGAAAAGAAATAAATCAACCCAAATAGATAGTTGCACTCCAACATTCCTATCTCAGAAATTGGCGGAATTAGTAAATAAGATCAGCAACATAGCAGACATGAACAGCATGAAGCAACTTGCTTATTGGCATTTATAGAACATGCTGCAAACAACAGCCCGCGACATATTGTTTCCGAGTACATATGGAACATTCAACAAGTTAGACTATATTTTGGGCCACAAAACCCATTCAAAAAGACTGAAATACACAATGTATTCTATACTCAGAGCTGTAACAGAAAGCGATCTGTAACAGAAAGCGATCAGTAACAGAAAGCGATCTGGATCATCAACCGATTTTTGAAATTAACACACTTCCAATAAGTCAAAGAGAAAGTCACAAGGACATTAAAGATTCTTTGAACTGAATAAAAATAAGAACACGTGTATTAAAATTTGTGGGATGAGCTAACCCAATGTTTCAAGGGAAATTTATAACTGATGTACCTGTATTAAAAAAGAAGAGCGGTCTCAATTAAGTTCTATTTTAGTTCTATTTCTCAATTAAGTTCTATTTAAGTTCTATTTTTAAGTTCTATTTAGTTTTTGGTCCTGGGGGTTGAATCCAGGGCACTTATCAACCAGAGCCACATCCCCAGCCCTTTCTATTTTTATTTGGGGACAGGTTCTTGCTGTTTGCTTAGGGCCTTGTGGTTGCTGAGGCTGCAATCCTCCTGCTTCAGTCTCCTAAGCCACTGGGATTCCAGGTGGGCACCACTGGGCCTGGCATCAACCAAGTCTCAACTGTAAGAAATTATCATGGAAAGAGCAATTTAAACACAGAGAAAAGAGAAGGAAAGCAATAATAAAGATAATAACAAAGATCAATAAAGTTGAAAAAATAGGTTAATGAGTATAATGACATGTTGCTCACAAAAAAAAAAAAAAACCCTCTAGTCAGAGTGATTAAAAAAAGGGAGGGGGATAGAAATCATCAACCACAGGAGTGAAAGGAGAGACATCACTCCAGACCCACAGACAGGAAGGAGTGGTAAGGAAACAGGGACAAGGTCCTGCCGATACCTCCGTGTCTCAGGTTAAGTGGACACACTTGTTGAAAGACACAAATTATCAAAGCCTCTTCAGAAAGCAACAGATGAGCAGAATGGACCTGTGTCTACTAGATGAAGAGCATAATTTAAACCCTTCCCACAAGAAAACAGTGTGTGGGAAGTGTGTGGCTTAGCATGTGTTAGGCCTTGAATTCAATCCCCAGTGCTTAAAAACAGGGAGGGAGGGAGGGAGGAAGGAAGGAATGAAAGCAAAGAAAATAGAAGAGAGAGAAACACTTTCCAACTTCGAGACCCACTGGCATGGAAAGCAGGTGTGTGACAAGACTCACATTCAAACTGTAAGAAGCTGCCGACGAGGCCTCCAGGTTGGCGGCGAAGCACAGGGGTCTGGGGATGCCCCGGAAGCTGTCTTTGTCACCGAGGACACCCACCCCAAGGCCACACCACTGCCCTGGGCCAGCTCCTGGCCAGCTCCGTTGTGCTTATCCAGTCTCATGCAACCCAAGTGCCTGTGATTCTGAAAACTCCGGGGCTGCAGCCACAGCGGAGTTTCAAGAAAAATGATGACAAATGACCTACAGGGGAAGTCAGGTTGGGGCTGCTTGTACTGTCCAAAAGGAACGGGAGGCAGTCACTCACCTCCCCGAGCCGAGCACGCCTTTAAAATAGCTGGAGTGCTGCCCATCAGTCCCAAAGAGATGGAAAAGCAGAATAATTTTTTTAAAAAGAGCTTAAAAGAAAGCCTAAAAAGAATAAATCAGATAAAAAGTGTGTAAAACGTGAAAGGTTTCCCAACTGCGCCAATCATCATAGTAAATGAAAATGAATTAAATTTTTTGAACTAAAAAACCTGGAGAATTCGTCTGTTTCTCTTTTTGCTGGCTTCAGTGCTGAAGATTGAGCCCAAGACCTCGTCTTGCTAGGCAACCCTCTACCACTGAGTCACAGCGCCCCCCCCCCTTTTTTTAAATTTTGGGACAGGGTCTTTCCAAGTTGCCCAGGCTGACCTGGAATTTGCAGTCCTCCTGCCTCAGCCTCCCGAGTCGCTGAGAGTACAAAAGTAAACTACCACACCTGGCTTAGACTGATTTTTTTTTAATCTAGCTAAAATGATTTAGAGAAGACAGAAAAAACGTGAAGTTTGAAGGCCAAACACAAAAGTTAGAATAAAAAAGAAAAAGGAGGAAAATATCAAACAGCAGCGTGCTGGTATGCTGCACTGACATCAGATGATATGGTTTTAAGACAAGCATCACCAAAAATGAAGGCACTTGCTACCTCATGATAGAGGTCAAACTTTGTCAAGAAAATCTAGCGATTCTAGGGCTGGGGTTGTGGCTCAGCGGTAGAGCGCTCGCCTCGCACGAGTGAGACCCTAGGTTAGATCCTCAGCACCACTTTAAAAAATAAACAAGTGAAATAAAGGTGTTGTGTCCAACTACAACTAAAAAATAAATATTAAAAAATGGAAAAATCTAGCGATTCTAAAATGAAGCTCAATGCATGTAAAATAAAAATTGACAAAGCCATGAGAAGCAGAAAAACTACCAATCACAGTGAGAATTTTTTAATATGCCTATCTCACTTATTGATCAAGCAGAGAAAAAACTACCAAGACTATGGAAAACCTGAGCTGCACAATGAGAAGCTTCTCATGACCATATGTAGTAGATTGCCACCAACAATAGGGAGACACAACTTCAATCCAAAGCATACATGAATTTCAAGAATTGATTATGCACTAGGCCATACGGCTGGCCTCAACAAGTTCTGGTGGTAAGAGACTTGATAAGAAACAAAAACCCGTTAAAAATCCATATAACTAGACCTCATGCCAGGTGTGGTGGGCACACCTGTAATCCCAGCAGCTCGGGAGGCCGAGGCAGGAGGATTGCAAGTTCAAGGCCAGCCTGGACAAGTTAGCCAGGCCCTGTCTCAAAATAAAATAAGAAGGGCTGGAGATGAGGCTGGGTGGGAGGGCACATGCCCAGCACGCACGAGGCCCTAGGATCAATTCCTAAGGAAGGAAGGGAGAAAGGGGGGAGAGAGATTCCCTCACAAGACTCATCAAAGGACAATAAAGAAGCAGAGGAGAGTGGACAAGAGAAAGAAAAAACATACAATATTAAGAATTAAGAAATGATCCTAACCGCAAAAGTCTCAACGATTAAACAGATGAAAAGAGGTTAGGAAAAACATGGTGATAAATCACAGAACTTAGACAAAAATGGACAAATTCTAGAAAAATACAACTTTCAAAGAAGCAGTGGAAAACCTGGAGAGGCTAATGACCTTTAAAGAAATTGAATTATTGGTGGAAAACCTTCTAGGAAGAAAAAACTAGGTCCAAATGATTTATCAGCAATTTCTGCCAAATGTTTTAGGAACCACTCTTCCAGATAATAAAAAAGAAGAAACCTGCCCCAGAGCATCTTAAAGGCTGGCACGGTTTGAGTTCCAAAGCTGGACAAGAATAATATCAGCAGGCGGGAAAGTCACCCTGTTCTCACACAAAATCTGCATTAATCAGGATGGAGGGTCATTTTGTAGCAGCCGATTTCCAGAACCTCAGTGGCCTCGCGTGGCCAGGGTCGGTTCTTTCCCACATCACTGTGTCACAGGATGGGCAGCTCGGCTCCAGGCAGTGACACGGGGGTCCAGGCTGCGTCCCTTTCCTGGGCCACACCACCCATGGCATCTGGCTTACAGAGAGGCCACGAAGCACAAGAAAAGCCAGGAAAACTTCTGTGTGATGATTTCAACACCCAGGGAGAGGAGTGAGTCCCACTGCCGTCCCCCCAGTTCCCATACTGAAGTCCTGACCCGTCCCTCGGACGCAGCTGCACTGGAGACAGGACCATGAAGAGATGATCTAGGTCACCAAAGTCATCTGGGTGGGCCCTTATCAGGAGGATTAGTGGCCTTCAAAGAAAGGGGGCTGAGGACCCAGACACGTATGGGCACAAAGGAAAGTGCACGTGGGGACGAAGCAGGAAGGTGGCGTCTGCAGGCCTCAGGACAGAGGAAGACACCCAACCTGCGGGCAGCGTGGTCCTGGGCTTGTCACCTCCATGACTGGGAGCAGGTCGGTTCTGTTGCTGAAGCCGCCATCTGTGGAGCTCTGCGGGGGTCCTAGCACTGGGTGGTCCTAGCACCGAGACACCCGCGACTCCTCCAGGCGGACTCGGGCACATGGTCCCAGTCTGACAGCAGAGGAGGCTGCGTCATCCCCTCCACCTGGTGCCCGAGAGAAGGGAGGGGTGGGCTAGGCACATCCTGGGTCTTCACCACGTGAACAGAGATGCCAACGTCCCTCAAGAAAATATCACCTCTGCATCCACGCGGAAACGAGGACCCAAGGGAAAATGAGCAACAGCACCAATAGGCATGAGCTAGGAGGGGAGGTGTCACGGCCCACGGGAGAGGGACGGTCCAGGTTCCTGCCATCACTGTAAGTGGGGTCCCCAGAGCAACTGGGTTGGCCTCAGCTGGGACCTGTTGGTGATCAGAAAAGTGAAAGGGGGGGGGAGAGGAAGGAACCTACTGAGATACACACCAACTAGGCAGAAAAGTTGTCAGAGCCAAGAGATGATGATGATGAGCACCCACCAGGAACTCCGCAGCCACGTCAATGTTCAAAGCAGCTCCATTCACAATAGCTAAGCTATGCCACCAACCCAGGGGCCCCTCAACAGATGAGTGGATAAAGAAAATGTGGTATATGTACACAATGGAATATTACCCAGCCATCAAGAAGAATGGAATTCTGTGGCATTTGCAGGTAAATAGATGGAACAGGGGAATATCATGCTAAGTGAAATAAGCCAATCCCCCCAAAACCAACGGCTGAACGTTCTCTCTGATATGTGGATGCTGACCCACAACAAAGGAGGGTGGGGCGGGGAAGAATAGAAGTTCCTTGGAATAGACAAAAGGAAATGAAGGGAAGGGAGCGAGGATGGGAATAGGAGAGACAGTAGAATGAATGGGACGCCACGTTCTAGGCTCACATATGACCACACGACCAGTGAAACTCCATCACAACCTCACATACAACCTCACACACAACCACAAGAACAGGATCCTCACTGGAATTAGTTATTCTCCATGTATGTATAATATGTCAAAATACACTTGACCCTTGTGTCTACCTAAACACACACACACACACACACACACACACACACCAAAACAAAATACTCCCCATCTTCCATCTGGGGAGAGAGGGCAGTGGTAGAATCTTCTGGAGAGGAGTTAACAGGTTTGTAAAGCTGGATATGTGCTCACCCCAGGGCTCCACAATCCCGCTCGTAGCTGCAAACCTAGGTACTCAGGACAATACTTCTCAGACTTCCCTGTGCACCACCTTTTGTTGACACACGGTGCTGATTCAGTAGTCCTGGACTAGGACAGTGAGATTCTGCATGGATGGCAAAGCTCGCATCTGAGGATCACACCTGGGGTAGCAAACAGGAGTGGTGTCAATCAGTATTTACAGCAACATTCCTAATAACCAAACCCCAATCTTCCCACCAGCCGTAGACTGGGCAAATAAATGGCATTGTATTCAGATGCGGGAATATTATTGAGACGTGAAAAGGGATGAAGCACAGGTACTCACATTAAAAATGGATGAATCCAACAAACATATTGTTGAACAGAAGCAGCCAGAGGAAGACATACAGCCTGATTGCGTTATGCGATCAAGTTCAAAGCCGAGGCAGAGCTGAGCAACGCAATGTTTAGGAATGCCTAGAGCCTGGTGAATTGATGAGTGTGAAACTCAGGGTAGCGGGGAGCTCCGGTACCCAGAGAAGGATGTGGTGCGGAACAAACACACAGGGGACTTCCCGGGGACCGGTAATGTTCCTGTTCTCGAGCTCCATGTGGATATATGGGTGTTTTAGTTTATTATTATTCTCTAAACTGTATGTATACATTTTGTGCACTCTTTAGAATAAAAAGCTAGCAGGAAGTCTTTTTGTACTGAAGTCCCAAGTGACTAGTAAAATAAACCTCATGAATTATAAGAAGTCTAAATTTTGAGAACCAAGGTTTACTTGCACTTCTGAGATAGAAAACACACAAGAGCCTCGATCCGGAAGTCAGGTGATCTTGGGCACCAAAGGGGGGCCCCCGGGACATGTTTCCTCTTAATCCAAGACTCCTGTCCACCCGCAGGAAGCTGGAAGGAGCAGTCTGCCGAGGAAGTGCAGCCCCAAGGTGCTGACCTGGGGCTCAGAGGTCAAAGGCAATCTGGGGAGGGGTGGGTGACTTCCTGGAGCAGCCACTGAGGACAGAAGGAGCAGGGGGCAAGGTCTGGGGACCTCTCCAGGGAAGCCCACCTTCCCTTTCTGGAAAGCCCCCAACCTGCCCTCGCCCACCTTCAAAGGTGCACCCCATCCACCCCCTGCCCAGCCCCCGCAGGGGCTTCTATCTCTTGGGTCTCTGGTTCTCAGCCCCAAACTGCAGCCTCGCAGACAGGTGCGGCCCCCAGCCAGGCTTCTGCCCCTCCCCACCTCGGGGAGCTCCGGCAGCAGCCAGGCGCCACCGACCACTTGTGCGAGAGTGATGAGGTGATGAGATTGGAGTTTGGTGGCGGGAGAAGCGAGCTATAAATACATCCTGGTGTCTATTAATGTCAATAATATTAGTGCAATTATTTCAAGACTAGTCAGATTCAATAAACGCAACAGTAAACAAGCCTGGAGCAGCCACCAGGTGGGACCGCGGGGTGCGCACAGCTGGCTGGCTGCTGGGAACACGCTCTTTTGCTGCTGGCGCTGGGTGTGTGGCTGCCCCACCTCCCAGGTCCTTGCGCCTGGAGGGTCCGAGCAGCCACTGTTCACCCACGGCCGCAGTGGTGCCACGTGCCACGTGCCATGGAGTCCCACATGCTGTTCACAGGTGAGGTGCCTGCAAACTGAGAATCCAGCCCCGCAACCCCCCTCCCCCAAGCCCCCAGAAGGCTGGCTTTCCCTCCAGCGCGTCTCAGAGCTTCTGAACTATCTGCTTTATGTGCCTGAACGCCCCGTGGACACAGACCAGGAGTCCCCAGTGCCTAGGACAGTGCACGGAGCAGAGCAGGGCTCTGCAAACTTGAAGCTGGGAGATCAGGCATGGCTTGACCCAGCCGTCTGGAAGTCAGACACTTCAGTGGCTACAAATCTAGATGTGGAGGGGAGTGGGCCTGGGCTCAGCTGCCTCTTCTTCCACTCACTAACTCAGCCATTCTGTGCCCCACTGTCCTTGTATTTAAAATGCACATTGTAATAATTAGGTCATGAGGGTTAACAGAGAGGTTGAATGTCAACTAGAGTAGCACCATACCTGGCCTATGTGACAAGCATGTCATTATTTTTGGCAACGAGCAAGGCGATACAATGGAGTAGACAGGAGCCAGACTCCCTGGGTTGCAGTCCTGGCTCAACCCCTGTCTAGCTGTGACCTTGGGTGACCTTGGGTTGACTGGATCTGGTCTAGGGTGAGGCAAGTGAGCCACTGAGGGTGTCAAGCTTAGGGCCACCCTATTGGACGCATCACTCTCTTCTTTGTGTCCGTGGCCAGTGGTAGAGGAATGTTAGCTACTTTGGTCAGTGAATACTTCCCTGGGACAGAAGTCTATGTAGTGGACTGCTCCAATGCTGCATGGGAAGAGTAGAGCTGAGCCCACGGGGAAGACGGTGCAGGAAGACGCAGATAGACACTCGCGGTGAAGAAACCGGAGCAGGGCCCTGTATCTTCTCCACACCTCCACTGTCGGGGAGGGGCCTGTGTGGGCTTCTGCTCCTTGCAAATTAAAAGCTCTGACTAAAGAGGGTGATAGAAGGTGCCAGAAAGGAAGCTGGGAGTCAAGAGCAAGAGGCCCTGAGGCCACGTGAAGACGCTGGGTCTCCGCAGTCAGGGCGGCTCCCACCTGGGAGGTCACCTGCACCAGGAGGCTCTTTTGCTACAGAGACTTGGCTCTGCCCCCTGCCCTGCCGGGCTCCTTCATCCAGGCACAGTGGTGAAGAAGAGCAGAGGGTCACAGGGGCCTCCCTGGGCAGAGCGTGTAAAGCTTTCCCGGACGGGCTCCCCTCCAGTCAGAACGAGGCGCTGCCACTTGATTCTTAAAGAGGATAAAGTGCCTCCTTCCCCGCAGCCGCTGACCTGGGACTTTAAGCAAATCTGCGTGGACCCCCGGCAGCCGGCTCCTGCTCTCGCCTCGGCCTGTATATCTTTTCCGGGGGCCTTTCTGGCTGAATTTTAAAGAGGGTTTTGGAGAGCATGGCCTGACAAGGTTCCTCAGCGTCCACTAAATCACCACACCAGGGCGGAAAGGGGCTGTTTCTCTTCCCGACAAGGACTGGCCCACCCTGCTTCACTGACTCGCCCGCCCAGCCACGAGCCAGGAGATGTGCACGTCCCATCCCCGATTTCCCCTCCCAAGACGCCGCCCTCCATCTTCTCCCCCCAAACCCCGCCTCCCCTCCCTCTTTCCTTTCTCTCCATCATAAAACATCAACAGACCCAAGCGCCTCTGAATCCGCGGTATTGCTGGGAGGGGGCCGGCCGATGTGTCTACTAAGTGGATGCAAATTCACTTACGGGGGGGATTTCGGAGGAACGAGACGCCCCTGCTGCGATATTGCTTTTCCCGTCACCTGGTGGGGCCTTGGCTTCGTAATTTGGCAGAGCTGTCAAGGCAATCCTATCCGGGAGGCTGGATGGTGTCATATGCCCGTCCCAAGAGACAGATCTCGGGAGCAGCTCCGGCACCTCCCCGCAGCAATGTGCTCTCTGGGGGCCCCCGGGGGCTGTCATGGCCAGGGACGGGTCAGTGCGTGTGGAGCCCAGGGAGAGCCCAGGGCAGAAGGGGCAGGTCCCCCAGGTTTCCAGGCGGCAAAGCAGCCCCAGGGAGCCGGGCTCTGGACCCTCCAGGGAGCTGGGGGGAAAGCACCCCCGGGTCCTCACACGGTCCTAGGCCTTCTTCACAGGTCCCCGGCTCCCCGCAGCCTGACCCCAGACTCAGGACTCACAGAATGAGCACAATCCCGTCCGCTGCTCGCAGGACCCAGCAGGCCCTGCCCAGGGCCCCAAAGTGCCCTCAAATCTGCAGTTTGGGGCCTTCTGCGATAACGGCCATGGGAATGCATTATGGAGTCTCGGAGTCGGGCTGCCTGAAAAGGGGCGTCTTCCTGCCAGAGTCGGGGTTGCAAATGACAGAAAATCAAGTGTAGCCCAAGTGGGTTGACTCAGGCAATGGGGAGGGGGTTATTCCTTTTCTGTGGCTGCTGTGTGTGAGCCAGACTTAGTGGCTTAAAACAAAACGCATTAGTCACCCCACAGTCCCGGAGGTCAGCAAATCAAGACGTCGGCCATCCTGCCTGCCCCCGGAGGTGGTGGGGAATAACGCAGCCGCAGACTTTCTAGGGCCTCTGGTTCCCCTCCAGCACTTCGTAACTTCCTCACAAACTCTGCTTCTGCGATCACATCTGCTTCTCTGCCTCCCTTTGTGATCACACTGCGCCCACGAGAACAGCCCAAGATCATCTCTCCCCTTCCAGATCTTTAACTCAATTGCGTCTGAAATGTCTCTTTCCCCACGCAAGGGAACATATTCACATGTTCTAGGGGTGAGAAGGCACACCACTTCGGGGGCCTCTCTTCTTCCTATCATATGGGGGTTGGACTTTAGGCCTGGCTGGATCTAGGGGCTAGAAGTCTCACCCGGGTCTTTCTCTAATCTGTACCTCTGCACTCTGCTTCCTTTGTGTCAATCTTATTCTCTGTTCTATTTCCTCCCTGTATCACAGGAAAATATGACCTGTAGCCCTAAATCATGGCATGTCAGATAGTACATAGCTTGGGAAGAAACAATCTCTCCCCTCCCCTCTCCGGATCCATGCCCTGGTCCAATCACCAGTCTCTATGGATAGCCTTTGAATTCAAGAAGGCTCCCTGGGATGCTTGGGAAGAGCGATACCTAGAGGGCATAGAGCATCCTTGAGCTTGCCAGGGCGGGTTGGTCCAGGTTCTTTATGTGGTAGTCAGCAGTACCCATGTTCTAATCCAAGCTGGAGATGCTGGACACATCCGCTACAAAGTGCCCTAGCAGCAGAGTCTGGCCAAGAGCTCAGTCTGTTGAGGACCGGGCAACCAGAGGCAGGGCAGAAGCCCCAGCCCTGCTCAGTATGGAGCACCGAGCAAGCCCCTGGGAGCTAGCCAGTCCTCTTGGCTTCCATCTTGAAGGAAAATGGTCTCCCTGCTGTGGTGGATGAAGACTCAGCGTGGTTTCAGTCCTGGTGGGCCCAGTTACAGCACTGGAAGTTCTGATAGGCCAATGCTCACATTTGCACAAAGATAGTGCAAGTGAGGCTGTAGGCCCCACTTAGGAGCCCAGGGAGCAAGGCCTGGCTCTGGGCTTGCCAGGATAGTCCTGGTCTGCGCCCCGATGACCAAAGCGCTCTCCTGCACTCTGAGAGGAGGCTGTTGAAACGACAGGTGTGATGGTTCCCTAATGTTAGCAGAGTTGATTTTCCCCCGGACTGTTCCGTTTACTCCTGAGCCAGGAGCCCAGGAGACTCCCTAATCCCAGTTCCCAGTCCTCCTTAGGCCACTTAAAGCCCAAGGATAAGCGGCTCAGTGAGAGTCCTTCCCCGGGATGTGCAAGGCCCCGGGCTCCAGCCCACAAAATGGAAGGGTGAATGAGTAAAGTCGGGGATAAAACACGCTCTTCCCGTTACAGGGTGCTGGGAGCTGCCCGGTGGCTCTCTGGTGGCTGTCCCCAGCCTCTGCACAGTACCTAAATGTGCTAGGTTTGTTCTTTCTCTAGGAAAAGGGCTTTTACACTTTCCTTGAATTTATTTATACAAATACTGTGTTAGCGAGTTTTCTGTCACTGTCAACAAAACACCTGAAAAGACAACTGAGAGGAGGAAACGTGTAGCTGGGGCTCATGGTTTCAGAATTTCAGTCCAGGGTTAGCTGACTCCAGCCTCTGCTGAGGACAAATGTCTGAATGTCCCGGTGGAAGGAGGTGGCTGAGCTCAGGGCAGCCCGAAGCAGGCAGAGACAGAGGAGCCAGGGACAGGTGTGATCCCCCAGGACGCACTCCCCAGGAGCCAGGGACAGGTGTGATCCCCCAGGACGCACTCCCCAGGAGCCAGGGACAGGTGTGATCCCCCAGGATGCACTCCCCAGGGAGCCAGGGACAGGTGTGATCCCCCAGGACGCACTCCCCAGGGAGCCAGGGACAGGTGTGATCCCCAAGGACGCACTCCCCAGGGAGCCAGGGACAGGTGTGATCCCCCAGGACGCACTCCCCAGGGAGCCAGGGACAGGTGTGATCCCCAAGGACGCACTCCCCAGGAGCCAGGGACAGGTGTGATCCCCAGGACACACTCCCCAGGGAGCCAGGGACAGGTGTGATCCCCAAGGACGCACTCCCCAGGAGCCAGGGACAGGTGTGATCCCCAAGGACGCACTCCCCAGGAGCCAGGGACAGGTGTGATCCCCAGGACACACTCCCCAGGGAGCCAGGGACAGGTGTGATCCCCAAGGACGCACTCCCCAGGGAGCCAGGGACAGGTGTGATCCCCAAGGACACACTCCCCAGGGAGCCAGGGACAGGTGTGATCCCCAAGGACGCACTCCCCAGGAGCCAGGGACAGGTGTGATCCCCAAGGACGCACTCCCCAGGAGCCAGGGACAGGTGTGATCCCCAGGACACACTCCCCAGGAGCCAGGGTCAGGTGTGATCCCCCAGGACACACTCCCCAGGGAGCCAGGGACAGGTGTGATCCCCAAGGACGCACTCCCCAGGAGCCAGGGACAGGTGTGATCCCCAAGGACGCACTCCCCAGGAGCCAGGGACAGGTGTGATCCCCAGGACACACTCCCCAGGGAGCCAGGGACAGGTGTGATCCCCAAGGACACACTCCCCAGGAGCCAGGGACAGGTGTGATCCCCCAGGATGCACTCCCCAGGGAGCCAGGGACAGGTGTGATCCCCAAGGACACTCTCCCCAGGAGCCAGGGACAGGTGTGATCCCCAAGGACGCACTCCCCAGAGGAGCCAGGGACAGGTGTGATCCCCAAGGACACACTCCCCAGGAGCCAGGGACAGGTGTGATCCCCCAGGATGCACTCCCCAGGGAGCCAGGGACAGGTGTGATCCCCAAGGACACTCTCCCCAGGAGCCAGGGACAGGTGTGATCCCCAAGGACGCACTCCCCAGGAGCCAGGGACAGGTGTGATCCCCCAGGATGCACTCCCCAGGAGCCAGGGACAGGTGTGATCCCCCAGGACGCACTCCCCAGGAGCCAGGGACAGGTGTGATCCCCAGGACACACTCCCCAGGGAGCCAGGGACAGGTGTGATCCCCAAGGACGCACTCCCCAGGGAGCCAGGGACAGGTGTGATCCCCAAGGACACACTCCCCAGGGAGCCAGGGACAGGTGTGATCCCCAAGGACGCACTCCCCAGGAGCCAGGGACAGGTGTGATCCCCAAGGACGCACTCCCCAGGAGCCAGGGACAGGTGTGATCCCCAGGACACACTCCCCAGGAGCCAGGGTCAGGTGTGATCCCCCAGGACACACTCCCCAGGGAGCCAGGGACAGGTGTGATCCCCAAGGACGCACTCCCCAGGAGCCAGGGACAGGTGTGATCCCCAAGGACGCACTCCCCAGGAGCCAGGGACAGGTGTGATCCCCAGGACACACTCCCCAGGGAGCCAGGGACAGGTGTGATCCCCAAGGACACACTCCCCAGGAGCCAGGGACAGGTGTGATCCCCCAGGATGCACTCCCCAGGGAGCCAGGGACAGGTGTGATCCCCAAGGACACTCTCCCCAGGAGCCAGGGACAGGTGTGATCCCCAAGGACACACTCCCCAGGGAGCCAGGGACAGGTGTGATCCCCCAGGACGCACTCCCCAGGGAGCCAGGGACAGGTGTGATCCCCCAGGATGCACTCCCCAGGAGCCAGGGACAGGTGTGATCCCCAAGGACACTCTCCCCAGGAGCCAGGGACAGGTGTGATCCCCAAGGACACACTCCCCAGGGAGCCAGGGACAGGTGTGATCCCCCAGGACGCACTCCCCAGGGAGCCAGGGACAGGTGTGATCCCCCAGGATGCACTCCCCAGGAGCCAGGGACAGGTGTGATCCCCCAGGACGCACTCCCCAGGGAGCCAGGGACAGGTGTGATCCCCCAGGATGCACTCCCCAAGAGCCAGGGACAGGTGTGATCCCCCAGGACGAACTCCCCAGGGAGCCAGGGACAGGTGTGATCCCCCAGGACGCACTCCCCAGGAGCCAGGGACAGGTGTGATCCCCCAGGACGCACTCCCCAGGGAGCCAGGGACAGGTGTGATCCCCAAGGACGCACTCCCCAGGAGCCAGGGTCAGGTGTGATCCCCAAGGACGCACTCCCCAGGAGCCAGGGACAGGTGTGATCCCCCAGGATGCACTCCCCAGGGAGCCAGGGACAGGTGTGATCCCCAAGGACACTCTCCCCAGGAGCCAGGGACAGGTGTGATCCCCCAGGACGCACTCCCCAGGAGCCAGGGACAGGTGTGATCCCCCAGGATGCACTCCCCAGGGAGCCAGGGACAGGTGTGATCCCCAAGGACGCACTCCCCAGGAGCCAGGGACAGGTGTGATCCCCAAGGACGCACTCCCCAGGAGCCAGGGACAGGTGTGATCCCCAAGGACACTCTCCCCAGGAGCCAGGGACAGGTGTGATCCCCCAGGACGCACTCCCCAGGAGCCAGGGACAGGTGTGATCCCCCAGGACGCACTCCCCAGGGAGCCAGGGACAGGTGTGATCCCCAAGGACGCACTCCCCAGGAGCCAGGGACAGGTGTGATCCCCAAGGACGCACTCCCCAGGAGCCAGGGACAGGTGTGATCCCCCAGGATGCACTCCCCAGGGAGCCAGGGACAGGTGTGATCCCCAAGGACACTCTCCCCAGGAGCCAGGGACAGGTGTGATCCCCCAGGACGCACTCCCCAGGGAGCCAGGGACAGGTGTGATCCCCAGGACACACTCCCCAGGGAGCCAGGGACAGGTGTGATCCCCAAGGACGCACTCCCCAGGGAGCCAGGGACAGGTGTGATCCCCCAGGACGCACTCCCCAGGGAGCCAGGGACAGGTGTGATCCCCAAGGACACTCTCCCCAGGAGCCAGGGACAGGTGTGATTCCCCAGGACGCACTCCCCAGGAGCCAGGGACAGGTGTGATCCCCAAGGACACACTCCCCAGGGAGCCAGGGACAGGTGTGATCCCCCAGGACGCACTCCCCAGGGAGCCAGGGACAGGTGTGATCCCCCAGGATGCACTCCCCAGGAGCCAGGGACAGGTGTGATCCCCCAGGATGCACTCCCCAGGAGCCAGGGACAGGTGTGATCCCCCAGGACACACTCCCCAGGACCTCCTGCCCCAGCCATGCCCCACCTGCCAGTACCTAGTAGTTCATTCAGATTATTAACCTGGCTGAATCCAGGGATGTGGAAACTGTGGCCCGGGAGGGCGGGACAGGCAGGCACACTCATACACAGGCAGCTGCTCACACACACCTCCAGGGGTTCACCAGTACTCATCCGCGTAAGTGCTGTGCGTGGACAGCTGGCCGTGGGTCGTGGTGGGTTTTGCTGAATCGCATGGTATCGGGAGTCTTTCCTCACCACCAACACTGAGGGGAGCTGGCTGGGCCCCCCCCCCCCCCCCCGTGTTCTCGGGAGCATCTCCATTTGCCTGGTGAGAACCCACTATGGTTCACGCCCCCAGATCTTCAGTGTGAATCTTCAATTTGTTTCCTCAGAAGAAATCTCCCACCTTCACCAAGTCACCGAGGGATCGTGGTTCTGTCCTAATGCTCCCGATTCAAGGCATCTTTATGAACAGGTCTCCTTTTGAACAAGGAATCGGCCGCCACTATTTTCCAAAATGTCACACTGACCGGCCACCGGAGCTGAGGGCAGAGCTTGGGCCCTTCGTTCCATATGCATTCGATACAGTTGGGCTTTCCGGCTCTCCCCGGCTGCTGGCTGTTAGAGCGTGATGCAGGATCAGGAGGACCCTCAGGGAGAGAAAGCACCTCAATATGTCAGCCCTCTGTCCCTGCAGAAGACAGACGTGACTTCAGACGTGGCCCACCACTCACAAGCGCAGAGCCCTGGATGAACACTCACCTCCTCCCAGCCCCAGTTTTCCTGTCCTGAGAACTGAAACCGAGGTACCACGCAGAGAGCTCAGTAAGATGGTGCTCGCCCAGGTCTTGGCCCCAGGGCCCCCAAACCAGGTGGCTCTGTCCCACCCACAAATCATGAGTTATGTTGGAGCTTGGAGGGGGAAAGCTCAAGTCGATCAACAGCGGTGCCGGAGGCAAACAGTCCAAGGGAGAGAGGCAGATAGGAACGCGCAGTTTGGCAGTAATTGGATGCCCGGTCTCTGTTTGCAGGGCCACGTACGCAGCAAGCTGCTAAGGCAGGTGGTGCGGGCCACCTCCAGAGCTCGGAGCGCCCAGCAGAGAGGCCAGGCCGGGGGAACCCAGAGCAAGAAGCTGGCCCCTGCAAGCCGGGGAGAGGGCAGTCACCAAAACCAACCATCTGGCACCTTGTCTTAGGCTTCCAGCCTCCAGAACTGTGAAAAATGTCTCTTGTCCACAGGCCCCTGTCAAGGGCACTCTGTCACGGAAGCCTGAGGTGACCAAGACTGCAGCCCTGCTTCTCCGATTCGGGATCGTGGGAGCCAAAGCCAAGGGGGCACCCAAAGTTGAGTCCTGTCGCCAACACAAGCTGCCTGCCCACCTGCTGTCATGGTCCCAGGGGGCCGTGGCCAAAACAAGTGGAGAAGCATCTGGGGTGTAGACAGGGCAAGAGAGCCCCGGAAAAATTCTTAATATCCATGGAAAAATTGGGAGTGGGTAATGGCTTAGGGGTGGGAAACCCGGGCACCCCCTCACTCACATCAAATACTGATTACTAGGTTTCAAACTTTGGCCTCAAAGACAGCATTTACTACCCAAAGTCCCCAAGAAATTAGGACTCCCGAATTCTAATTCTCTTCCTCTTGGCAGCCTTCTTTGTGTCCTGTCCCCAAATGCCGGTCCCCAGCATCCCTGTCACTCACACCCCCCCACACACCCTCAGCATCACCCAAGAACCTGATGAGGAACCGCACGACTCACCCAGGACTCGGAGCTATTCCGTGCATCCCCCTCGGTGCTGAGCATGGTGCCTTGCACACAGTGGGTGCTTTATGTGTCTTGGTAAGACGTGGATTTGAAATAGCGGATGGAGAATACAGGCAGCGGAGGACAGAGGCTGGGAGCCAACCTTCGGCCCGGATTGGAGCAAAGCATGAGCCCCCTGCCCAGCCCCTGCTGAGTGGGGAACCCCGAGTCCTGCAGGGCAGGTGGGAACCGTCACTGTTAATTACTCGGAAGGGGCGGGGCTTCATTTGTTCATTACAATCTCCAAAGGGGAATCGTATTAATGGTCAGTCTTGCTGTTCCTCCCCCTCAAGGTAAGAAGATTTATCGCCCAAACTTACATTTTATCGCACACAACCGAATAAAAATGATCGATTTCCCTGCCCGCCTTACAGCATCCTTCCACAGTTATTAAAGTCTCCAAAAATGTTTTCTTTAAAAAAGGTTCAAAGTAAGAGAGGTGGGAAGAGAGAGCGAACCCAGCAGAAGCTGAGAAGTGCCCAGCCGCGAGGGCCATCCGTCTTGTCAGCTCCGGGCCACATAACCTTGATGTCACTATATTTTCTGCTCATACCCAAATTTACAATTTGCCAACCAAGGAGATGGAAATGCCAAACCTCCCCCGTGGAGGTGAGTGCTGGGAGACCTGGAAACACACACACAGGCCTAAAGTGGTGAGCAGAGGGGTGCTCGAGCCCCCGGAAAGAGCCCAGGTCACCCAGCTGCAGAGGCGCCAATTTGCACACAGCGGGGCACGCAGATGTCGCTGATCTGTGTTCTAGCAGCTCCCAAGAACCCCGTGTTCACCACTGTGGAAATTTAATTTTACTAAATGACAAGTGATACAATTGTGTCACTCATTTCTCTGGATTTTTTTTTTTTTTTTTTTTTTGGTGCAGGGGGTAATGCCAGGAATTGAACTCAAGGGCACTCGGTCTCAGAGCCACATCCCCAGCCCTATTTTGTATTTTATTTAGAGAGTGTGTAGCACCTGGCTTTTGCTGAGGCTGGCTTTGAACTCTTGATCCTCCTGCCTCGGCCTCCTGAGCCACTGAGATTACAGGTGTGGGCCACTGCCCTTGGCTTACCTGGTAGGTTGTTAATTCCTTCATATATGATTCCCCCCGCACACACACACAAACAGACTAGGTACTTTCTAGAGGGGTCTAATGAAGTCCACTTACTTGAGAGAGGTAAATTCTGTTTAAACACTCAGAATCCATTCCTAGGTCAGTCTGGTCTCTATTGTTGGTTGTTTAGGTCTTCCCAGACTCACTTCTGGATGAATCTAGAATCTGTCCTTTGCTCACAGCCTGGTTAATGCCGACTTCCGGAGGTCCCCGCTCACTACATGGGGCCCTGGGGCTCTGGCCTCCTGGAAGTCCCCCATGGCTGCGGGCTCCCCTGGCTCGAGGTGAGCCTGCTGTCTGGAGTGGTTTCCCGGTGTGGCCTGGAAGACAGCCATGAATCTGTCTCGAGCCATTTGCCTGGGGCTCCCAGTGCCAACTTTAACAGACACTTCCATCAGGCCCTGCTCACCAACGATCCATAAGCCATTAACCAGGCAATATTAGACCTCCCGGCTCGGCCTCCGCTGTGGGGATGAATGCAGAGAAGAAGGGGCGAAAGGGAATGGAAGAGGAGCAGAGGGGACACAGCTGCTACTTCTGGTCCCTCGGGACTCCCAGAGTCACGCAGTGTCTTCCATCACTCACCCTCCTAGACCCTGCCAGCCGGTGGGGGAAGGGCGAGGCTGGCAGACCAGGTGCCAGGGCTCAAACCCCTGCAGAATCAGGTCTGCTTTCATGGACACACCCCTGTAGGGGCGCCGTGCCAGAGTGGGCAGGCGCATCCCAGAGGTGGGCCTTTGGGCAGTGCTGGGCCCTACCCCCAGTCTGAATTCCCTCCAGAGCACAGGTCCCAGGGAATTCCAGCTGAAATGTAAGAATGAATGATAAGGGTGACAATGACAGCAGCTAATGACAGAGCCCACTCCCCATGCCTCAGCTCCTCCGATCCTCACACAGCCCGGGGAGATGGACGGTGGTCATTCTGCTCTCTTTGCAGAGCGGCTGCTACACAGAGCTCCTAGGGAGCCCTCCGGTCACACGGCCAGCAAGGGGCAGAGCCAGGCTGCTCTAAGCCCCGTCTCTGTGGCCTCCTCACAGTGACTGGGAATCAGAACAGGGTGGAGGAAACGAGGTCAGGGTGGGTACAGGAGTCATGGCTTTCTGATTGGCAGCCTCTGCACTGGGACACCTGGCCCTGGCCAGCAGTCAGAGCTCCTCCAGGCTGTGCCAAGTAGCCACGCCAAGGGGACTGCTCTCCAAAGTCCCTGTGTGCCAGGGCGGATGGGGTGGGATGCAGATCTGGGTAGGATGGGATGGGAAGGGGAGGGGCAGGGCAGGGAGGATCCGGTGGTCACATGGGGCAGGACAACAGGGGACAGGAGGGGAGAAGGGAAGTGACAGATGGGCGTAAAGATGGTACAACAGAAAGGTGTGGAGTGGAGACACGGTGTGAGGGGCAGGGAGAGGCCCAGAGTGTGTGACACACCCACACGCTCTGATCACCCCTTCTTTCCAGAAAGTCACAGATAGCCACCAAAAAGACACCTCCTCTCGGCCACCACGTGGCAACTCCTCAGCAGCTGGTCCCCTGCCTCGGACTCCAGACCAGAGAAGCCCCTTCCAGCCGTGGGGTGAGCACTGCCCCCAGAGTCCGACTCCATGGCCTCTTCCCACTCTCCCCAAGCCTGGGCCCCAACCTGGACTCCCTGTCATTTTAAGGTCAACTCTCAGGCCACCTCTCCCAGGGAACCCTCCCCGACGTTCCCCTTCTCTCATTCCCAGCTCTGTTTCAAATCTGTCACCCAATTTAACACTTGCTTCTGCGGGACCCATATTGATCTTCCACCTCGTAATCCGGAGCCCCGGCCCAGCCCCCTCGGCGCCCGCGGCAACCCTGAGCACCTCTGGCTTTCTCCAGGTTTAAGAAGCAGACGTGGGGAACCGGGGTGCACTCCCCTCGTTTTACAAATAGGGAAAGAGGGGCTCGGAGCAGTTAAGAGACACGCCTGGCCCAGCGCCTGGGATCCCCTGATCTAGCTGCGCCATGCAGGGAGCCTCCTGTCTTGGTTGGGTTTTCCTAAAAGCTGGCCCTTGGGCAAGGGCTGAGTGCCAACTGTTTTCTTGGCAGCCCCATGACAGAGTGGAGAACCGCGAGAGTGATGAGGACAGGCCCCATGAACGAGGACTTAGTGAGCAGGTCACCTCTGCGGGCAGGGGCAAGCAGCTCCACCTTGGGGCCTCTGAGAGGCAGCAGAGCTCCCTGGGAGGTGGGGTCCTCTCTCAGTGCCCCCTTAGGCCGTGGATTCCTGGTGTTCCCTGCCTGTCCCTCGGGGCTGGATTCCCTCCAGACGCCTCTGGGCTGTCCTGAGGTGCACCGGCTTCCATGCACCCTGGAGAACTGTCCACCAAGGCTGGGGCAGCAAGGGCAGAGGAGCGGCCCCCACGTGGTCTGCCGCAGGCCCCTCCACTTCCTTCCACACCTGCACGGATGCTCCTTTTGCTGCTCCAAGGTGCCAGATGAAAGGCAGGTGACCCCCTCCTCACCCAAGGACGCCCACCATCATGGGGACCCTGAAGAAGCTCAGGACAGACGCCGTGTCCGATGGCTTGGGTGGATGCCTGAGGGATGCGGGACGTCACAGCTCCCAGCTCGGCTCCTGGCAGTCTCCTGGCTCCTCCTGTGGTCCCTCTGGCTGGGCAACCTCTGTGCCAGGCTCCCGTGCCCCTCCCACCTGTGGAGGGCAGACTGGGGCCTGGGAACTGCCAGGCCTGGCAGGCCGGGTGACAGGTTCTGTGAGGGGGACTCTCACGGGGGCAGGCGCCCTGCACAGATGGCCATAAAGAGCAGCAAGGACATCAGATGTCCCTCATAACTCCTGCAGCTTGTCCCCAGGCAGGCCTGCTCTGAGCCCAGGTAGGAGCCCAGCTCGTACCTCAGCAGGAAACACAGGCCTCACCGAGGGGCGGCTTCCCTGAGAGGCATCCTGGGTGTAGTCCACCCGCCCCCCACACACCTGAGCACACAGGGGCTCAGACACACGCATACATACGCACACACACACACGGGCACGGGGACGGCATGGACAGGAGTCAGCACACCCAGACCCTGGTGGCCCCTCTGCCTCCCACAAGCGACAGGTCCCGGGACAAGCCCTGCGCCTCACCAGGCCCTGCTTTGCTTGTCGAGCCTCCACGGTTGTAAAGAGCCCCAGGGTGCCCTGAGGGACAGCAGAGGCTTCTTGAGGCCTCTCCCTACTGTCCCCTCCTTCTCCACGGGGGTGTGGGCACCTGGCTGATGTTTCAGGTCATTTGGGAGATTTAGAAAGCAGGGATCACGGCCATAGGCAGGTCCCACGGACGGTGGAAATGGGGTCCTGGGTGGCTTGGGCTGGCTGAGAAATGAAAGCTAAGAAAGACAGAACAATAAACAAACACAGGACCCAGAAAGTAGCTTCAAAGACCAGCGCTGGACAGGCAAGGCGAACAGACAGGTCGCGCTTCTACACCCGGCAAAATGGCGCCTGCGTGTGCTCTGCTTATATCGGGAAACATCAAGGCCTTCCACAGAATGTTCTTCACCAAAAAAGGTTAAAGGTGGACCGTCCAGTTCCCAACGGGTCATGCCCATCTCTGGAGCTACTTCGAGGATCTTCCTAGCAGAGCGGAGATAAAGGTCACGTGCATTGCGCCATCTATGGCCACTGGAGAGCCGGGGACAGTTCGCAATGCCACACCTAAGTCTCCCTGGCTTCATGCCGAGAGAAGACCCTCATGCAATTCCTTCCCGCAGGAGGCCCACCTGACCCCCTGGCACAGGAAGACCCTCCTGGCTGCCCGCACACCACCACCTGGCTCTGTGACTCTCACCACATGTGGCTCCTGGCTCCCTTCTGCCTGTGTCATCGGGGAACAAGGGCCCCAGAAGCCAGTTCTTTGCAGAAAAGCTTTTCAACAGGGCTCTGCTCCCCGAAGCCCCCAGATGGTAGGCTAAGCTATGAAATACATTCCACAGGGGCCACCAGACTTTAAAGACACAGATCAGATACGAGCTGGGTGGAGGGCCCTTCAGGGGGCAGGGCACAGGGCCAGCCCACAGTGGCACACACCTTCCCATCAGGGGCCACTGCTTTGCCTTGGTAGTGTCAGAGTCTGCTGAGATTCTGAAGCTGCTATAGTCTTTGGCTATCTCAAACTGACCCCTGGGCAGCACCGCCCAGCTCCCTGGCCAAGTGAATGAGCATCACCACACCCGGGGGAGGGGGGGGGGTGAGGCTTGTGGCTCAGAAGAGACAGAGTCCAGGTCATGTGGAGTCCTCGACCCAGTCAGGCCTCCGAGACTATTGTTCAGTGGCCTCCGATCCCATGTCAGGAATAGAGGAGGGACGGGGTGGCAGGGAGGTAGGCAGGCCACTGTGCCTCCCGGAGGCCTGGGATGATCTGTCACTGTTGCTAAGGTGGCTGTGACCAGCAGGCCACTGGAAATGAGACAGAGGCTTCCGAAGAACATATAAAGGGAAAAATAAGAATAACGGGGTGGGAGAAACCCGCGATGCCCACGCCTCTCCTGCAGGTCTCGTGGTGGCGTCCCCCGCCATCAACATTCAATCATCTTCCCCATTCACTCCGTCCCTTCCATTCTTATCTGACGCTGCCCGTGAAGATTGGTGTGAAATAAAAAGGCAACTCTGCCTACAGATGCAATCAGTTGGTTTGGCAGGTAGCCCACGGGCACCCCGGACGCAGGCGGCCAGTTCTCAGTGTGGACACCCCCAGCTCCGCTCTCCCTTTCTGTTCCTCTCTCCCCGCCTCTCTGCCCCCCACCTTGTGTTTCCATCCCCTTCTTCCCAGCCATCTTTGATCTTTTCCTTGTTTTCTGTTTGGTATTTAACAGGAATAAAACTCGGCTCAGAGCCCCTGCTTCTGTCTCTAGGATTATCTGACATGGGAGCAGATGCAGGGCGAGTGTCCATCTTCCTGCCAGCTGCGGGGATGCTGGGAGACTCCCCCCATTCCCAGGGACCTTGTCAATCATCCTGGGGAAGCCGACCAGGTTCAAGGTCTTACAGGATTCCAGAGAGGAGATCCATCTAGAAAACTGATTCTAGAATGGAATGCTTCCCCAGCATCCAGGAAGGCAGAAATGTCCTGTGCAAAAGAATTACAGACAGCCGTCCCTGGTTTTCCACGGGGATTGGCTCAGGAACAGTGCTTATTCCTTTATGTAAAATGGCACGGCACCCTCCTGTATGCCTCAAGTCATCTCCAGATCACTCATGATGCCTAATAAAATGCAAATGTGATGTAAATAGGGACACTATATTGTTGAGGGAATAATGGCAAGAAAAAATATACATGTTCAATACAGATGCAAATGTTTTTCTGAATATTTTCTATCTGCAGTTGGTTGAATCTAAGGATGTGGAATTTACAGATAGGAAGGCCTGCTATATTTTTATTCATTAATTAATTCTTTAAAAAAAATCAGCACTATGGGCAGGCACTGGGGATAGAGTAATAGATTAAACTGATCCTATCCAAGTGTGTTGTCTGGCACATAGTAGATGCTCAATCAATGGTGGCCACTGTTCATTATTTTTATTCTGGAAGTTTTTACTATAGTACAGCATAGTTACTCATGTTCAATAAAATGTTGTTGTTTTTTTTTTCTCCCTTCTAGAGGCAAGAGAGATCATTCCTGTACAATATCTATTTATCGGTCTTTGTTATTGTTTTAATCTGGGAAAGGATAGAGAAGTGGAACAAACAGGTTCACCCTGGTCTAATCTAGGAGATAATCATTAATCACCAACTTATAATTAAAAGCTGTGTTAAGTGGTTTGGAAGAAGAGCCCAGAGAGACACAAGGGGACCTAATGTAGACAGGGGAGGGGGAGGAGTCTCTGGAATCTTAAAGAGGCATCATTTTACCAGTGGTGCTCGGCACTAGGTATGTTGTTAGAGCTGCAAAGTCCTGGGACCCCCCACAACTACCACATCAAAACTCTGAGGATAAGACCAGCTGAGTTGTTTTGTTTTGTTTTTTTAAAGAGAGAGTTGTTTTGTTTTGTTTTTTTAAAGAGAGAGTGAGAGAGGAGGGAGAGAGAGAGAGAGAGAAAATTTTTAATATTTATTTTTGAGTTCTCGGCGGACACAACATCTTTGTTGGTCTGTGGTGCTGAGGATGGAACCCGGGCCGCACGCATGCCAGGCGAGCGCACTACCGCTTGAGCCACATCCCCAGCCCAGACGAGTTGTTTTGTTGTTAGTGTTTGTTTTGGGTACCAGGCACTGAACCCAGGGGAACTTAACCACTGAGCCATATCCCACATCCCTTTTTATTTTTTTTATTTTGAGACAGGTTCTCACTAAGTTGCTGAGGCTGGCTTTGAACTCATGATCCTCCTGCCTCCCAAGTCCCTGGAATTTCAGGTTTGTGCCACTACACCCAGCTCTAGCTGAGTTTTGGTAAGCTCCCCAGGTGACTCTGATACGCCCTCAAGTATGAGAGCTAACAGGAGAAGAGGTGGAGTTGGCCAAGTGTGGGGAGAAAGCAGGCTTCCCAATGGAGAACAGCACATGCCAAGGCCCTGAGGCAGGAGGACCACTGAAATGAAACCAGGGTGGCTGGGGTGTAGTGAGGGAGGGTGAGAGTTTGATTGGAGAATAGGTGTTTGCAGAGCCTTAGAAACAACTTTAAGGAGTGGGGATTTTCTCTTAAGCTCACTGGGACCCCCTAGAGGGTTCTGAGCAGAGAAATGATGCACACAATGTCAGTGTCAGACTCCTAACACTGCCCACTGTAGCTGGTCCTTCTTGGCCACCTGTCTCTGTTGGATGGCCTTCTCGGCACGTGAGGAAATGGCGCCCTCATGGGGTTGCCCAGGGCTGTGCAGGCGGTGGCAATAGAAGCCTTCATTCCACATCTTTTTGCTATCTAATGGGATTTGGGGATGTTCCTTTCTCTTTTCTCCCCACCCCCCACCTTTCTTTCCTTTCTTTTTTTCTTTTTGCTTTACTGTGGACTGAACCCAGGGACACTCTACCACTGAGCCACATCCCCAGCCCTTTCCATTTTATTTTGAGACAGGGTCTCACTAAGTTTTGAAGCTGGCCCTGAACTTGCGATATTCCTGCCTTAGCCCCCCGAGTCCCTGGGAGTACCCATGCGAGCCACTGTGTCCGTCCGGCCTCATGGGATCTTCTGTCTGCATATATTATTTTTGTCTCTCTTCCAGGTCAGTAGAGAGCATCCAGACAATGGGATTCCAGGGATTCTTTGTATCTTTCTTCTGCAAGTTCCTGAATTTTACGAAATAGAAACAAAGTTTTATAAGCCAGAGTTTACCAAACGGTATTCCACGTCCGGCGCGTGGATGGATGACTCCCTCTTCATTCATCCCACAAGCATTTCCCGAACACTTGCTGTGCCCAAGGCCTTGTGCTGCCTGGGGTGGAGAGAAAAAGAGACCCACGTCCTGCCCCCAGGGAGGCTCCGCTGTAACAACAGGAGTCAGCCCAAAACACACTGAGAGAGCAGAATCCTGCAGGAGTCTGCCTGGGAGAGGAACAAGGCGGTCTGGGTCAGAGGATGCCTTGGAAGGTCACGGCTGGCAGGAAAGGAGAGAATCGGGGACTGTGCACGTCACCAGGGGCAGGAGGTGTGCGAGAGAGGACGGCGGGTCCTAAGGGGGGCACCAGCCTGGGCAAGAGGACGAGCAGCCGGAGGAGCCTCGTGAGCCTGGGTGGGTCTTGGCTTTTATACCACGTGACGTGGGAACCCATGGGCACAGAGGTGATGGGGACACTGAGAGGCTCCCAGGCTGCACAGGGAGAGGAGCAGAGCCTGAAAGTGGGCAAGAGCAAGGGCTGCTTGTCAGGCGGCAGAGGTAGAAGCCTGGGCTGCGAGTGGGAGCAGTGGGGGGACTTCCAGGCCCCAGACAGCCCCCGCCTTGGAGCCCGTGGATTGATGATGGGGGGAGGGGGAGAACGAATCGAGGCTCTAGGATGACACTGGGATATTTGACCTGGGCAACTAAAAAGACAGTGCTGCCATTTCTGGAGACGGCAAAGAGGAGGGGAGAAATGTTGTCCCCTGTTGAGGGGACAGACTTGCAGGTTCATTCTGTCTTGAACATGTGAGTCACGGAAGGAGGTGTCACTGTGTCCACCTGGATTCTCCAGGGCAGATGCCAAGACAGGATTGGACGTGGTGGGGGGACTCGCTGGGGAGACGCCTGTGAGGGGCAGGGGGAGAGCAGGAGCCGGGGGAGGGGGTCCACGGTTTGTTGCAAATCTGCCCACAGGCCCGGCCCCTGGGAGAGCAGGAGGTGGGGACGCAGCCCCTCCACCCCAGCACCCTGGA
This sequence comes from Spermophilus citellus, assembly GCF_964194105.1. Classification (NCBI taxonomy): domain Eukaryota; kingdom Metazoa; phylum Chordata; class Mammalia; order Rodentia; family Sciuridae; genus Spermophilus; species Spermophilus citellus. The sequence goes on from NC_138199.1 coordinate 71,488,245, forward strand.
CACAGCTCCCCTGCGGATGAGGAGTCCCGGGGAAGGGGCTGGGCCTGCACCAGGCCCTGTCATGGCTGGGAGAAGCCCAGGAAGCAGAGCTTTGTGGGCCACCATGGGGGGACCAGCGAGTGACCATGGGGAACCAGTCCCATGACAGGCCATGGGAGAGGAGCCTTGAACCAACCACCGCTGCTCTCTAGACCTCTGGGCAGAGGCATCGAGCAGGCGGTTGGATTTATGAGTCTGGAGTTCAGCACGAGGTCCAGGATAAAGTCAAAGGTCTTCAGCCTGTAAACAGTATTTAAGGCACGAGAAGGAAGGACCATGTATGTACACTGCTGGGTGAGTGCCCAAGGCCCAGGTCCAGAGGCCGGGGACAGTAGGAGCCAGCAACGTGGCCAGGGGAGTGCGATGGAGCCCAGAGCCTGGGAGGCCCTAGAGGTCACGTAACAAGCGTTACCTAGAAGAGGGCACCTTTCAGAATCAGGCGTTGGCGCGGCCCACACCCTTCAGAGCCAGTCACTAGCCTCCACCTCCAAGTACACCTTCGGCTCCAGGGGTCTGCGGTGGATGCCGAGGCGCCCTTGACCCCAGAGCCAATGGCCAGTCCTAGCTGTTGAGGGGGATGGCTGCTGACGTCCAAGCCCCCACCCCACCTAGGACAGCTGGCCCCCAGGGACTGGCTGATACAGCCTCCTTGCCACCTGGGAGACCCCAAAGGGGCCACCTGTTGTACTCACAGTCTGGAAGCCTTCTCCACGGGTAAGGGAGGGGTGCTGCCTCCTTAAAAAGTCCTTGGATGATCCTGGGGTAACCCACAGGCTGCCCCACTGAGCTCCGAGCGCAGCCACATCCCTGCCCCTGCATTCCGACCCACCCTTCCCGGCTCCATCTCTCCATCCTCCTGCATGCCCTTCCTTCCTGTCTTTCATTACCTCACTATGTGTCCACGTCTTTCTTCCTTCTTGCCTAGAATGTCAACTCCATCAGGACAGGGACATTAGTCCATGTTGTTCACTGACGTAGCCCAAGGACCTAGAACGGTGCCCACCACCTTGTAGATGCCAACGAACATTCATTGAATGAATTCACAGCAGGTCAACTCTAAGGATTGGCAGCCCGAGGTACCCACCCCTGACGAGAACTGGACGGAACAGCCAGCCAGTGGCAGCCTCCACCTCCACCTGTAGCCAGGCTCCGGCTCCGGGAGCTCCTGGTCTGGGGCTTCAGTCTCCTCACCTGGAGGACAGGAGGCCAGCAACAGCCACAAGAATTTGGCAGGAAGCCTTCCTGGACCATGCTATGAGGCTGCTCCGGCAGATGGGATCTGCAGTCCTGCCCAAGGGGGAGGCCCTAGCAAGGGGTCAAGAGCCCCTAAGAGGTGCCCAGAGATGGGTCCTTGGAGATCAGGACCCACCAAACTCCAGAAGAGGAAGTCGAGACAGACTCACGTTAGGCCAGATGGGCTCTGAAAGGAAGCGCATCTTAGGGAATTCCTGTGGGACTTGCAGGGGGCAGGGGGCTTAGGCAGGTGGGGCCTTCAGGCAGCCCCCACCAGGGCTTGGCTTCCAGGAAACAAGAAGGCCAGACAGTTTGAGCAGCATTGCGTGGCAGCCCTGGCAGCTGAATGGGCCCCGGGCGGAAGGAGCCCTGGGGCGGGGAGGATAGCTGGGTAGGCCTCCACAGAGGGACTCCTGGAGGAGGGGATTTCTGATAGGTGACAGGCTGGCCCAGGACAGACAGGGGCAAGGTGACTTCATAGCCCACTCGGTCGTTCCTGGTGGCACGGGGAGCACAGGCTTTCCACGGGAGGCCTAAGCCTGCCACCTCCCAGCCACACGTAAAATGGGAAAGTGAGATTCTGTGTCTGGAAACCAAAACAGGTTCTAGGCCTGGAGGTTTCTTAAACAAAGGAAGTGTCCTCAAATCCAGGGCTGACCTAAGGGCTCCAGCTCTCCCTCCTTCCACCTGCGGACATTAAAACACACACACGCAAACAGGGTCTGGCCCGTTGTCATGGCTACACCTCTAGCCACTCGTGAAAAGGCACGCCGGCAGGCCTGAATCTCCAAACTAAACTCCAGGCTTTAAATGTTTAAAAAGTGATAATTTATGGGGAGGGGAATGAACTTATAGGAAGAACTCACTGACTTCTTGTTTTTCTCAAGAAGGGTGAACAAAGGAGACTGCCCTCCCCAGACCCCACGTGGGCCCAGGAACTTCAGGCTCCCTAGGGGTGGCCTGTCTGTCGTCACATCCCTGTGCCCCGGGGACTATCCGCATCCTGGTTTTACAGTTTGGGAAACAGCACGGAAGGGTTCAGTCACTCGGTGCATCTAACAGCTCGCCAGCAGCAGAGCCAGAAGCTGCTCTAGCCTGTCTGGTCACTGAGTTCTGCTCAGAACCACCCCGGGGCTGGCCTCCAGAGATGACCAGGTGTCCCTGAGGGTGGAGAGGCGAATGTGTACCAGAGCCACCTCTGCAGAATCCTGAGGCTCAGAAGTGGCAAAGCTGCGCTCCTGGGAGACTCCTCCAGTCACTGCAGCCTCCCAAGAGATGTGGCCAAGTCCCACCCCCCTGGAACCTGGAAAAGCCACCGTATTTGGAGATGTAATTAAAGATCTTGAGATGAGATCATCCTGGATTTAGGGAAGGCCCTAAATCCACCAAAGGGTGTTCCTTTCTGGAACAGAGAAGGAATAGACTCACAGGGAGGCCACTGACAGAGGAGGGCCCGATGGGTCTACAAGCCGAGGACCGCCAAGGAAGTCCTCCTCCAGAGAAGGGTCCTCCCTCACCGGAGCCCACCCTGAAGATGCCCCTTGGTTTCCTTCTGCTCTCCCGACGGTGGAGGAGTCAGTTCCTGCTGTGTTAAGTCACCAGCTTGTGCTACTTTGTCCCCACTGTCCCGGGAAACCCGCCACCTCTTTCCTACTTCCTCCTGCCACCTCCAAACCTCCCCTCGGAGACCCTGGGTCCGCTGAGCGCTCCGCCTCCTCCCCCCTCCCTCCTCCCCGCTCATCCATCCCCCCCCCCCCCCCCGGAACCCGTCATCCCAGGGCTGAAGCCAGGTCCCCATGGCAACAGCTCCGATGCCAGAACCCAGGATTATGGCACTGGATCCGCCACAGAGACGCGCCCGGAGGTGGGGGCCGGGGCTGCGGCCGAGCGGGCAGCGCGGGCCACGAGCCTGGCCGAGGAGCTGGTCAGCAGAACCAGGCGCCGGGAAGGCCCTGAGCTGGAAGGAACGTGCCCCGGGAAGCGCTGCGCTCCGGCCACCTGGGCCCTGCAGAGACGCGCCCAGCAAGGCCCGGCCGCCCCGGCCTCTGCGGCCTGGGGCCCGTCTCCCCTGTCCGCTGTGCAGGGCGCGGGGCTCGGGGCGCCCGCGCCTGCCCTTGCGCGGCCACCAGGTGCCCGGGCCTCCCGCCGCCGCCGCGCAGCGCCTCCTGCCGGCAGCGCGCCCCGCAGCCTCTCCTTGGAGGCCTCCCATTGGGCCCTTTCCCCATCAGCCCTGCCCGCTGGCCCGGGGCTCCAGCCGGGGAAGAGCCCTCCAGGCCCAGCAGCCGGCCTCGACCCCCACAGCCGGCCGTGCTGGCGGCTCCAAGGCTGGCTCACACCCCCTCTGATTCCACGCACACGCCCCAACACACAGGCTGACGAAGAAGTCCACACCCGCAGTGTGGACCCGCCTGCCTCACCCTGGCACACAGCCTTGCTAGGGGTTCTCTACCCTGGGCTGAGCCCAGGGTTCCAGGACTGCCCAGCCACCAGCTGGCTCTGGGACCTCGGACAGATCCCTTCCTGGGCCTCCTTCCTAGAGGATTCCAAAGCTCCAGACAACTGCCCAGTTGAGGGACCTCCTGAGGCCCACCAGCTGGCAGCCAGAGGAGCTCGGAGTGTGCCTGATGCCACCTGGGGTGCTTTGGGTCATCTCTTCTTGTTCCCTCCAGCCCACAGCCGTGCCTGGCTGCCCACCTCTGTCTCTGTCTGTGCTGTGACTTGGATGTGCTTTGTTCCCACCAAGACTCAGCACCGAGGCTTGGTCCCCAGTCTAGCAGTGGGCAGAGGAGGTGGGGCCTAATGGGAGCCATTTGGGCCAGGAGTCCAGAGCCCCCAGGAATGGACCAGAGCCTTCCTTCAACAGTGAGATCTCCATCTTTCCAGGCTGCATTAGTGGCCACAAAGCAGGTTGCTAGAAAGCAAAGCCACCCTACCTGTTTTGCCTCTTCTGCCCACACCTGCTTCCTTTCTGTTTTCCACCATGAGTTTAAGCAGTACAAGTTCCTCATCAGAAACTGATCAGATCTTGAACTTGCAGCCTCCAGAAACATGAGCCAAAACAAGCCTCTTTCTTTATAAATCACCCAGCCTCAGGTATTCTGTCATAGCAACAGAAAATGAACCAAGACACTCCATCCCTCTCAGGGTGAAGTGGTCCAGGGAAGCGACAGGTCCACTTTCCAGCACATTCAGCCATCTGTCCAGGCTCTTGTGTGTGTACTGCATGGATAGGTGCGGGATTGGTCCATCTGTTTCTGTCTAGCACCACGCAGGGTCACCTTCTATGTGGAGTGCCTGATGAAGCCCTTCAGTGATGCCTTCTGACTGAACCAAATTTGACTTCTATAATGGTCTGAGAAAAGGTCGCGGCCTGGAACTCTGTATTACTCTGTCACAGAAATTAAAGGAGCATTTGGCGTGATAAAGGGCTGTGTGCTTGGTGGCCTGCTCACCCTTACCATCTTCCCCTTGCTATCTTTCCTGATGATGTGGTTAAGAATCCTCTTACCGCAACAGGCAGGATGAATCGACCCTCCGGCTCTGCAGCAAACCACGGAATCTGGCTGCCCTCCACCCCCTGCCCAGCAGCTTGGGATCAAAATAGCTGGGGGTGGAGGGGCCTTGCTGAAGAGCCTGAGCCCACCAACTCGCTTCCTGGGTTTCTCTCTTGAGTGGCCCCACTCAGACCCCAAAGCATGGGAGTCGAGGAAACCTCAGGCACTTACAACGTGCTAAGTGGTTTTCAGTGGTTATTTGTGGGAGAACTGTGGAGTGGGATTGGAGATGTGCGTTTTCGATTCTTAAATTGCACATATGTTTGAAAGTTTCTTATACATTTTTAATGCTTTCGTGTTTTTCTAATTATCACAACACACATGCACCTCCCCCAGGATGCGAGTGGGGAACATGGACGTCGAAATGCTTGGATTTCATGGTGGCAGTGGGAAAGCAAGGCACAGTGCTGAGATCCAGAGAGGTGTGGGTTTGACTGAGGCAGGACACGGACAAACTCTTGTAAGAATCAGACCAATCAGCGTCTTTAGCATCACTTCAGGCTTGATATTGGATCAATTTTGTGGGGTTATATAGAATATTTCCCTGCAGCATCCCAAGCCTCGGTTGGGCTGTTTATTTGCAATGCTGATTTTTTGTTTGTTTTCCCTGAAAGGCTCTGTGGCGCACCTCCATCTCTGCACATGTAGCTGGATTTCACAAATGGAGTCCATTGTCAGAGGAAGGTGTAGCTTCTCCCATCGCTGAGCTGTGCCATCTCCTTTCCTCTGCAGGAATCTTGGGATTCCTGAGATGACTTGGTGGAGGTTGTTCTGCTGTGGGGAAGAAGTGAGACCACATCCCAACAGTGGCTTGGAGTGATCCAGAGTTGACATCCGTAATGGATGGCGGGAGAAAAGGTCCCAGACAAGCAGACGGTGTAACCCCATTTCCCAGATTGGAAGATGCTGCTTCTAACATAAATAGTACCCACTGGAGCGAGCTCTCGGGAGCAGGGACAGCAGAGCAGGAAGCTGGTCCACGCTTACACTCTGCAGCCCAGCCTCAGCTGCCTGCTCCCGCCCCAGCTGAGGGGAATGGAGAGAGCTGGCTCTGCTGAAGACGGGTCACCTTGAGGAGGTACCATTCAAAACTCTGTCAAAAGAAGCCTGAGAAAACTGTCAGATGCTCCCACATCCCTAGGACCAGAGAATCTTGACTCCTCCAATGACAGCAAAGCCCAGGGCTGTGCCATTTTTACATGATTCTTGGCAAGATGCCTCCGGATATTACGGTCCTTGCAGAGTGGACACACGGCCAAGAGGGCAGGAAGACACCTAGTGCCGCGGCTTTGTATCTTCATTCGGGAAGAGGTTTCTCTGATTATTTCCAACAAAGCCCTGAGTCACTGTGGTGTGAAGTCAGTTTGCATTTTGTCTTCACTTCTTTTATATTAAGAAACAACCAATATAAATAAACAGAGGAGCGTAACCAACCCTGTGCACCCGGAATGCAGTTCACGACACCTCCTTCCACCCTGGCCCCCTTGAGCGCTCTCTCTCTCTCTCTCTCTTTCTCTCTCTCTCTCTTTGTATTTTTATTTTAAGGCAATATTTATGTACATTGAGGTGCACAAATCTTCACTGTACGACCGTGATAGGTGGATACATCCATAGAACCCAACCCCTTATTACAAGGAAGACCCCTTCCATCTCTCCGGGGTCGTGGGCTGTGCCTCCTCCCAGGCAATATCTTGCATCTCTATAGGCAACTACTTTTCTAATTTTTTCCAATGTAGATTTATTTTACCTGGTTTAGAATTTATACAAACAAAATCATATTTATGGTATAAATCAAACCATAAAAATCCTACAAAATGCCTGGTTTCTTTCTATCTACATAACTGGCAGTGAGTACCCCTAGTTCCTTTCCCATTGCTCAGTAGTCTTCCACGGCATGGCTCTTCTGCACTCCTGAATCTACCCCTCTGTGGATGAGCATTGCTTCATTCTTTCCAGTTTGGGTTATTATTATCAGAACTGCAGTAAAGCATTGTATACAAGTACAGTGGTGCATGCCTGTAGTCAACCTGCAATCCTCCAGGAGACTGAGACAGGAGGATTGCAGGTTGGAGGCCAGCCTCAGCAACTTAGGGAGAACCTGTCTCAAAATTAAAAATCTAAAAGGGCTGGGGACATGGTTCAGTGGTAGAGCACCCCTATGTTCAATCTCCAGTGCCACAGTAAAAAAAATAAAAATAAAAGAATTGCATACAAACTTTTTGTGAGAACATGTTTTTATTTCTCTTGAATGAACACCTAGGAGTGTTTTTTTTTTTTTTTTTTTTTTTTGAGACATTGTCAAGCCTTTCTGGGAAGTGAGCACAATGTTCACGTTCTCCAGCAGAGGTGCTACTCCTGGTGCTGCCCATCCTTGCCGACTTTGCTGTTTCTCAGTCTTGGGCTCTCGGCCTTTCTGTGGGTGTGGCTGGGTGGTGTGTTCCTGGTGGCTTTAATCCCATCTGTCTGTTAACTATAAACCATTGACACATGGACACCTTGGCCATTCATAGGTCTCCTTTTGGTAAGATGTCCCTTAACATCCTTGGCCTATTCTGCCCTGGGCTGATTTCCCGTCACCCTGAGCTGCCCCCACCCACTACACGTTCCTCTACAGCTCCTGTTGGATGCATGAACACTTCCTCCCACTTGGAGTCGGCAGCTTGCTGGTTCCTTTTCTTAATCTTCACTTTCTACGAGGAGAAGTTTTCAACCTTAAGAAAGTCTAATTATCATTTTTTTCTTTTACAGTTATTACTTTTCCTGTCCTATCTAAAATACCTTTACCTACGTGAGATTGTAAAAATAGTGTCTCTCCCCTTTTCCTAAAAGCTTTTTAGTGTCAGTTTTATGTTTGAGTTTATCATTCATCTAACATTAACTTCTGGGTATTCAAGATTTTTTGGAGGGTGGATAATTTGGCTGGGTATAGAATTCTGGGTATAATTCCTTTTTTCTTTCAGTACTTTAAGTCACTACTCCACTGCCTTCCAGAATCCTTTGTGTCTGATGAGAGTCAGACGTCATCAGGGTCTCTGGCTGGAATGTGCTGTTTTTCTCTCACTGCTTTTGAGAGCTTCTCGGCATTTTTGGTTCAGCCCTTGGATTATGATGAGCCTATGTGGAGATCTCATATTTTTCACTCTTGTGGCTCACTGGGCTTCTTGGGCCTATAAATTGGTCACTAAATTTTGGGACTTTGCAGTCGTTATTTCTACAAATATTCTTCTGCCTCATTTTCTCTCTCCTCTCCTAGGACTTCAATGGCTCCTCTTTCAGCTTGATGTTGTACAGACATGAGGCGCTGAGCATGTTTCTTCTTTACTTCGTCTCTGTTCTTCTCATTGGATTGAATTATTGCCATGATCTATCTTCAGTTCACAAACTCTTTCTTCTTCTGTCTCCAGTCTACCACTAAACAATTCAAGGAACGTCTTCATTTCAGTTATGTGCATTTTGCATGCAGAACCAAGCTGCCAGATGCAGTCATCATGATGTGTCGGTTTACATTCAAGTGAATTCAGATTAAATAAAATTAATTTGCGGTCCTTTCATGGTGGCCACATTCCTAGTACTCAATAGCCACATGTCACTAGTGACTATTTTGTTTGATGGTGCAGATAGAGAACATTCCCATCACTTCAGAAAATTTTATCGGACACATTACTCTAGCATTTCCATTTTGCTCTTCCCATTTCTTCCCTGAGATTTCCTACTTTGTATATATTTCCTACACGTATTTATTTGCCATTCCGCCTTTGAGCATATTTACGATAGTGGCTTAAAATTTCTTGTCTACCAATTGCAATATCTAGATCATCTTGGGGTTGATCTCTAGTGTTTTTCTTTGTTTCTTGAATATTAGCAGCATTTTCCTGTCTTTTCATTTGTCTAGTGATTTTTGGAGTGGCTTCTAAACATTTTTGAATAATAGATTATAGAAATTCCAGTCTGTTTGGTCCTTTTTCTATTCATTCTCTCAGCCAATTTAATCGACTGTTTCAGTCTCTGAAGTTCGTCTCCCCTTTCACCAATGGCAGCTAGAATCTCCACTTAGTTCTTTCACCTTTCAGAGGCTGCTTTATTTTCTTCCTGTGTCCGGTAGCCTCTCCCTCGAACCTACACACCCTAAATGGGTCAAATATTTGGTGAACCTCATGTGTAAGTTTAGGGGCTCCCTTCCTTCAAGGATTCCCCCTTAGCCCCTGGATTTCTCTCCTCAATGCTGTCCCCAAACATTTCAAGCCAGTACAATTGTGGTTTTCTGCCATGTCCATTTTTGTACAGATTTGGAGATCCTAAGCAAAAAGCATGTAACATGCATGCAGTAGACTCCTCTCCAGAGTTTGTTCCTCTGTGTCCTTTGATGTCTTTCCAGGGTTTATAATTGTCATCTCTGAAGAGTTAGTTAAACCAAGTGACTTTACTGTTACCCGTAGCCAGCAGCTCCCACCATGCATGTTTTCCCACAGTACAGTGGCAACCTTTATTTACAGTTCTGCAATTTCAGTTTTTTTGGTGGTCAACTAAAATCCCAAAGTATTAAATGGAGAGTTCCAGAAATGAATTATTCCTAAGTTTTAAATTGTATGCCATTCTAAACAGTGGGATGAAATCTTGTTTTGTCTCATTCTGTCCTACCCAGGGAAGGAAGCATTCACTTTGCCCAGTGTATCCACACTGTATACACTACCCACCCATTAGTCACTTAGTAGCCCTCTAGGTTATCAAATTGACTCTCATGGTACCACAGTGATCGTGTTCAAATAGCCCTTATTTTACTTAATAATGGTCCCCAAACATAAAGAGTAGTGATGCTGGCAATTTAAATATGCCAAGGAGAACTTGTAAAGTGTTTCTTTTATGTGAAAGGATATAAGTTCTAAATGTAGTGAAGAAAGAAATAAATCATATGCTAAGTTTGTTAAGATCTATGGTAGGAAAAAAATCTATCCATAAAATACTGAAAAATGAAATTCATGCTAGTTTTGCTGTTGCACCTCACACTTCAAAAGTCATGGCCACAGCTTGTGATCAGCACCTAGTTAAGACAGAAACGGAATAAATGCATGTATGCATGAGAAGGCGTGCACCACAATGATGTTTTGGTGAACAGCAGGTGACAGACAATGGTGGGCCCAGAAGATTCTAAAATGAAGCCAAAAGATTCCCATCACCTGGTGATGTCTCAGCCACTGTAAAATAGTGACCAAGGCATTCCTCACACATTTGTGGTGACTGTGGAAACAGACCTACTGTGCTGCCAGTCATGTGGAAGTAGAGTACATACAATTATGTCCTGTACCCAACCCAAGATAGTGATAATAAGTGCTATGTTACTGATTTCTATGTCTATAATACTCTAATTTTTTACTGTTGATTGACTTATAACACTGTTATTCCAGACAGCGTTCCTTCTACTTCTGTTGTTTGAAGTGTACATAAAGTGGTACGCGGGCTCTGATGGCTGTCGGCTCACAGCCTGAGCTTCCTTCCTCTCTGGGTTGTATCAGGGGGATGGACGCAGACATCCAAGGGCACCGTATGAGGTTGGCACAGCAATCAGACGCCTCACACAGCACCTTTCAGAACACACCATGGTCAACACGGACTGGGTAAGAAAAGGCATGGTCCAGAGAAGGGTTCCGGGCCAACATGCGTCCAGCCTTCCGCGGGGGCTTGGACTCTCTCCCTTGTGAATTGGGGGACGACTGTATGATGCTTACCCGGTTCGTGTGGCTCAAGACTGTTGATGTTGGAGCATGTGACCTCAAGAGGAGACGCTCCTAGTCTTCACTGATGGAGGGAACACAAAGGTGGCTTCCTGCCATCAGCCATCAGAGCCCGCCGGCCTCGGCACCTCTGGGTAGAGTTGTCAGTGACCTCTGAGGAGCATGGACTCTACGAAAGGACACGCACAGTCCCACCTGGACCAGACCTTTCCCCCAATCCCTTTGAAAACTAGAGATTTTGTGTTTTCCTCTAAGGAAAGAAATGATAGAAATCACACATCCAACCAGCATTATTATCACAGCCACCCCCCGCCCAAATTCTCCCTAAGCCGCCTACACACACTTCCAGGTCACACTCCTCCAGAAGCTAATGGCGTAGTGATAACCTGACAGCAGACGCACATGGGGGTGCTGGGGAGTCACATGGAGAGAACTCAAAGTCCAGTCAAGCCATCTCTCAGCTGTGTGACCTGAGAAAAATGTCAACCTCTCTAGTCATTTCTACAATGGCAAGAACAGTGTCCACTGTAGGGTGGTTAAGAACAGCAGCACGTAATGATGGCCACCAGAGACCTCCAAGAGTTCTGCTTCCTGCTCAGCTCCTTGTGCCTCCCATCCACGGAGGGCTCTGCAGTCCACCACTTGACGGTCAGTCAAGGGACTTTCCGTATCAGCAGTGAGAACGTCTCCAAGTGTATCCAGAGCTGCTCGTGGGTGACACCGTGTTTCCCTGCGTACTCAGCCCCTACCCAGAGACACCTGGGGGTGGCATTTTCAGTTCGGAACCCCGGAAGGCTCCATCAATCTGTACCCAGGATGGCCTCCGAGGAGGATCCAGCTCCTTTGAGACATCCCAGAGGAGAGAGGAAAATCCTCCCGTCGGAGCCTCCGACCCTCCCTTCCTGGGCCACTGCATCAGGGCTGAAGGATGCCCTTCCTAAGAGGAAGTCCACTCTGACCTTGCTGTGCCGCCCAGAACTGGACAGCAGCTCCCGGATGACCTGGAGCAGCCCACACCTTTCAAGCGTAGCTTCCACACAGGCCAGCCTTGTGGGACCACTTCAGTGCCCACTGGAAAGGCATCTGGGAAAGTCAAGCAGGTGTTGAAACTTGGTTTGTGCCAGAGCATTGCAATGTTCTCTTCTTATCGCGGCACACTGCCTGGAGCGCCAGAGCTGTGCACAGCCACCAGAGGAGAGGTGGCCCTGAGGCTCCAATTACTCACCACTCAAGAGCCATGTCAGCGTCACCGCCGGAAGGAAGGGACAGGGCACAAAGGGCGGAGAGCTTCAGTCTGTCTTGACAGGACTCCAGCTGCTCCACCTGGCACCCCATCTACAAACCACACCGTCACAGAGTCTGCAGGGACTTGCTTCCAGCAGTGAGCCTCCCCCAGCACCGCCCAAGGGGGAGACTTGTGTTCAGCGCATAGAGCCCCAAATCCGCTGTTCGCCGTGAGCATAGGTGCGCCGTAGGGAATGTGAGTTGTGCCCTGAAGCCCCTCCCCGCTCACAGCCACCTCCATGCATGGTTGAGTGTCTGGCGCTACCAAAAGAGCAGAGAATGAGACAGAGCCTGACCCTGCCTTGGGGTGACACTCCAGTGGGGAGAGGCAGACGATAACGCCTGGGCCCGGTGGTGTTAAGTGCCAGGGAAGAGAGCCCAGGGCAGAGGAGGAGGAGAGCCAGGGTCAGGGATTCTTGGATGCAGAGAGCCTGGCGAAGCCCTCCCGCAAACGGAGAGTTGGGCGGGCACCTGAGGCCATGCAGACCCTCAAGGGGAGGGCAGCAGGAGGGGCAGCAGCCGAGGGACCTGTCTGGTGCAGGAGCATCCTTGTTTGGTTTGAGGGACAGCGTGGGAGAGGGAGGCAGGATCACAGTGGGCACAGGGCAGGGAAACGGGAGAGAAGCCCAGGAGGTTGACGAGACAAATCTCCTCGGGCCCTGCCCTGGGCATGCTGGACCGTGGAGTGGCCGGCTTCTGGTCTCTCTCTCCTCCCATCCGTCCTCTACACAGGTGCTGGGTTGAGCTCCCTAACATGACCCGACTCCTCCCCAGATGGCCCCCTCCAAGGCTCCCATCAAGGTCAAGCTCTTGCTTTGGAAGGTGGACCACGAGTTCGGGCCACCTCCTGGAGTCCAGGAAAACCAAGCGGAGTGGACTTGCCCTCGCAGCAGGGAGCTCCTCCCTCCCAGCTGTTTCTCACGGGGCCTCCCTGCCTGGCAGAGGACATGGAGTTGATTCAGACAGTAACAAAGAGTCAGGACCACGGTGGCCATTGGAGATCAGTCACGGGGCTGGAACCCGTGACAAGGAGAACCCTATCTACAGTTGATAAGAGGAACCCCCAAGATGTCCGTAAGGACGCTCTGTGGGCCTGGAAACAGGGCAAGAGGAAGCAGACGCCCTGGCCACCGGACCTGGTTAATTCTGCCAGATGTCACTTCTTAGGACAGAAACCAGCATCGACCGAGAGAAGGCTGTTCACAGAACACCCGCTTTGTCGCGCGAAGCACAGAATGTTCTAACACATTTTCTGTAGCCCTCACCACGCACATTTCCTGGGTGAGGAGGCAGGTTACACGCGTTGGAGGAGTCAGAGCAGAACCCAAGCCCCAGGGTGTGCAGGCCCCTGCACCTTCCAGAACCAGTCAGGGAGGCCACCACAGCACTGCACACTGGAAGACCAGGGGCCTCTCCACCTACACACACACACACACACACACACACACACACACACACACACTCACACACACTCAGAGAGGCAGCCCAGGCAGGGCTTGGAGAACGGCCCGTCCACCCGTCTCAGTTCCTGTACCAACACTGGTCAACTCGCAGCTCTCTGTGTCTTGGTTGCCGGTCTGTAAAAGTGGGTTGTTCTTAACCCATCTACGCCCTAGGCATGAAGGGTTGGGAGTCAAGGACCACGTGGGTGCTTAGGAAGAGCCGGGCTGGAGCAAGACTGCAGAGCACACACACACACACACACACACACCTCCCTGGGGCCCACCTTGCAGCCCCAAGAGCACCAGCCCCAGGGCTGAGAGGCAGCCAGGCAACCCGGGGTCGGGGGGCTATGGGGGGCCCTTGATCAGGATGACTCGCCCTGTTTTGCGTTTGCCTTGGGAGGAGAGGTGCGTTCCAAGCAGCCCACCCCTGCGGCCCTCGGCACAACTTCATTAAAAGCCTTCCCCTCCCCTCTTGCTGGCTCTCCCGCTGCTCACCGCCACGGTCCAGGAGGGCCACTGAGGTCACCTCGGCTTCAGTTCATTTCCTCCTCACCGCACACCCTGAGTCCCAAACCTAAGAGCCCTTACTCTTCCGAGGTGCGGCAGCCCAGCGGGTTTATCGCGGCCATAACTCTCCCGAATAGCGGCTGGAGGCTGCGCTCCTAGTGCAAGCTCGTGCCACGGCGAACACGGCACCGGCTGTAAATTTCTACAGGCACTTATTTAGTGCCTACTGTGAGTGTCACGCAACACCACTGTCACGGCGTCCCTGTGGACACACCTTGCTGTTATCCTGGGGAGGAAGCTGCTTCCTTCTATCCTCGCCCAGGAGGGACCGTCCCCTCTCCCTACTGACCCAGCCTCGCTGCCTCTCTGCTCCTCTCCCTCATCTGCACTGACCCCCCTCCAGCCCCTCCGGCTCCGTCTTCACACACACAGGTCCGCCGTCAGCACCTCTTGTTCTACAATTTCTCCTGGTTTTGAAACACTCCCGTTTGCTGCTTCCCTCCACGCCTGTCTGGTGTTTCTGAATCTCCAGGTGTTTCCTCCTTCCCAGAACCCTTGGCTTCTTTCAGCCCTCCGTCCGTCCGTCTGTCCAAAAAACCTGGACACCCTCCTCGGCCCTGCCCACCTCTAAGTCCATCCAAGAACAAATATCTCCACATTGCAAGCCCACACCTCCATCGAGGCAGCCCCAGGCTCCATGACAGGTGGCCTTGCAACCACAGAGTGACACATATGTCACCGACAGGTGTCTGATCCAACCCGAATGCAGGACTTGCAGATGGGGAAGAAATCCGCTCCTGTCCCGGCTGCGGACGTGCGTGGCGATTCTGCCTTGGGAGAAACACCAGGCCGGGTCTGGGCACCCAGATGGCCAGCTCATTCTCTGTTCTGCACAGGGTTTCAATCCAGCTGGTTTCAAGTGGGTTTGTACATTGTCCTTGTCACTGCCAAGCCACCACGGGGCTCTTCAGCACACACAATAGGTGTCGGGCAGGTTTCTGCCACGCGGGTGCCTGCAACCCTCCCCGTCATTTCCTTCGGCTTATTTTTCTGTGGGCCACAAAGAATTTCCGAGTCCACCGTGGTCTTTGTCGTCATTATTGGTTGCAGAGCATGGAAGAGGGCAGACAGTACAGCTGGTCCATACGCCTCTCCTGTCCGAGATTTATTTTCTAGAATTTTTTTTTTTTTTGTAATTTGTCAAAAGAGCTCAGGAAAAACTAATTGCTTCCTTTTCTTTTTCAGCTAAGCATGAAGCTGGACACAAGGTGGCTGGGCAACCTGCTTCGGCAGGGTGGTTTGGTGTTTCAGCCCGAGGTGACTGGTGAGTCTCTCAGGTCTTTGCATTTGTCTTTGGAAAACTATGAGCCTCACTCCCAGAGTGCAGGCACCTCAGGTGGTCACCGGGACCCTGGTCTGGAGCACTGGGTGCCCAGCGGGTGTGGACGCTCTGGTGAATACTCAGTGGTGTTAGGATCCCGTCCTCCTGTGCTCCCAGGAGGGGCCGCCCTGAGCCATGGAAACAGACAGCGCGGACCCCTGACAGCTAAAGGAAGGCTGTTATCACCCTGCTCCCGCTGCATGTCCACCCAGTCTACCTGGAGATCCTGTTCATTCCAGAGGCTCAGAGTCCTGGGGGTCACAAGGGGCCACCTTAGCCACAGGAAGGGAATCTGGGGGCTCATTCCAGCCCGCTTCTGGGGGCCAGTGACTATCCCACCCTGTGCCCATCGTCAGGACAAGCGCACCATAACTGTCCCTCTGCATTGTCAGGGCTGTTCCTGCATCTCCGCCAGCCAGCTGGGCTCCTGACCACACCCGTTCCAATCCTCAGGGTCTTGGCTTCCAGTCTGTCCCCCGTCAGTGTGTGGAAAACTCACACCTACTCCCAGGTCACACCTACACAGGGATGAAAACAGCGTCTCCATATCAGATTGAGAAAGTAGGAGAAGGGGAGGAAAGAGAGGGCAGGAGACGGAGGAGGAGGCGCCCGAGCACACAGCCAGGCCTGGACCCTCCCACACCTGCCCAGCTCTCCACCTGAGGGTTTTCCTGGAAACAGGGGCCTGTTCCCAGATCCTCTCTGGGGCCATTGGACCTGCCAAAGAATTGACCCCCCGGGGGAAGTGGGGTTGGTGAACGTGCATCCCAGCTGCTGGCCCCTCGTTGGAGCAATTTGGAAAGATGCACTGACCATCCCAGAGGGCTCAGAGGATGGAGCTGAGGGTGTGGGCCCCAAACACGCCCAGAGCCAGCTGTCCCTCCTGACACCTCCTTTCCCCAGGACCCTAACACGGCTTCCTGGAACCACTGTCCCCCAAAAATACTTCTTCTCTGTCCCCTTAGTCTCCAGGCCAAGGCCACCCACTGAAGCCCCTAACTGAAACAGGGTGGGACAGAGAAGAGGGATCCCCTCCCACATTCCCATGGCCACAGAAGCTCCTGTGAGTGCAGGAGACACCCCAGCACCCCGAGGATGACTGTCAATCTTTCTGGAGTCCTCTGCCCCAGGACCCAGGTATAAAGCGCCAGCAGGGTGCAGCCTGGAAGTCCAGCCTCGATGTGTGGAAGGCCCTGACCCTGACCTCTAGTCCTGCCTCAGCTCCCCTCTGACCCGGCCCCTCCCCAGCCCTCCAGGGTGAGCCCAGCCATGGACGTCGGGTTGTCATTCCCATCCCAAGGCCAGTACTCTCATGTTGCATGGCCATTGATCCCGTGGCACATTTACAAGCCCAGGCCCTGGGCTTGCAAGTACCAAGCTGAGCCCAGGATCCCCAGGGAAGAATTCTCTAGCAGGATGATCCTTAAAGTCTGGAATCCAAGCTTCTCACGAAAGCTCAGAGAGCCATGCAAAGCTTTAGAGCCATGGCGGGGCTGACGATTTGAAAGATTCATTCTTCTCGGAACAGTGGAGAGGAGCGGTGCTGTCCGTCCGCCCTGACCCTCCAGCCAAGCCTGGAGCTGAGCATGAGACTCCCAGGGAGGAATTCTAGGAGTCGGGAGGCCTGTTTCCCATTCCGGTTCTCAGTGAGGCATCTGTGCAAATCGGGACCTGGCTCAGCATCTCCCTGGACCTCATTTTCCTCATCCTCAAAAGGAGGGGCTGCATCAGATGATCTCTGAGGTCCCTTCCAGTTGCACGGCTTTTATAAAGAAAAAAATCCTTTCGTGAAGACTCTGAGACATCATAAAAAGCCTGTCCAAGGCAGACCCTGCGCCTCCTCTAGGAACATTTCAGGGCCATGGAGAATGTCAATCAGAGCGAAAGTGGTAGCAGGCTGTGTCCCAGGGAGACCAGGCTGGAGCATCAGGACCCGAGGGTGGAGGCAGAACTCGTGTCCACCCAGATCCTCTCCCCTGAATCTTTGAACTATGATCAGACATCTTCTGTGAAACAGGCCTCAGGCCAGCATCCAGGGATCCAGGGACATGGTGCTGTGCTCTTATTGATGTGGAAATCAGGGAAGTTCCCCAGCCATGGTTCCCTCCCCTTGGGGTGGGAGAGACACGGTGCACCCATTCTGGAGAGGCAGAAACAGTCCCCGGCTGAAGGGAAGAGGCATCGGAACAGGAGCCTGGGCGCACAGAGTATCTGAAAAGAATCAATAGATTAAAAGCCACGAGCTACTTCATCAGGGCCCCAAAGGCAAGCCACAGATATGGAAGCTGAAATGTGTTGAAAGTCCAGCTGGAAACCAGGAAGGCTCTTGTCCCACCAAGCCGCTCAGAGCCCAGCAAGGCGGCCACCTCCGCTCCTGTGGCTTTTTCTAATGGATGTGGCCTTTGGATCCAGCCTTCCAGGACCCTCGGCGGGTGGGACCACCACCTGCCTGTGAGAGAGCTCAGGAGAAGCCTCGAGTGTTAAAACCAGCTCTTGCCTGGCCTCTGTCCCTACCCAGACTTCCAACAGCGGGTCCCCGGGCAGTGCGCCACAAGAGCTCCTGAGCTTGAAGGAGTGCCCGTCACCTGCCACCTAAGGACAGATCCCAAGTCAGCAGGCGGCGTGGAGGCCAGCGTCCTAGCTGACAGCTGTTAGACCCTGGCGACTGAGCCAGTTCCATCTTGGCAGGCGCAGGGACCGAAAGCTGGGAGAGACGCTAGCGATCAGTCCAGCTCATTTATTTTTTGGTGGGCAAACACAAAAGGTCAAAAGTGGGAAGTCGTGTTGTGGGCAAGAGAACAGGCCATCTGGCACCAGCTAAAACCCACGTGGGGCCGGCTGGGATCATCAGCCCCTGCAAGAGCCCAGGGAGCCATCTTGGAAGTGCCCAATAAGAAGCCACCAATAAGAAGTTCTTGCACCAACCCTCTGGGTGCAGATCTGCTAAGCACAGGAAGGGTGCTGGCTGGAACGCAGAGAGTGACCTGGATCTCAGCCGGGGAGAGAAGGGAGGAGCCCTGCCCGGTGGGTGTGGCCATGTAAGAGCCAATGACAAAGGCAGTGGACTTAGTCCCTTAGACACCACGCCCACTGCCCGGCGGGATGACTGTATTTCTCTGTGATTCCAGTGAGTAATGTAGCCCAGAAGAGTCTTGGACATCCCCCACCCACTGCACTCCCATTTAAGAGTCCCTCGTGATAGCTACCAGGTCACTTAGATCCATGGGTCCACAAGGAAAAGGGTGACAGACAACGGATTGAGGGACAGTTACAACTTGCCTATAAAACCACTCTGTTCCACCTGTCTCCAAGATGTGGGTGTGGCAGAGTCTTGAAGATGAGAGTCACGAAACTGACTTCTTAGCTAGGATTAGGCCTGGTTGCGTATAACACAGCAGCCAAGCTAACAGTGGCTTAACCAAGATGGCAGCTTCTGTCTCCTCTTAGGTAAAAGAATTGCAGAGGTAAGTGGTCCAAGGCTGGCAAATCCACAGAGGTCAGAACTCAGATGCTGTCTGCCTTTTTGCTTCTGCCAGCCTAGCACAGAATTGCCATTACAAGGTCTCAACGTGGCCCACAGTGGCTGCTGAAGTTCCAGTCATCACCTTCCGGGCAGCAGGGAGGCACACAGTGGGAAGGGCAGCTCCTAGTTGAGCCTGCTTGCCGGTAGACGTTCACCCAGAAGTTCCACTGGACATGGTCTTCCGCATCTCATGGATAGAATTTGCCAAGTTGCTTAGAAAACCAGAACACAGGGTCTTGTGGTTGGTCTTGTTATCTCCCCACTACAGCAAGGATTCTCTCTAAGGAGGAAAAGGGTCACACTGGCTACAGCCACAGCTTCTGCCCTCCGAGGTCCGCTCTTCTCTGAGCTCTGGCTGTGCAATGGAGACCTCAGTTCCCCGCATCTGTGAGATGAAGACAGTCAGCCCAGACTCCTTCCCTGGCTCAGAGAAAGCCATGGTAAGGGAGTCAATTAAACCAGAAAGAAGAGACGCCTAACTCTGGGAAGGAAGGTGGTCTGGTGGGGGGCCTGGCCGCCGCTGATGCCAGTGTCCCGGGGAGCTGGCTAATTATGGGCTCCCTGCCACGGAGCCTTTTGAAATCCAAGAATTCTTTTGAAATGTGACTAATTACCCCCCACCTGGCTTTAAGACTGGATTTTATGTATGAGGCTTGCTCCAAACCAGCCTCACCTGCCCGCTGCTGCCCTGCCCAAGTGGACTAAGCTCAGGGTGAGGAAGGGACAAGGGCCCGATGGCAAATGAAAAGCAGAAAACCCACCCATCTCTCACCCATCTCTGCGCGCAGTAGGACTCCTCCTCGGCTGCCCAGGGCCTGGACTGCTGAGGAGGAGTCAGGTGAGGCCCAGGCCTGCTCCTTCCCTCCTCCCTGGCGCCTGGCAGGGAGTCGAGAGCTGGACCAGGCCGGGAGGAGCCAGGCTGCGGTTGTGTGGGAGCTCCGGGGAGCCATTCTCTAACAGCGCCCTGATGCTCCTTCTCCTGGGCACCCGAATCTGCAGACAGTGAGGAGGAAATGCCACTGTCACTAGGGAGGAGGGGCAGGTCAAGGACAGGAGTAAGAAGTGGCAGATGACCACACAAGGCTCTGGTTTAGAAGGCGAATCCAGCCTCCGAGACCAGCACCCGACACAGGGCCTCATTCTGCCAAGGCGGAAGGTGCACCAAGGAGAGAGGACAGGTGGCACAAAGGGCAGGAAGCGGGGACAAGGACAGCGGCCTGACTCCAGGCAGCGAGGAGCCCGGCTCTGTCTGCAAGCCCTGGGAGGGATGAGGGACCCCCACTAAATGACAGTGTGTGACGACTGCACCTCTGCATCCCACAGAAGCCCAGTGTGGACCACGCGTAGGTTACCTAGGATGGCAGAGAAACCCGGCGGGGACGCGCAGGGACGTGCAGGGACGCGCAGGGACTCGCAGGGACTCCATTACCTGTTGTGAAGCTTCTCAGCAACCACAGCCTCCTGGGGGGGATATATTTGAAAGGTCTTGTAGGGTGGATAGGAGTTCACTGGGTGGACCAGGAAGAAAGAGTACCCTGATCAGAGGAACACCGTGTGCCACCCTGGGAAATGGCCAGGGGTTCAGGACCCTGCAGTGGGTGGGCCTCGGGATGCGGATGTGCGTGTGAGCGAGGGACCTGGAAAAAGGCTGGAGAAGTGGCTAGTGCGCGTCCTGGGAAACTCCAAGCCGTCCAAAGGTAACCTGGAGCCACGGAAGGTGTTAGCAAAGGAGCAGCCCCATCAGAAGCACATTTCAGAGCAAGTGTCCTGGGTGCGAAACGGAAAATGGACTCAAGGTGAAGCTTTTTGGCAGAAAGACAAATTGAAGGGCCACCATCCTGCTCTGGAGAGAAGCAGTAAGATTCTGACTCACTGCAGGGACAAAGGGCCAGCAGAGGGGTATGGCCAAGACTGGGGGGCTGCCGAGGGGTCTCGGGTGACCCTCAGGTGTGTGGCCCGGGTGGATGGTCACACTGCTAGCTGTGAGAAATACAGAAGGATGCGTTTGCTTTCTGACATTTCAGTTTTGCAGTGACAGAGGGACCTTCAAGGAGAGAGGTGGGAAGCGACTGGCCATGTGGCCCAGGAGTCGTCCACTATGTAGCTCGTCCATGTCGACCTGTCATTTACTTTGGCCTGTTGTCTTTTCTCGGGCCTCCAGGAATCTGGTCACATCCAGAGGAGCATAAGTGAGTCACTGGGGGAGGGCAGATGACCCCTGGGGTGGCAAGGGAGGGTGACGGGGAATCCCTATGGAGGGCCCCTCCCCCACTGGTGAGAGCCAGCTCTGTAGGCCAAGTGACATGCCCATGCGCAGGACAGAAACCTCTCCTGGTGCTGCTCACAAGGAAAACAAGATTCTGAGAGGCCAAGGGCCTCCCTACGGGGCCTCCACCCCTTCTTTGCTAGATGGCTTCAGAAAGCGCAGATCACAAGTGCCAAGAGAGGGAGGGTCAGGACAGCAGCAAGGAATCAGCCTTGCTGACACAAGGGCAGGGAAGGGGCTGGAACCAGGGGAGGCAGGGGACGTCACACCTGGGCCCCGGCAGGCTACACCCACGGACATGTGGCTGAGCCCTCTGGGGCCACCCTGCGAGCTCCGTCAGTGTCACAGGGACACAGGTTGTCAGGGCTTGCTCCTGTCTGTTGATGGCCACCCCCTCCCAGCTGCACCCACTGTCCTCCGAGAGCCAGCTCTCCTTGGCCCCCCTGGGGACAGACCTCCCCTCTCCAGTGTGTCTGTGGGGGATGGGATTGGCCTCGTCCGAC
The DNA here is from genome assembly GCF_964194105.1 of Spermophilus citellus. NCBI lineage: Eukaryota > Metazoa > Chordata > Mammalia > Rodentia > Sciuridae > Spermophilus > Spermophilus citellus. The sequence goes on from NC_138199.1 coordinate 71,509,709, forward strand.
TTGCTGCCTGAGACCTCCCGGAAATTGCCAGGCTGTTTGTCCCCGTCTGCAGCCAGGACCCTGATCCAGAGATAAGCTCACTTCAAGGGACACTGGCAAAGTCAAGAGGCTGCTGTGACCCAGGCTCAGGGCTCAAGGACCAGACAGTGCTTCTCCAAGGGGCAGCCGCTGAGTCTCAGCCTGAAACTCGACATTCAGGACCTGCGACCGCTCCCAGCTAAGACCAGGGAGCAGGTGCTGGCCATCTGGCCCCTTCAGAGTGACAGTGTGTGGGGTGGGAGCATGGAGGCCTCTGGCGAAGGAAAGAGGAGACAGGAAAGAGGAGACGGGAAGGCGGGGACCAGTCCCTCCTGGCAGTGTCTCCTTCGCCATGGCAGAGACCACGGACCAATTATTCCATCAAGTTGGATATTAGAGAATCCAACTTCATTAGCGCTTCAAGGCGCATGAAACGTTAATCATGGAACCTTGATATTCTGCAGGAGAGACTCACTCTGGGAAGAAAAAAAAACACACTTTCATTTTCCTTTGAGGTTAATAGAAGGCTAATTTGAAAGCATTCGGTTAATGAGAAAGCTAAAAATACCTGCAGTACCATCACAGGCCGCAGTCCGGGCCCCGTGACTCCAGCCTCCCCAGGGCAGATGCAGGCTCAGGGGGGGAGGACGCACGAGGATGGAGGGCCACGTGTGTGCCCCAGAAGAGCAGGGTGCGGCTCTCCAGAGGGGCCGGGTTGGCAGAGGCAGAGCATCAGAGGCGAGGACCTGGGAGGTGCTCTTGTCTCTCTGCACAGCGGGTAGGTTTCCCTGCCCAGGAACAGCCAGTAGGAAGACGCTCTCTGGGTGGAGTGGAGGACTGGTTCCCAGGTGATCACAGCAGCTCAGCAGTGGCTGAGAGCCCTTAGGCCAAGAGAGGCCCAGAGCTGGGGGGACTGAGAAGGTGCGCTCTGACCCAAGTTCTGGGAGCTGTTAAGATGGGAAGAGGATTGGGCGTGGTGACACCCAATAGCTTGGGAGGCTGAGGCAGGAGAATCGCAAGTTCAAAGCCAGCCTCAGCAATTTATAGTGAGTCCCTAAACAACTTAGGGAGACCCTGTCTTAATATAAAAAATAAGAAGTGCTGAGGACGTGGTTCAGTGGTGAAGGGCCACAGGGTTCAACCCCCAGGACCAAGATAAAAGGAGGGAGGAAGGAAAGGCCCACACATCTTGGGGAAAATGATCAGGGAATCAGGAGGGGCCGGGTCCCCCACCATGGCCTAGAGGTGCAGCACCCAGCTGGCTGAAGAGCGCAGGGGGCACTGGCTGCCTCTCGCTGGTGCGGGTGACACTCTTACTTCTCCTATTTCAGGATGCCTCCCGCAGATGCCTTGGTGTCGGGCTGGCCTCCCCCTCCTCTGCCTTCCCCTCCAAACCGGATCCAGCCAGGAATGGCAGGGGAGGCCCCAGGCCCAAGGGACTCCTCTTCCCAGCCTCCAAGATTAGAAAACTCAGGCTCATTCCTTAATCCACTCCTAGCATTTATGAAAAGCCTACTGTGTGCCAGACACGGCCCACCAGCCCTGCTGGGGAAAGGACAGACGCAGCTCACAGAGAGACAGGCACAGGCAGGTGAACCCATGTCACCTGGATGGGGGGGCCTTCACTTGGTAGAGAGCAGCTGCAAAATGGTCTCCTGTGTCCCTGTCACTGCCCCTAACTACATTCTGTCCCACCTTGCCCCTCCCTTAGAGACATTTGGCCAAATTATGCCCATTTCCCGCCGTGCCCAGCTATTAGAGCTCTCAGTCCAATGTTTAGTCTGGCTCCTTTGAGAACTTCCATCTCCACCAAAGTCAAAGCTCGGCTCCCTCCCCAACCCGTCCTCAGCGGGCTGGGTTTCAGGATGGGGTGGAGGTCTGGGCCATCCTCCGCCCCTGGTCAGCGCTGGTTCTCCAGTGATGGGGCACCGGGAGGCCTCTGGGGACTGTCCTCTGGCAGGTGCCTCTCTGACTCTGACCAGACGTCCCTGGTCCCACTGATAGAGTGACAGTCATGTGGACCCCCAGGTCCCCACAGCCCCATTCCTTGACCTGAGGTCTCCTCCCCTCCTCCTCCAGCCGCGCCTCGAGCCCCTCACCCATGCAGAGTCCCCCCTGGGGGAGAATCTGCAGAATGGCCACAGCCCAGCTCCCCTCCTCGGCCGGCTGCCTTCAAGGCAGGGGACACGTGGGTTTCCTTTCCTAGACTCAGCTTCTGCAGCTGACCTGCCCCACCCTTGTGAGGAGCAGGGAGTGGTCAAAAGTCGGGTGCTCCTGACCCATGGGTGGGGAGTCCTCTGTCCTCTTCCTGGAAAAGGGGAGAAGAGCTCTTCACTCTGACGAGGCCACTTTCCCCACCCTTTGGTGGACCTGAGCGAGGGGACAAGAGTGAGGATCACAACAGTGGGCTTGGACCGGCACCTGTCCCCCTCCTCTACTCACCCACTTGGTCCTCACGACACCCTGTTGACGCCCTTATTTCAGAGGAGGAAGCTGAGACACGGGGGGGCGGGCGGACGGCTCCCCCGAGATCAGACAGGAAGTGCAGGGCTGGCTCTGCGGCCCACACCTGCGGCCACTCCTGAGCAGCTCCCTGAGCCCTGTGGGTGTGTGTGTGTGGGGGGGGGGTGGGCAGCTCCTCAAACCTGATGCAGGTCCCCCCTCAGCCCTGCTGTTGGGCTCAGATGGAGAGGGAGTGCCCTGAGTCGGAGCAGGGACAAGTCACCTGTGCCAGGCTGAGAACTGCAGGGGAGGGTCAGAGGTCGAGGCCTGCAGCAGGGACACTGGGCGGGGAGGAAGGGCTGCAGCCCAGAGTGAGGAGGACAGGGCCCTGGGCAGCGCAGCCCTGCAGGGACAGAGGCCAAGTCGAGGATGAGCCGCGGAGTCCAGGGCATTTTACGCAGAGAGGACAGACCCTGAAGACCAGGCCCGGGGGAAGGGGTCAACCAGGATGCCCCGGGCTCACAGTAACTGCATCTGCGGGCACCTGAGCCCTGGCCTGGCTTCCTGCCCTCCTGGCAGCTCAGAGTCTTTCAGGGAGTGCAGGGGACATCTGAAGGAGCCTGGGGCGGGGGGCTTGCCCCAAGTTTGGGAGCCTCCTGAAAGGTGGACTTGTGCAGCAGCCCCAGGCCAGCAGGGGACAGGCTCAGGGGGCAGAGCTTCCTGCCTGGCCCCTCCCCGGGGCCCGCAGGCAGCGCTCTGGAATCCCGAGCGTCTGGGGAACACACGGCGCTATGGAACATAACCCTGTAATGTGCGACTAATGTTCTGTGGACAGTTACACAGCAGCGTCACCGCGGACCTGGTGACAGAGGGCGGAAAGCCGCCCCTCCCTGCCTGTCTCCCAGGAAGACAGGAGGGGCCCTGGCCAGCCCCCAGCCACCTGGAGGGGCCCACCTTCCCAGGAGCCCAGGGGTGAGCCCAGGAACCTGTGCTGAGACGCAGGCGCCAGCAGCCACAGGCACTCCTGGGTTCTCTTCTGCTCTGCCTCTCCCAGTGGCCTCCGTTCTCGGAATGCTCAGCAGACTCCGTCCTGTCTAGCCCTCGCACACTGCGGGAAAGGTGTTTCTCTCCACCATATGACGGAAGAAACACGCCCACAGGAGCAGCCACACATCCGTCTAGAAATGCTAACTCCTCTCTGACTCACTCCCAAGCTTTCCGTCACTCTGTCAGGACAGGAGGCGAGTCACCGGGCAGAAGGCTGGGCGCAGGGCTTCGATACTGGGCCTCTCCAACAGGACCTGGGCTTGTGTACAGAGATGTATCCCAAGGACTGGCTCCCAAGATTATGGAGGTGGCAAGTCCGAAATCTGCAGGGTGGGTCTCGGGGCTAGGGACCCAGGCAGGGGCGCCCTCTGAGTTCCCAGGCTGCACCGACAGAATTCCCCTTGTTCTGGGCAGTCACTCTTTCTTCTCTCCGGGCTTTCAGCTGATGGGATGAGGCCCACCATCCTGTGGAGGGTCATCTGCTTTGCTCACAGTCCACTGATGTGTTAATCTCACCCAAAACCGCACCTCCCCCCAAACAGCCAGAATGATATTTGACCAGAAATCTAGGCACTGTGGCCCAGCTGAACTGACATAGAATTAACCATGACAAAGGCAAACCACCCCCGGGGCAGCTGTTCTGGATAGAGGGCCACCTCCTGCCATCAGCACCGGGGGGTCTTTATCGTAGCCTGTGTAGGTGCAAGGTGCGTTCATGGCAACTCAGGGGCTCGTGAGTGAACATGTGACATGCACACAACTATAAAGGGGACCAGTGGCCCAGGTTAGGCCCCTGTAGGGAGAGCCAAGCTGTGGCCAGACCTGAGGACAGAAGGGCCACTCTGCTGACCTATTTAGGAACCAATGTATATGTGTGTGTGTGATGAGGGGGGTGGTGTCCAATAGAAAGAGGCAGCCAGAACCGGATTCAAATCCTGTTCCTGGCTCCTGGTCATAGCCCTCGGCAGAGCAGTGACCCTCCCCAAGACTCAGTGTCCTCAGTGAAGTGGGCATGATGACCCTGGCCGCCTGGGCTGCTGGGAGAAGGAAATGCAGTCATGGATGCGGAGCACCCGCCTGGACTCAGCCGCCAACGTGAGCCGCCTTCCCTTCCCTTCCCAGCCTCGCCGAGGAGAGGAGCACGTCGACACAGAGGAGAAACTTAATTCGGATTGGAAAAATGTGAATTCCAAGGCTTATTAAATTCATGATATTTTTACTTACCATGTACCCAGAAATATATTTAGCAAAGCAATTTACACCATCGCTGGCTGATGGATTGTGGTTTTCTAAGTTGGGTTTTAAGATGTAAATGGCTCCAATCAGGGCTGTGCTGGGAGGAAGAACACTTCCCCACCAGGTCCTGGTCCTGAGCCCCCAGGCCCCCCTGGGCAGCCTCCTAGGACGGACAGATTGCTCCGGGCTTCCATCCTCCCCCAGGGTCTGCTGGGCCCTGCCTTTCCCATGGAGTCTGCCTGGCTGGGAGAGGGATGGGCAGGGAGCCTGAGGCAGTGTAACAAGCCTGATAGCAACCATTTATCAAGTGCTTCCCCTGCCAGGAGCCGGCACCGGGCCACTGTTTACTCCCTGTCCTCCCTGCACCCGGGAGCTAACAGCCTTGGGCACCAGGCACATAGCTTAACACCTCTCCCTCCGGCTTGCTCTCTGCCTTGGTTTCCTCGTCTGCAAAGTGGAAATAATAATGGCTTATGTTGGAGAAGTGCTAAGCACAATTCCAGCAATTCAGCAAACAGCAGAATTGGCCGTCAGCAAGGCTGTGGGAAGGCAGATTACCTGCCCATGGCCCCACAGCCAGGAAGCAGGAGAACCAGGATTCAAAAGCAGCGGAGACTGGGGATAGGGAGGGCAGGCGCATGCATGCCCAGACCAGGCCTCCTTCAGCCCCCAGCGCGGTGGGGAGCAGCCTGGAGGTTAGACTAGACCTGCCCCAGCCCACGCACACCCGGGAAGCCCAGGCAGGGACCAGCTCACTCCTCCCGAGTGAGCTCCCCGGAAGGCCACTGCAACACTCCCAAAGCAGTGCCGTGCAGCCTCTGCTTGTCACTGTCCCCCCTCTGGAGTGCCCTTGCCTGGAACAAGGACTTGCAGCAGTAGGGCAGGCAGCTGGCCTTGAAATTTATTTACTGAAACAATTTGCTTATGAACGGGATTTCAGATGCAAAGCTGAACCCCCTCCCCACTCGGATGAAATCGTGAATTCCAGCCTTGTGAATCGCCCTGCACACACAGTGCCTGGCAGAGGAGCCTGAGGAAGGCTGGCGAGCCTCGGCACTGGAGAGAGGGGAGGGAGGCTGTGCTGGGTGGGCTATGTGGCTATGGCCATGTGGAAGGGACCCTGGCTGCCTGGCCCCGAGCCCTCTGGGAGAGGCTGAGAACCACCCAGAGAACCTTCCTAGGCCTCTGGTGAAGGTCCACCACAGGCCTTGCTGCTTCCTTCCAGAACTGCTCCCAGGACCCAAGGAAACCCTCCTTGTGCTTCAAAATGGCACTTCCACCAGGAAGTCACCCTGGATTTTCCCAAGTGGGAAACCTCCTCTCTCCACAATTTTATCACAACTGGGGACACCTCTGTAACTCATGGAGCCTGCAAACCAGAGGCTCCCACAGGCCAGAGACCACGTCTTGTCATTCCCGGCTTCTCCCCGTGTCTGCCTGGCAGTTGGGGTGCTTGCGGTAGACGACGGCTGCTCCAGAAACGCTGGCTGGCTTGGACAGAGACATGTCCTACGAGGGGGCCCTTAAAGGAATTCTGACTGGGGAATATATTTTGTTAAAAACAGATCTAAGTAAAATGAGGAATAAGTGGGAGGGAGGAGCACTGGTTAAGGGGTGTGGTGGAAGGTCCAAAGCCTGCCTGAGACCCTCCTCGACGGCTCCCACCCCTACCTGCAGGGCTGGCCTAGCAGGTGGGGGTTCCTCCACTGCACCACTGGGTTTCTCCTCTGCAGCTGGCCAGGGCAGGTGGCGGACACCTGGCAGGTGACCACAGCTTTGCAAGGGGCTGACTACTCCAGCCCTTGGGCACTGGGCTCTGGGCCTCCAGATGCCCCCAGACGTAAGTGGAGACACACCTGCTGGCACCCAGGAGGCACGGCTGTGGGGTGGGGGTCACAGGAACCTGGGCCCCCAATAATGAGGCTGCCCTTCACCCCGTCCCATTGCAAGTTCAGCTGCCCTAAAGTTACATTCCCTCCAGAAAAGACATGGGCTGTCCTTCCCAGACCCCGCAAGCATCAAATGTAATATGAGCAAAGAACACTGAAAACGTTACAGCAGTAATGAATGCTGACTGCAGAAAACCTGCAACAGGAAGAGAAGCGCACAAAACAAAGCTAAAATCACGTCCTCCACCACCAGAGGGAAACACTTGATATTTTGGCACATGAGCATGGAGAGGGGGGTGTGTGTGTGACGTATATGTCACTTATAAAACATGGAGAGGGCCACACTCCGCACACTCTGTGCCTTTCTCTCTCCCTTCATACAATATTCTGAACTTTTTTTCACAAACTAAAGCCTTCAGATCTTTCTAGTGGCTGACTCTCTCCTACTTGCATTTGGTCCTTCAGGGGCCAGAGTCTGACCATCCACACCCATGCACAGGAGAAGGCACCCAGCTAGTAAGAGAAAAGCAAGGGCACGCCCCACCCGGAGCCAACGGCTGACGCTTCTAAGAGGCCAAGCCACTCGCCGTTGATTGACTAGTCCAGGCTTCAGAAGGATGAAGGAGACCCTTCCATTTTAAGCTCCCAATGTCTACAAATGCCATCACCTCCCAGGACCTCCTGGGGAAGCCCACCTCCCCCAGGACTGGCATCCTATGGTTTTGGCCATCGCAGCCCCCAGCTAACCTGCTCCCACCCAGCCCAGGTCCCTTCCCTCTACCACTTTGATTCCTTCATCAGCTGCTGGCCTACACTCCTCCCCAGGCTTCCCGGAGCTGAGGCCCAGGTGGTCTCCTGTGGAGTCTGCCGGGATGGGACCGAGAGGCCTGGGGAAGGTGGGTGGTGGGGGGACATGGGGGGCAGACAGGGCAGACACTGAGGGCTAATGTGGAACGCAGCCGTCCGAGGTCAAGGGCTGGCAGCCTGCAGGGAGCTTTTGTGGCACAGCCACGCATTCGGAATCCACGAAACCTTCTAACCACTTTTGGCTAGAAGATCTTGTCTTCAGGAGACCTTGTCTCCCTGAGGGACATTTGGCCATGTCTGGAGACACTTTGGTTATCACCCCCCAGGGAGGAGTTGCTGCTAGCAAATGCATCAACTATTTGTCACTTTGGTTTGCACACCTGGAGGAGGCCACAATGTGGTAGGGACAGCCCTACCACAGAGAATGATGGGCCCCACGTGTGATATTAAGGCACTCTGCTTTCTTTCCTCCTGGGCACAGTAGGGTACACTTAGACCCTTCCAGATTCACACGTGCAGAATCTCATGGATCCCAAAGACCAGCGTAGGTGACGGAGTCTGCACTGCTGGGGTCAAGACAGATAGGCGGATGGAGCATGGGAGGAGCAGAATACGGGGTGTGACAGCTGCGAACATGGGTTGTGAGCAATTTCACGTGTTCCCCCAAAGCTCTTAGGGGCCTCTGTGGAGTAACTTTAAGGACTGCAAAGAGTCTGTTCCTTCCTCAGGGTCAGCAAGGCCTCCTCTGCCTACCAGGTAGTAGGACATTGGCGAACAAGTTGCACTTTGACAACTTTGTGGACTGCAAAGAGGAGGGGACAGAAGCATCCTAGAGGCAGAGGCAGCAGGTACATCCTTTGAATATGAGAGATGCGTTCCTTGTGGAGACCTGCAGCACCCCAAACTCTTGAGATGACCAAGGTCACAAAACGGCACCTGCTGTTTGTGCACATCTCTTGGATGGCTATTGGGTTGACTTGGTGGCCTTCCGAGAGTTTTTCCTATTGAGTTTTCATATTTGAAGGCCACATCTCCTCATGGAAGGCCAAGGTCAGCCACTGTCAATTGTCCAGGGAGGCAGGGCACCCTCAGACTGGAACCTGGAACTCAGTAATGAGTCCCTGGCCTTCACCCCCCGGTCCTACCTGGCTCCTGATGACATCTACCGAGAGGATGTCACCACCTGCCCCATCCTGGGACAAAGGTGAAAGAAGGCCTGAGAGCTTCAGAGGGCGGTCCCCCACTGGTCGCCTGGGTGTTTCCTTTGCCAACCCCGAGTGCTGCCTTGGAGGGCATTCGGCCCCATGCCCTGCACGCCCTAGGCCTGGCCTAGAGGCTCAGGAGGGGCAGCCTGGAGACTTTAACGGCAGAACCAACTCAGGAGGTAACTCTCAGAGGTCGAGGGAAGCAGCCGGCTCCTCTCCCCCCTGACATGACATCCTCACCTGCCCACACCTGAGGGTCAGGGAAAGGGTGCTGCACTCCAGTAACACCTGAAGTCTTCGTCTTTGGAGATCATTTGATTTTAACTGAAAGTAAGTGGCCAAGGGAACTGAGTATGGTAATGACTTTAGAACTAAAGAGAGAGTCCAGGACAGGAGCTAGAGGAAGAGAGTGGAGGAAAAACTTTACCTCTTAGTGATTTCTAAGACCTGGACTTGGGAACAAACAGCGACTCTGACATGGACCCAGTGACGGTGAAGGAGAACAGCTATTTGGGGGCAGAGATGCAGGTGGAGTGGTCAAAGGGAGCAAGGCCATTACTCCACAGACCTGTGTCATCTCACCTCTCTCTTCAAGGACTCTGGCATCTCCTGGAAGCTCCTACTGAAACCCTGGCATTGGTGTGAGCTAAATCTGCAGAGACTCGGTTATATAATAAGAAATTCCCGAACACCTATCCTACACGGCCCTGCGTCTCGCAGCTAGCATTCTGTCTGGCATACAGTAGGCACTTCATATTTGTCTGCTTGAGAGATCTAAGAGAAACTGAGAGATGGTCCCTGTCACCAAGGTGTTTATAACCCAGCATAGAAGGACAGTTAGGCCTGGGAATAATTCAAGGCAGAACAGAACGAGTCCATCTCTGCCCTTCTTTGGTATCCACCTGCTCAGCTCAAAGTGAGGCATAGCTCCCAGGAGGCCAGAGAGCTTAGAAAATTTCTTCCTTGAGTGGTCCCCAAGAATTCACGGGAAGCTCTTTCCCCGCTAAGCCTGCCCACCCTTCCCTTTCCCTTCTGCTGCGCAGAGTCAACAGAGCACCCCTAGCACCATCTCTTCCTGTTCTTTTCTTTTTCTGCAGAAGATGTTGTGCAGCGGGTCAGCCAACACATCCAGAGACCCCGGCTAGGGCGAGGGGCCTGGGTACTGAGCTTGGTCACCTCTTCTGTAAAGGGGGGTAATTTTTGCCTTCCACAAGGTGGATGTGGGGAGAGTCAAGGGACAGCAGTGGGAGGCAGCATGTGAGTCCCTGGGAACCAGCTGTGCACACGAAGACACCGTGGCGTGAAAACTCCCAGAGCGCAGGCCCTGGCCGTAGTGACCGCCCACATCTCCTTGGTGTAATGCAACCCTTGTCCATGGTAGATGCTAAATAAATGTCTGTTACTTGGTATTTAATGTCACATGTTCGTTGTTATGATCACACCTTCAGAACAAACCAAAAAAAAAAAAAAATGGTAGACGTCTGTCTGATAAGGACAAGGTGCCCAAGGTACAGTCACGGGGGGCACCTTGAGTCCCCCCAGGTCAGCGTGGGAAACCTGCATGTCTGAGCTCCCCCACTGCTCCCCAGCAGCACAGCTTCCAGGGGGAAGGTGGGGAGGCCCAGAGAGAAATCAGGGTGATGTGAGCTAGGCCACAGGGATTTTTATCACCCATCACTACCGCCTTCCAGCTTCTCCTCCGCCCTCCCCTCCTTCACTGAAAACGTGGAGGTCAGTGTGGGAGAGAATCTCCCTCCACACAGGAGTGTTTCCCACGATGGCCAGATGACTCGGTGCCACAGTGGGACGTGGGACGGGCCCGAGGGGGCAGTCTGGGCTCTAGAGCAGTGTTGGCGAATGTTTTCTGTAAAGAGTCAGATGGCAAGTCCTACAGGCTTTGAGGGCCCTGCAGGTTTGTCACAAATGTCCACCTCTGCGGTTGTTGGTACCGATGCCCCCCTGGGCCTCACACACAGGAATGGGCGCGGCTGGGCTCCAAGAAAACCTGATCTACAGACACGGACACATGAATCCGATTTCATCGTCATGAGTCATGGAATAATATTCTTTTGGCTCCCCGTCTCCACCACTTGAAAAAGTAAAAAGCTTTCTCAGTTTGTAGACTGTGAAAAGAAACGGCTGGGCGTCCCTGGCCCTGGTTTGCCATCCCCTGCTCTAGAGATCCCTGGAGACCACAGCACCCTCACTCCCCAAACTCTCATCCCCTCCTGGGAAAGGAAACTGTAGGCCGTGGGAGATGCCCAGGCCATTAGCCAAAGCCTTAGAGGTACAGGGAATGCGACGCCCCTCTGGGAGGCGCCAGCCAGGCCTGCCATCCAGAACGGGAATACCGGCTGGTTTTGCCACAAACAGGTGTAGACAGCCAGAGATCAACTGCTCCCCGAGTACCCTGGCTCCAGGTGCCACCGTGTGGCTCCTCCAGCTTGAGCGTGGCTCCTACGACAGTCATGCCTGGTTCATTTCTTGGCATTGAGCCTGAGAAACTGGAGGTTGGAGGCTCCCTGCTAGGCACGCTTCCCCAGCACTTGGTGCATGGCTTTGAGTTTGTCGTTGGTAAATTTAACTTGGCAGCATTGAGGATTTACCTTTTATATGGTGGCAGTAATCAATGGGGAAGAGGTGCCTCGGGGTCTAAAACAAAAGAAGTTCTAAGTCCTCGGTGGAGTGGGAAAGAATGATTGGGAAGCCCATATAAATACCTAAACAGCATGCACGGGCCACCTGCAGCGCGTCAGTGCCCGCTCCCCGGCTGTCTTAATATGCTGATTATAGAAGTGAGAAATCATCAAGGGCCCGAGGACTTGGGAAAGATTTGGCTGGACCTAAAAGCAGCCAGCCCCTGGGGGGACAACCTTAGGATAACCTGGAAACGCACCTACACACACTCAGGGACAGAAACTTCCATTCATTCATCAAATATTTATCTCCTTCTTATTAGGTTCCAAGTACTCGGTAGATACTGAAAGAATCAAGTGGAAAGACTCACCCTCCCCCTGCAAGGAGCCCACAGCGAGGCTCTGCAGGAAGATGCTCTGGGTGGGGCGGCAGGTACAGGTTGGAAAGGTCTCTAGGAACATGAGCCCTCCGGGTACGGTGGCCCAGAGGAATGCCCCACACAGCACCTGCCTCCTTGCAGAAGTCCGGCTACTTGCAGCCTACCTGAGTCCCACCTACCTGCCCGGTACCTGCTGAGGCTGAGGAGTGATGCTCCATGGGTCCTCCTGAGCTGCCCCACCTCCACATCAAGCCCCCAGGAGAGGAGATCCTGCCCAGCCTGGGCCAGTAAGATGCAGGAGACTCTGAACTCCCACCTCAGAACCCTCTCTCTTTTCCTGCTTGGAAAACGCCCAGCCAGCCTGTCCTGCAGACGGAGCTGCCCAAGGAAGGTAGCCGAGGTGGCCCCAGCTGGGGCAGGTAGGGAGAGGAGGGAGGAGCGGATCAAAGACACAGCCGCGGGGCTCTCTCCTGCCTGGTCAGCACCCTGGTCAGCACCTTGTCCCTGGCATTGACGGTTTCATTTTTCTGAGGAGGAAAAGAACAAACGCGTAAGATAATTGTAGTGGAACGGCCGATAAGTAACGTTTGGTCTCCTTTTTACAACCATTCCCTGGGGCCCCATTATGGTAATTTTTCTTCTATAACTGGCAAATTGTATAACGAGTCAGATGATAAACCAGCAAGCAAGGCAGAAATTTGCATTTTAATACAAGTGCCTGTACCATCGCCCCCCCACCACCACCTTCCATCTCAGGGAGGTCAGGGCCTCTCTGATCCCGGGTCCACTGGCGCCCTGCCCTCCTGCTCCTCTTCTTACTCTGAGTGAGTGAGACAAGCACTCAATGAATGTAGCATTTTAAATGAAAGCATAATATCTGCTCTCTCAGATACTGTGTAGCATAGAGCCGGTGTCAGTCAGCCAGGCCCCCAGTCCAACACTCTCTGCAAGGTGTCCTTGGGCAAGATCCTGAATCTGCCTCAGTTTCCCTTTCTGTCAAGTGGGGAATCATCCTACCACCTACACTAGGGTTTTAAATGGACTCCTGGTGCATAACAAACGTAATAAATATTTGATATTAATACTATTAATATTTATTTATGAGATTCCCATGATTAATATTCATTACTAATAAATATTGATAATAATTACAGGTAAATATTAATTATATCGCAGTGGTTGGTGGTGATGGCGATGACCGTTACTGATAGAGAATGGATATGTTTGATAACATTGCAATGGAGGTGAGGACGGGTTCCAGGAGGACCCCTGGGCTCCCGGGGTGGCGATTCCCTCAAGACCTGGGATGGAGGGTGTCCCCGCCCCTTTCTCCTCCTGTGTGAACTCCTGCATCCAGACCCCCGCCTCCCAGGCCACCGTGCATCTCAGGCGTCTTTAGATGTCTGAAGGGGTTAACCGAGGCTGGGCCCGGCACCCCACAAACACCAGTTAACTCCGCCCATCAGCCGACTGAGAGGAGAGGCACTGACAGCGCTGGCCAGCTCTCCCGAGGTGGTTCCATTTGGCAGGGACGGCCAGTCCTCCATGCTCAAGAAAAGCCGGGTGGGATCCAGAAAATCCTGCCAAAGCCTAGAATTATTATTTTAGCTTCAGGAGTGAAGCCTCTGGGGATTGGCATGCCCTGTGGTTTGAATTTATAGACCTGGGCCCCCCCAACCAACAGCCAGCCTGGGGGTGGGGAGCGTTGTTATCACAGCCTAATTTTTTTTGGGGGGGGGGATTTTTACAATTTTATTTTTACAATTTCCTGCAACTCCTGGAGACCATCGGAGGCTCCAAATCAGGCTGGGAGTAGGTCTTGCTTTTTGTGCTGTGATGAGCTTTCCGTCCATATCACGGCGGGGGGAGGGGGGGATTGCTTTTCCCACACAAAATGAATCACACGCAGCCCACGGGGAAGACACGGGTGGGTCCCAGCTAACACCACTGCTTTATTCAACAAGTACATATTGACCTCCTGTGACATCCCAGGTCTGTGCTTAAGACACAGGAAGTAAAAGAGGCAGCTCTTCCTACCTTCATGAAGTGCACGCTCTAGTGTGGGGCACACACACGTGTGTAACCGTGCACACACACGCACAACAGTAAAGGAACACAAAGAGCAGGCGTTATGCCTCGGAGAAAACAGCAGGATGGGAATTGTGGGCGAGTGGACGGTGGCCTCATGTCCACACGCTCCTCTAGCAGAATCCTACACCAGACTGCGGGTCAGGTAGCAGGCCTTCCCCCAGCGCAGGTTAGCACACTGCCCCCTCCCCCAGTGCTGGGCATGACCATTGGGACAATGGTTGGCTGCCGAGATGCAAGGGAGGCTTAGCCTGTTCCTGGGGCATGGTGTGGCCTCTGTCACTGCCATGTGACCAACACACTAAGTAAATGAAGACATGGGATGAGACGCTAGCCTCCTGGGAGCCTGCCGGGCAGGCTGGCCGGCTGAGTTGGCCAAACCCCAGCCAACCTGCAGGCCACAGACCTGAGACAGGGCGTCGTGGGGACCTCTGCCTTGGGCTTCCACAAACTGAGCGGCTGAATCCCAAGACACCTCTATGACTTCAACTGCAGGGGTCTGGCTTGGCTCCAGGGACACACTCAAGGGGCTGCTGACCGGCTCCTCGAGGCTAGGGGAGGACCTGCTGCCAAGCTCTTTCACGTCACTGGCCAGTTCAGGTTCCTAGTGGTTGTAGGACTGAGGTTCTCATTTCCCAGACGGTCATCACTGGGACTGTCCTCCACATCTAGAGGCTTCACTGGTATCCTTGCAAGTGACCCGTGTGTCTCAGAATGGCAGCGGCATGATGAAGACACAGGCCTTTCCCTCCTCTCCTGCTTCCTGCCTGATTTGAAGGGCTTGTGCAATGACACGGGGGTCCACCTGGAGAGTCCAAGATGAGCTGCCAATCGTGAGAGCAGCTAATTCAGAACCCTAAATGCCTCTGCAGGTCCCTTCTCAGCAGCATCTAGGTTAGTGCTTGTTAAATAACCAAGGGGCAGGAAACGTCTGTAGGGCTTGTCAAGCAATTTGGGGCTGTTGGCTCTATTTGTTACGTGGCACGATTACCACAGAGACCAGACCATCGTGATGGTGAGCACGGGAGACTGGAGCAAGGACTTCCACCAGCTCTTTTTTTCTTCCTACCGGCTGAACTTGCACCCTTTCAGCCCAGCTTCAACTGTCTCTGATTATACTGCCTGGGGGAGGGCAGAACAACACAGTGGATTCATCTGGTCTCCAAATGACCACAAATGACAAGTGGCCCCACCAATCCAACACAAATCTTGGTAAAAGAGAAATGCAGGCCAGGCACAGTGGCATATGTCTATAATCCCAGTGATTCAGGAGGCTGAGGCAGGAGGACAGAAAGCTTGAGGTCAGCTTCAGCAACTTAGGGAGGCCTAAGTAACTTAGAGAGATCCTGCCTCAAAATTAAAAGAGTTGGGATATAGATTTGGGTTCAACAGGAAAGAAAGAAAGAAAGACAAGAGAGAGAGAAAAAATACACTTTGTAATTTAAACCACCATATTGTTGCTTAAACAGTGATATTACAGCAGCTTAATCTTTTATCCTAACTAATACAAAAACTATACTACCAGGCAGTTGAACCAATGACTATGGGATTCCGCTGAGGAAGAAGGAGTGAGTTTTACCAAAGAAATCCTGAAAGGTTGCTTGGCAGAGGCACGTGGCCTTAAGCACTGAAGTTTACAAATATTGTGGACACTCATTTGGAAACAGCGTGCAGGGTGTGGACAGAGTGGCCAGAAACCGAGTGACAAGAAGCAAAAAAGAAATGCATCTGATTAAAGACTTGCAAAGCAAAGAACAGCAGATCTGGGATGGTCAAGAGGTGGCATCGGGGAGGTTCTGTGAGAATCAAGAAGGTGTCAAGGTGGGACTCCCAACATCAATAAGGCTGGACTAAGTGGGGCATCAGGAGGAGACTGGGAGGTGGAAAGTGATGTCCAGCTGGGCCTGCCCGTGGGTGGAGCTCCAAACAACTCCAGAAATGGCTGTCAATCAGTTGACACCTCAGAGGGATGAGTCTTCCCTCTGTCTTCCCTGGACCAGGAGATGCCCCCCAACTTCAGTAACAAAGCAGAGATGAACGACCTTCTCATGATGACACGTATCCCCAGAATGTCCCTAGGTTGAGTTTCTTATCATTCAATCAACACTTTCAGCACTGGGTGCAGTGTGGCCATAAAGGAGGATGAGCTATGACTCCTGTCGTTAAGGAGCTTGCCAACTCAGAGATGATATAAGAGATGCAGGTGGGAAACCAGGGTAAGGAGCAGAAATTGATGCCTGCCGCCACAAAGTGCAGAGAAAGTGTTCCAAGAACTCCCAGGAGGAAGATTACTTCCTCCTTGGGCTGGTGGGCGGGGCCGGGAGGCAGGCGGAAGGTCTCCAGGCGACACAGGGGGCGTGGCCTTGGAGCCACCCTTGGAAGCCTGAGCCCAGAGAGCAAGCAGGGAGCCAGAGAGCAGGTGGGGGCGGCGGAGTTAGGCTGGGGGTGCCAGGGCGGGCTGGGGAGCTGGGAGGTGCCACAGGTCACACCGCCATGGCCATCCCCTCTTCCCTGGCTCCACGATGAGGGGCAAGAGGTGGAAGCTTTGTTGAGGAGCTTCCAGGGGTGGGGACCCCGAAGCTCTCCCTAGTTCCACGCTTGGAGAAGCTCACTTTTCAGCTCCCACCTGATCCCTGCTCCTGCGACTGAGGCTTCATGCCCTTCAGGGGCTGGAGGGACCCAGCCATGCCCAGCCCAGCCTGCCTGCAGGATGACTTCCTGTGGGACATCAGGTTCACAGGAACACCCCTGGGGACAAACTGGAGGGAGGGGGAAGATATCAGATGAGCCTTCACAATTGCTGGGAGGGGCGCTCTCCAGGTCCCCCTTGCCGACCGGGGCATACCGAGGGTACACAGAATAGTCACTTTCCTGTTAAGACCCTTCTCCCCTGCCCTCTGAGCAGGAAGAGAGGGGGACAGAAGGCTGAGAAAAGACCCCAAGTCTTGCACCACCAAAGTAACAGGGAGCAGGGATCCTAATGGAAGGGCCGGAGCCTCTCACATTTGGGAACTGGTGGGGGCATTGGACAGGGGCAGGGGTGAGACCCTGCTCTCTCCTTGTCAACAGGAAGAATAGACGGCCAGGAGGAGCGGCCAGAGCCAGATCCTGCACCAAGTGGACCCCAGTGCTCACAGTTCTCTCCAGTCTCCTGTCAAGACGAGACAGGCTGTTCTTTCCGAAATCCAACCAGGGAGATGTGAATAGTGACTCCTACTAAAAAGTGGGGGTGGGGGCCAGAACACGGAATAATTGGAATTCTTGAGAGCCTGCATGGAGAGACACAATGTTCTTTGCTGTGTTCAGGAAAGGTTAATAAACACCGGTGACATTGGGCAGCTGCTGAGGACGCACAGCCAGCAGGGACACTTCCCAGAAGGACCGCTGTGCTCCGTCTGTGCTCAAGGCCAGTGCACCTTGCCGGTTCCTCCTGTGCCTGTCCTTGGTCTGCCAGCCCCCGAGACGCCCCAGAGGCACCCAGGGACACAGTGGGACATCCAGGACCTTCTATAGCACAAGGCTAGGAGATATCCCACCCCACCCCACGGGGACCACAGTGGAATGGATCCAGTAAAGCCAGAAGACAGGAGGACGAGGGGCCTCTGTCCCCAGTCCCTGGACCCACTTCCTGGTGTCTGCTCCCCACGATGGGACCATTTTAGATGGAGTCCCCTCTGGCTGGCTGGCCGGCCCTCTGTGGTCTATCCCTCCTCACAGTGAGGGACACAGAGTGGTGACAGCCACAGGCAGCCACCAGGGTCAGGGCTGTGTGGCGAGGTCCCATGTGCTTGGGCGTGCACAGGTAGGTGCCCGGCTGGGAGAGCAGCTTTACAGGTGAAGGAGCCCCGACGGGAGGGAAGAACCCCCAGGTGCTCTGTCTGCCTGTGGTCCGCCTCCAGCCGAAACAGTCCCTGTGCCAGCCCCGTCCTGCTGGTGGCCCAGAGCCGCCAGCT
This sequence comes from Spermophilus citellus, assembly GCF_964194105.1. Lineage (NCBI taxonomy): Eukaryota > Metazoa > Chordata > Mammalia > Rodentia > Sciuridae > Spermophilus > Spermophilus citellus. The sequence goes on from NC_138199.1 coordinate 71,527,410, forward strand.
CTTGGCAGCCAGACCCCAGGGCGTCTCTGGATGCTGCCGGATGTTTTGATCTCCCCAGCAAGAGTCTGGCGGCAGCGGTTCACTATCTAAATGCCACATCCGGAATCTGACAGAGAAACAAGCGCTTGGGTGACACCCAAATGCAGCATCAACACAGACATGCTGACATTTCCATCTGCCCCTCCGTCCCCAGAGTCCCCACGTGCAAGAGAAGCCACAGGCAGAGAAAGTAGGTCGCCCCGTTCTCAGTAGAACAGACCAGGTGTTCGCAGAACTTCAGCTACGTGCGTTGGGGGGAGGGGTATAGCAAGGGGGTACAGAGAATAAGGGAGGGGACATCCTTTGCCCAACTCCCCAACAAGCCACAGCTGACAGTAGACTTGGGTTTAGGCCAGTGGTTCTCAACCGTGGCTTAAAAACAAAAGCAAAAATCGGTCCTAGGCATCACCTAAGACCAATTAAGTCAGCATCTGGAGGAACAGGCAGAAGTACCCTGAGCATTTAAAATCTCCCCAGGTACTGTGGGAATGGGCAAAGAGGCTGAGCAGCTCCCTGTCCAGGCAGAAGCTGGACGGCCCTCCCCTTCCCCTGTGAGCCTCCCCAGGAGAGAAAGGGTTGGGAGGGAGAAGGTGTTTTGAGCTAAAGATTTTTGCATGGAAAGAGCCCCCCACTCTCCCACCCAGTGTTCTCACGTCTCAGGGATATTAAAGCTCCATTCACCATCTACAGGGAAGGCCACCTGGTGACCCACTCTTGCTCCTGATTCCCGCCTCTTTTCCTTGTCCAACCCTAAGCACCTCTGGTGCAGGTCTCAGGCCCAGAGTCCCAGCCATTCCCAAAAGCGTGGTCTCTGGACGTCATTTTCACCGCAATCCTGTCACAAAGGCAAATGCTCCTTCTCCACCTCACTCCTGCTCAGTTGGGAAGTCCAGGGGTGGGAGGAAGCAATTCATGTCTTCATGAGGCCTCTGGGGGATACCGATGAGAGAGGCCCTCCCAGGGTCATCTTTCTGGACTGTCGACCCTGGCTACTCAGAGCGTGGTCTCCTGAACCAGGAGCCTCAGGGTCACCTGGACCTGGGTAGCCATGCAGAACCTCAGGCCCCAGTTAGACCGTGCATCTTAACAGTGTGTGCACGGGAAAGGGTGAAATGGCCGCCTCACCCAGGGAACACCTTGACCTGCTCTCTGACAGGGACGGGCTGGCGCCTCATCACCCCCTGGCCCCAGGACCTGACACCTGACAGTTTCAGGCTCTTAGCAAAGGCTTCAGGTTCCCGGAGCCCACAGTGACAGAGCCCCTCATCCTTGCATGAGACCAAGTGGATGGACGTAGCCCTGAGGTCTCCTCATCCGATGGCTGCCTCCTGGTGGTCCACACACCTCAACTGCCCTGAAGGGGAGCCAGCGCTGAACTGGGCCCCTTGAAACTGCCCACGGGGTCAGTGCGCTTTGAAGAGGCCACCCTGGGGAGTGACCAGGTGAATCACCCCAAGGTAGCACCGAAGCCAGCAGGGCTCTTTCTCGATCCCAGGCTGGAGAAAGCAGGCAGTGTCCCCGAGTCCCAGGACTCAGGCCGGGTGGCAGAGTCGGGAAGGAGGAAGGGCCCATGGTGGGGTCTCCCTGGTGGCATCTCCCCTGTTCCCTTTGGTTCCAACAACTGCCTACTGTGTACACAGCAGAGTGTTCCTTCTGCCCCTGCTGACCTGTCACATTAAAGGTCATTAAAAATTAATTCAATGAGCTTGATATCTAAATGCCAGCTGCTCCTGACATTACAAATAGCTGCTTTGAGTCCAATTTGAGGTTTTCATTTAAGGAAAAAAAAAAAGAAGAAGAAGAAGAAGAAGAAGAAGTCATCAACTGCCTAAGCCACCAGACATCTAAGCCACAGCCATCTATCTGTGATTGAATGAGACACTTGGTCTCCTCCCCTGAACCCACAGACGGAGGCCCTTTGCCACTTTCCCTACAGGGAGAGTCTTGTGCAAGGAGCTTTAATGGCCCCAGGATGTGAGACCATGGGAGAGGGGAGGAGGCGTTTCCATCTCTGTTCCAATATGCACAACCTCATTAAGATTTTACAAACCTTCACCCAACAGGAAAACACACATGTGCACACATACACACACACACACACACACACACCCTAAATTAGCAAGGCAAATAGAATCTGGATTAAGTGGCTCTCTTGCCTGTTTCTGTCCCGTCTTAATTAGGCATCTGTCACAGGGAGGGTGTCGATTCTCTAAGTTTGAGTTGTCATGTCTCCACGTCCCGGTCTCCATCGCTTTTCCTGGGAATCTTGGCTCCGTGAGGCTGAGCCTCTTTTCCTGGAACCTCTCTTCTGGCCTGCTGTTCGGGTCCTGGAAGGAATGGGGTCCTGTCTCCCAAGCAGTGGCCTCTCTGTAGCACCTGCTCACCAGGGCCTTGTTGCGGTGGACTTGGCCCTGAAGCCCTCACCTGTGGCATTGCCTGGCACTGCAGGAAGGAGGAGGCCGAGCAGCAGGGTCCTGCCAACTCCCTCCAGAAGCCGGGCTCTGGGGACAGACAGCAGAGGTTCTTGTGGACCCGACTTCTGCCCCACCCCAGTTCTCACGGTACCGGCGCTGCAACCCCACGATGTGGTGTGGAACCTGCTCTCAGCCCTGCCAATTTCTTCTCTCCCGTCCCTTCTGCCCGCTCCCCACTGAAGGAAAACACAGGAGATAATTAGCTTGCTCCCTCTTGGCCCGTCCCTGGGGCTGTTTGAGGAAGTACATTTTCTTCCCATGTGTCAAAAATTAAATCTGTGCGCCTTTGAGGAACAGCAGAGGGGCGGTTGAGGGGACATGTCCCTGGCTCCTGTGTGCAGGTTGGGTGGGGTCAGGGCCAGGACAGCAGAACTGAACCTCTGGGAAGAGGGAGGAGCCCGGGGGACCAGTACCTGGACTGCGCATGGGCCTCTTGGTCCTGCCCCTTAGAGCAATTCTTTATTTCCTGGAACAAAGCAATAGCTACACCTACCAGGTGACACTCAAAATGGGCCGCGAGGGTGCAGGAAGAAGGAGGCCGAGCCGCAGAAGTGAGTCTGTCACTGTGGTCCTATGCTCGACTGGACCAGCCCTCTGCAGCTCTGTCTGTCCCAAGGCCAGGACTGCGAGCACCCTCTGCACTCTTCCTCTTGTTACGTGGGTACACGGCCAGGAGGCCGTGAGGAAGCCTGTGAAGAGGAAGAGTCGATGATCCCATTTAAAAGATGATAAAGCTGAGACCCTGGAGATCATCTGAGAGCTCTTGGCTCCGAGTGGAAGAGACAGAGAGGACTCGTTCCTTTGCCCCAGAAGGGTGGGGCTCTGCTCTGCTCTCTGACCAGCACTGGGAGAAGCAGAGAGAATCCACACAACAGAGATAGAGAAGGCCGGGGATGCACGTGAGAAGGAGGTGGTTGATTCATTTTAATTCAGTGATAACTTCTACAAGTTGCCTGACTCGAGAAACAGGGGCAGAACAGACTTACCTCTGGGTATTTATAGTCCGGACAGAAAATGATTAATTATCAAAGCAGTGCGGGCCAGACAGCTGGACCCAGGGCCACCAGCTGCTCTCAGGAAAGGTGGGCACGTGATGTCTGGCTGGTGCCCCGAATCTCCTCAGCCTCCTCCCTCCGACTGGTCCCTACCCCGGGGAAGACAGCCACCCACCTGCACCACCTACCCTGTCCTGGGGCGGGCACCACTCTGTCCCCACCCCAGGACAGCTGCAGCAACCACAGAAGCAGGCGGGCCCCTGCGAATTGCCTGAAGTGACACTCACTTTGTATACACATGTTTACAATCAGGGCCAGATGGTGAGGCGTTGGATTCATTTCAACTTGTCACTCGCCACTTGAGCCAGCTGAGCTGAGCTGGGCCTGGCACGTGGCCCGCAGCAGCATCTTGGGAGGGGGCAAGCCCTTCCTCCCACACCCACCCTCAGATCTGCTCTTGATCTGAGAAGGCATCTATTAGCCCTCACTTAGGAGCAGCCTTCGTCCTGCCAGCTGTCAGAAGTTCCTATCAAATCTCCTGAATCCTGCAGTCAGAAGAAAGGCTCAGAACCCACTCTGATATCCTCCAGAATTCTTTCCCCTCTTCTCCCCCTTTCCGAAAAGTAAGTAAAGAAAGAAAGAAAGCTCACTTGATGGAGAGAAGTTTTCAGACGATCACCCGATGACAGTGTCTATGTTGCCAAATTGTTTGTACTGGCAGGAAGAGAGGGCGGACTGAAGGCAGATCACACAGGAGATTATTTACCAAACTAGGAAGGAGCCTGCGGTGTCCTGAGAGGGAACGGAGGAGGGGAGGAGGTCGGCAGAGGAGACCCAGCAAGTCCCTGGTTTCCATCGGCTTCCTCCTCAAAGAGAGCAGCAATGCCCCATGGGGGACAGCTGCACTCTGGGGCCAGGGGAAGGGGACCTGAGACAGCGTCCATCTGGCAGCCGGGAGGGAAGTGGAGGAGGAGGAGGGTGCAGAAAGACCAGCGGCCCTCATTCCCCGTGTCTCACCCTGAAATCATCTCAGAGAGAGAGAGAGAGGGAGGAAGAGAGAGGAGGGAGGGAGAGAGGGAGGAGGGAGGGAGAGAGGGAGGAAGGAAGAGGAGGGAGGGAGGGAGGGAGGGAGAGAGGGAGGAGGGAGGAAGAAAGAGGAGGGAGGAAGAAAGAGGAGGGAGGGAGAGAGGGAGGAGGGAGGGAGGGAGGGAGGAGGGAGGAAGAAAGAGGAGGGAGGGAGGAAGAAAGAGGAGGGAGGGAGGGAAAGAGGGAGGGAGGGAGGGAAGGAGGAGGGAGGGAGGGAGGGAAGGAGGAGGCAGGGAGAGAGGGAAGAGGCAGGGAGAGAGGGAGGGAGGGAGGGAAGAAGGAGGGAGGGAGGGAAGGAGGGAGGGAGAGAGGGAGAAGGGAAGGAGGGAGGGAGGGAAAGAGGGAGGGAGGGAGGGAGGGAAGGAGGAGGGAGGGAGGGAGGGAAAGGGGGGGAGGGAGGGAGGGAAGGAGGAGGCAGGGAGAGAGGGAAGAGGCAGGGAGAGAGGGAGGGAGGGAGGGAGGGAGAGAGGGAGAGAGGGAGGAGGGAGGGAGAGAGAGGGAGGAGGGAGGGAGAGAGGGAGGAGGGAGGGAGAGAGGGAGGAGGGAGGGAGAGAGGGAGGAGGGAGGGAGGAGAGAAAACTAGAGGTAGGCGCTGTTATCTCCAAGGTAGGCATCACCCAGCCTGGGTAGGAAGTAACACCAGTTTTGGGAGGGACACTGCAGAACTTCCTGCATTGGAATGAGGGTATCCGGTCAACATTGTCCCTGAGAGGCTGGACATTTATTGCAGGGATGAAGCCACTCTTCAAAACAACTTTGTTTTAGGTCCAAAATGCCCCCCCCAATGCCCATGCTAGGCAGCGTGGCAATGTTCGGAGGGGAGATGATTCGATGCTGAAGACTTGGGCCCCCTCCGGGGACTAACCCACTCGATGGGTCAACACTTTGAGTGGACCATTGAGAGGTGGTTAAATGCTGTAGGCAGCGGGGCCTAGCTGGAGGAAGAGGGCACCAGGGCATGCCCTCCCCCTCTCTCTGCTTCCCTGCTGCCGGGAGCTGAGCTGCTGTCCTCCTCCACACCCCTCTGCCATGATGTTCTGCCTCCCCTCAGGCCCAGAGCTGGCTGACCACGGACAGAGACTCTGAAACCATGAGCCCAAATAAAGTTCATGTTGTCTTCGTCAGATAGGCGAAAAGCTGACTTGCACAGCCTCAATTTGAAAGTCATATTTCAAAACTGCCTTTAGAGTTCGTCGGCGAGAATCTCTCACCGCCCACAACCGTGACTTTGGTTGTGTTGGGGGAGAAGAAGTGCCGTGCTGGTGGTCTGTGCCAATGCAGGTGCCACACGGTGACTGGCTGGCCCCCTCCCCTCGCTCCCAACACATCCAGCCTGAGAGAACCAGCTTCATTATCTCTCAGAAGGTTCCAGAGGATCTGCCTGGGTCTCTGGTTCAAGGTGATTGCAAATGGGAGCCGCCGAGATGATCTCACCAGGGAGCATGACAGAGTGGTACCTGCCAAGAGGAAGGAGCACACACCCACACTGAAGTCAGGACACACATCCAGCCACCTGGATCAGCTGTCCCCTCCTGTTTACCTCCCAGACAAGCATAGGCTCAAGCCCAGGGAGGCTGGAGTTTGGCTTTTCTTTGGTCATGGTGAGTCCCCAGAGGCTGGAAGAAAGCCCAGCACCTAACAAAGGCTCAAAAAAACTTTATTAAGTAAATGGACCAAAGATAGAATATTGAGGCGCGAAGGAAAACGTGAGCGAAGCTGCTAACCTCCGGAATGGCCCCCCGTGCCCCCACCTCCTGGTGTTCACATCCTCCCGAGACCCCTCCCGCATTGTGCCTGGGTTGGGCTCTGTGGCCAAGAGCATAGAGGAGAAGGGAAGAGAAGTCACTTCCAAGATCTGTTATAAGAGAGAGAGCAGACCTGGGGGAAGCCAGCTCCCGTGTCACGAGAAGCCCCCTCGAGTCACATCAGGAGGAGCCAGGGTTTCCTGCAACAGCCAGCGAGACACTGAGGCCTCCACCCACGGCCAGCTGAGTGCGCCACTTTGGATGTGTTCCTCCAAGTGCAGTCAGGCCTTCAGAAGGACCCTTCAGAATGACCTCGGCCTCCTGCAGGACCCTGAACCACAACCCTCCAGCTGAGCTGCTCCCAGATTCCTGGCTCACGGAATCAGCCACGAGATAATAAATGGTGTTTTGAGTGCCTACATTTTGGAGCCATGTCATTCAGCACTAGATATCTGACACAGCTGAAGGACAGGGAAGGTGCATGTGCTACCCAGGCCCTGGGCAGGAATTCACAGTCTGCACCTTACCCCAAACCCTGATCCTGTATGACAAATATCTCTTCAAAAAGAAGAAGTGGGTGGTGCGGCTGGTGACACCTATCTTGTAATCGAGATTACAGATCGCACAAGTTTTCAAACCCTGGACCCCCTGACTCCAGCTGCTGCCCTGACTCCCCTCTGACACCTCCTCTTTGCACTGGGAGAGGGGGCTCCATTTTCTTTATGATTTTTCTTTTGTCTCATTCTGTCACTTGACTTTCCCAGGTACTGCTGAGCTCCAGCAGAGAGAACCGCCCCTGGTCGGCTGAGACAGTGCCAACAGGGGCATGGCCCAGCGCTCCTCGGTAGCCCTCTCCCCTACAATCAGGAACCAGAGCCGGGTGGGCGGGGGGGTGGGGGGAGGAAGAGAGAGAGGGGCTCATCCTTATTGCTTGCGCTAATGAGCTGAGACGGCAAAGTAAAGCCAGAGGACTGTGGGCCGAGGGCAAGGCGGGAGAGGTTCTAGGCCATGATTATTTAGAAGACACAGTGGCAAATTGAGAGTGAGCTGGTTTTCATTACTGGATAATGAGCCCAAATAGCAGAGGAAAGAGCTGGCTGGTGGGGAAAACCGAGAAGAGAGGCTTTTCCCTCTCTCCTCTGTCAGACAGAGCCAGGGACAGGCAGGGCCCCCGAGGGAAGTGCCTCTGGCTGGGAAGAGGGGAAGAATCCAGACGGCACCTCTGTTTTATTACAGAGAGCAAGTGCATCTTCACCTTAGGGACAAGGAGCCAGATTCTGCTTCCGGCTGTAGCCATTACCTGAAGTCCTTACTGACCTGAGGCTGACCTGAAGCCCACACCGTGTCTGTGTCCTATACACAGGGACACAGATGTGGCCCACTATGGACCCCAGGGCCAGGGGAGCAGCAAAGGGTTCCCTCAGACCAAGGTCTGGTAAGGGACAGAGAGACCAAGATGGTCCACTCTGTTTCATAGTCACCCTCGTTGAAGGAACACTGGTCCTGACCACTTAGAGTGGGCCTTCAGAGCACCCTGACCTGCCTGGACACGTCCTCAGGAAGCCTGTCAGGGCCTTGAGCTCAGGCTTCACAAGTGAAAACCAAGGGGGCCCAGAAAAAATGGATTTTAGATAAACAGCGAATAGTTTATTAACATAAACATATCTCAACGAACACCCGAGGCCTACTTAGAGTAAACATTATCCGGCATCTGAAGTAGAAATTTAACCTGGCATCCGGTATTTTATCTGGCAATTCCTCTTCACAACCCACCTGCCCACCCGCTGCATTGCCCACAGCTGCAGGGAGTGGGTGGGACGCATCCTCCTGGACACCCAAGTCAGTCTCTGATTCAGCCTTCGAGAGACACAAAGACGGGTGGAAACTGGGGTACGACACATCACACCAGAACTCGGTGGTTTCGATCAATCGACCACTCCGTCACGCTCAGAGTCCATGGGAACGTGGCCAGGGTGCAGCGGGCAGGGGCTGTGCTCCATGACCTCCGGGGCCCCTGCTGGGAGGAGTCGTTGACTGAGGACACTCAGCTGCTGGACACTCATCTAGAACGTACTCCTCCCCTCTCTGCTGGTCAGTGCCAACTGTTGGCTGGGACCTCCGCTGGAGCTATGTCTCAGGAAGGGTCTGACCCTCGTGGCGGAGAGACCGTGGCAAGGGTGTGGGAGTCGTCAGAAACACCAGCAACGCTCCTGGGCCACGGGTGGTTTACACGGCGCTTTAGCAAAAATCGTCTGCCACAGAAATTGCACTGGACTGCCACCATCTGCATGGATCCGGCTCACAGTCCCCCAGGCTCCCTCTCCACTCCCACCCATCTGCACGCCGAGTCCCCACGTCCCCTGCCTCCACTGGAGAAGAGAAACATCTGCTTGCAGCACAGTACCCTCCTCCCAGCCCTGCCAAAGACAGCTCGGCCAGCTCCGGGGCTGCGACGGAGTGCGCCCCGCAGAACCGCCTGGCTTTGAGGCCGGGAGCCAGGGAGCGAGATGCCCTTGACACGGTGGGTGCGCGGGTGATGAAGGGGGCAGGGGGCACCCCGTCCTGTCCACCCTCGCTGCTCCCCAACCTCCACCTCCGCCTGCTTGCCCAGGGTCTCCTGGCCCTCGCTACAGCCCTCCTCTCGGGCACTTGCCTCTGGGAAGCAGCAGGTAGCCCGGTGGTCACCTGCAGTGGGAGTCGGCCTCACATGGCAACCGTGTCTTTTGAAGCTGCGTTTAATTGGATCTCACAGCATCCTCTCTTGCCTGGCCCTTCCTTATTAAACGGCAGAGAGGAGACAAGGACAGGAGCAGCGGACGGCCACCAGGGAGGCAGCTTGGGATGGTGGCCTCTTGGTGGGAAGGAATCAATGCTGGGGATGCTGGTCCCCCCGGAGCAGGGCCTGACGGACAGCGCTTGAAACCCAAGAAGGCCATGGAAAGGTTGGCCACTGTGCTGCCGCTCAGGTCCCAGAAGGCCGTGGGCCCCTGCATACCTACCCAGCATGCAGGTGCAGGTGACTGCACCCACCGCATTCACACCTGGCCGAGCAGTGACCTGCGTGACCGGCTGCCGTCTTGCTCTTTTGGATGGAGGCCGAGCTGCCCAGGGGTTCCCTGGCCCTGTCTGTCCTGGAATTTTCACCCATCTCCTCTCATCCTGTTGGAGAGGGGCAGAGATTCAATAGCGATTTTACTCCTCCCCTGCCACCCCAGGCCCCTAACTTCAGGGAAAAGGGTGACTTATTCAAGATGACGCTGGCGGAATCAGCTAGTGCGGGAGGCTGAACGTCAGTCTCGTCCTTCCCTCCCTGGGGAAGGACCATTCCTCCACACCCTCACCTGGCCTCAGGTGGGCAGCGGGCACTTCCCGCCCCTCCACCGCAGGCTGCTTTGGCTAGTGCTAAGAAACTCGCACAAGGCAAGCAAGAGCGTGGGGTGGGCCTGCGTGAGCATCCTGGCCCTTGCAGGCTGCTGCCGCCCCAGGAAAGGACCCACCCCAGCAGCCAGCCAGGTAAGCTGGCCCCGGCTGGTCTGCAGGGGAATGAGCAGCCAGGAACGGGGGCCTACCTGTGCGCCCATGAGGTCCCAAGGCTGCTTCCACACCACTACAGCCATGACCGATGCTGTGGTGTACCTCACCCTGTGTGCAGAAAGGTGTAAATAAATACATTTTAAAAGACTCTCAAAGCCTAAATGTAGTGGAAAGTTATGAGGAAAAGGACCAGTGGACGCGCCCAAGGAACTAACAAATGACAGTAAGCAAAATAAGACCACCACGGCACCTGCTAGAGAGGAGACTAGAGCTTCGGTCCTGTTTCTTTGAGATGCTGAGGCGAACACCCATGGAGGGGAGTCGGGCAGGACTTTAGGGCAGCCTTTCTTGGCTGAAGGCTGGGAGGAGGTTCCTAGGCAGACATTGCTGAAGGGATTTCAGAAAGAGGAAAATCACTTCTAGAAGTCTGAGGTCAAGTGGAGAAAGGAGCAGAGCCCCAAGGAAAGAACTGGGGAAAGAGGTCCCGTCCAGGTTTAGGCCAGATGAGTGCACCCTTGCACAGGGCCAGCCCCCTGGGCCAGCCCAGAACCACGGCGGGGATGGTGTGTGTGCATCCAGGAGCTCTTTGACCCGGAACAACTTCCCGTTCTGTGGTCCAGGGCACCAGGCCCAGCGAGGCTGAACTCAGTGTGAGTAGGAGCCACGGTGAGTTTTTGCTGCAGAGCTGAACCCAGCAGGGATGCAGCAGCGGGTTTGATGGCTCCTACACAGCTGGCCCTTGGAGCCCGCTTAGAGTAAGTGGTCTGGCCTCCAGGGACGATGCTCTAAGGGTCCAGGATGCTTCCACCAGACCCCAGGGACATCAGCCTAGGGAAGATTGCTGCACCTGATCTTTGGCACTTTATAGTGCCTGGACCTAGGGACAGAGGGAAGCAGGCTTGTCACAAAGAGACAAATAGGAATATCGAAAGTCCTCACCAGACAAGGACAAATTGAATTAGGAAAAAAAAAAGAGAGAGAGAGACACAGAGAGAGAGACCACAAAGTGGAGCTGTTTAAAATACAAAAAATTTTAAAAACCCATCAATGCTTGAGCACAACTTTATATTTAAAAAGAAATGGCCATAATGACACAGTCTGTTTCAGCTTACTTCTGAACAAAAGCAGGCTATGAATGCAACTCCTTTTTAATTCTTCGAAGGAACAAAGAATAAAATTTTGATTTAAGGGCCTCAGTTTCCTGACAAGATTGTCTGATAGCGCCACACAGCAGCCTGGATTCCGCATTTGACTTTTGCAGCGCAATCAGAAAGAGGACGTTTTTGCAAAAAAAAATATTTGGAGGCGTCATCAATTTTCCCAATGGCCCGTCCTAATCCTCCAAAATTCAAATCTCTCTCTTTTGAAGTGCCTGTCATTTCATGGGCCTCGTGGATGTTCTCTTCCATAATTGTTAACTGGCTGCAAACGCCACTGCATCTGCGTTTGCCAGTAGCCTGGCGTGGGATTCGAGTAATCCTCCATAATCACTTTGATCAACCTCAGGAAACTTTGCATCTCTTGCAAAATTTGCAATAATCGCCTCGTGTTATGCCTCAGAGCCTTTGCAGCCTACAGCTGACAGGACAGACGGACCCACCACCATGTGGCGGAAGGCTGGGAAATGGGTCGGCTCTCGATGCGAAGGTCAAGGAGTCCCGGAGGAGTTCGCAAGAGGTCAGCTCAGGAGTGGACTGTCTCCTGCTATAGCAACTTTTGTTTTTCTGTATGACCATGTAACTTCAGGGACTCAGTTAAAGGGGCAATAACCGCAATATGTAAAGAGTTCATACCAAGCAATGAGGGGGAAAATATACAGAAATAAAGACCTTTTAAGAAAAACAAGAAAAGAAATACAAGAAACTAATAACCACAGAGGGAAATATTCAGCTCTACCATCAACAAATGCACAACAAAGCAATATTTCTCCATCAAATGAATGGTTTTAAATTATCATTCTCGATGCCGCTAGAGCTGTAAGAAGTGGGCCTTGCTTATGAACTGTTCCGAGGTGTAAATTGGTACAGGCTCCAGAAAACAAATGCAAAGCTGCCGTAGCCAGCCTTCAAATTATTTCAGCTGCATCCTATTTTATTTTATTTTTTTTTATGAAGCCCCATGTTGCCTGGGCATATCCTCACAGCATTCTCAAAATGAACAAAGACTAAATCAAATGTTGATTTTGAGGGCGGAATTTTTCTAGGGAAAAAAAAATTGTCTAGTGGCACAAAACAATATCCTTCAGTTTGAGTGAAGTTAATTGCTTCTCTCCGAAGTTTGATCTCGCCTCTCTCGGAGGCCACTTTGCACAGGAAATAAAGACCTTCCTGTCTGGAGGGTTCCCAAGGGAAGGGGCAGGAAGCGGAGCAGAGCTTCCCCAAGACAACAACGGGGACAGCTCCCGCCCGACCAAGGGGCTCCTCCACCACCTGCTCCAGGCTTCTCTGCAACAAAGTCCCACGACTATATGTTCCAGGTCCACGTAGGGCTCCCTGACGGACAGGTGTCTGCCACACGTGCACGTGGCCATCATGTGGGTATCTCTAGGTGACAGAGTCTTCTGATTTTCTGTGGATGGATCCGTCCATACAATGAACAAGCACCACATTTATAATCATAAAAAAGATTTTTATTTTAAAGGAGACAAAGGGGGGAGACAGCAAGAACAAAGCACAGAAATAGAACTGAGAGGAGAGGTAGAGGAAATGTCAGGAGGATTCAGAGGCTGGAGCTTCAATAGCAGGTGGGTTGGGTGGAATCAGACAGCGAGGGTCCAAAATTATCTACATTGAAAGAGCATTTATTGCTAGAGGCAGTGAGGAGCCAGGAAGCCTGAGAAGGTCACACCATGTGGGGGCACAGTTGGGAGAGAGCAAGTTCTTTGGAGAAATCACTGGGCTGCTGAGTCCACCCTTACCTGAAGCCTACCCCACCTCTAGACTTTTCCGGCATATGAACCAATAAACTCTCTGTACTTTTTAATCCTCTCTGAATCCAATTTTCCATTACTAGTAACAGAAAGCATTACAACTCGTAGAATTTCAGAGGAAATATGGCTTGAGCCGGATATGGGCCTGCCACTTTCTGTGTCAATCAAAGTAAGGCAGGTCCCTTTAGGCCCTGGACAACTCACTGAGACTTCATCTTCCTGTTGGGTAGAATGGGATGCTCTTGGATTCTCACCAGCATAAGGACAAGCATTTTCTGTGTATAATAGACACCTGGATGAGCATAAGATCAGAGTTTCACAAGTCCAACGTGCAGGCATAAGATCCACGCAGGCTGTGTTGTGCATGAGATCTGCAGAAAACAGCCCGATCAAAGAAGGACTGGCCACAGGACACCTCTCAGACACCTGTGTGCGTAGGAAAGGGGGTGCTATTACCCTGCCTGTCCTGATTCAATAGGTCTGAGTGGGCCCAAGACTCCTCATTTCCAATAAGGCCCAGGTGGTGCTACGGCAGCCAGAGTCAGGTCAAGGCACACCCCTCCCTGTGGCTCCCCGCATCTGGTATCAGATGTCCCCTCCCCACTGCCCTTCCTAGCTGGGTGACCTTAGCAAATTACTTATCCTCTCTAAACCTGATGTGTGGTGGGGGGGTAACGACAATGCCAACCCGTCAGCACTGCTCTGTGAAGACGGCTTAGCGCCCGGTGCCTAGTACGTGCTCAGTAAGCAGTAGCCATTTCCCCTTCTTCTAACCCAGCAAGAAGCCCCTGTGGTCTAGGATTTGAGTGATGCTACAAGTAAAGGCCACTTTGTTCTTAGTTAGCCAAGAATAAATGAAATGCAATTAAAAATCTCTTTCGGAACCTTTCAAAGCACATCAAAGGTGATTTCATTCCACCCCTGGAGCCAAACTCCCGAAACACAACTCTCGCTTCCACACTGCTGGAGCCCTGGGCTTCCTCTCCCCCTCACCTTGGCCCCACATAAAATGCGTGCCGATTCATGCATCCGCCAGGCTCCCCGGCATCCTTCTTGGTTTGGCCTTTGTGTTGGGTGTGGGCAGCACTCAGTTTTACTTTGTGTCTGTCTGCTCCCTGGATTCTACACAGCCAGGAGGACCAGGAGCTGGCTGAGCATGTCCATCGGGTCTCCTCTGGTGACCAGTGGAAAAACGCAATCCCAGCCCATGCAATAAAGGGGACTTTGAGGTCACATCACTCGGCTACCCAGGAGTCAGGAGGACTGGTACAGAACAGGGCTGGCTCAGGACCCGGCTCCTCCTGCTCCCCCTGCTCTGCCTCTCCTGGACTGGCATCATTTTCTGGCTCCTCAAGAAGCTGGTCAGATCCAGGGGGAGAGTGTCTGCCACCTTAAGAGTTCAAATCAAAGACCCAGCATTGAGGTTTGTTGGCTCTGATCCGCCTATCATTAAAGTGGACCTCTCTAGACAGGGAGGAAACAGACTTTAACACTGTGATGTTCTAAGAAAACTGTGTGGATGGTCTGAATGAGTCAGCTCAGGCTGCTGTGACAAAATACCATAGACCCAGTGTATGAGTCAGCTCAGGCTGCTGTGACAAAATACCATAGACCCAGTGTATGAGTCAGCTCAGGCTGCTGTGACAAAATACCATAGACCCAGTGAGTTAAACAACATGAATTTATGTTCCCACGAGGCTAAAGGTTGAGACAAGGGAGCCAGCATGCGGGGCTCTGGGGAGGGGTCTTTTCCTGGCTTGCAAATGGCCACTCTCTTCTTGTGTCCTCACACGGTAGAGAGAGCCAGTAAACACTCTGGTGCCTCCCCTTATGAAGATACTAGTCATGCAGGCCTCTCCCTCAGGACCCCGTCTGATCCTAAATACCTCTCAACTGCCCTCTGTCCAAACACCGCCCCACGGGGGGTTAGGGCTTAGGATTTAGCTCAAAACATGAGCCTTGTCAGAGTCTTTCCTACTTTCCACGGAAGCCCTCACCCCTGCCCTCACCCCACTCCACTTGACCCAGCTGCTAGCAAACCCTACCCCTGGCTACTCAAGGAGCTGCTCCCTACAGAGCGCCCCCTTGTGCTCACACAAGGAACCTCGCCCTTTCCCCTGCTGATCTGTAGGTTAATCTGCAGGCCCTGGCCCCTGGCACCTAAATGAGTAAAGGAAAAGTCAAGATTGAAAGGTTGCAAATCCGAAATTCTCATTTCCTTAGTAAGGTTCCCAGGAGGACCAAGAATGTCCTCGGCCATCTCCTGGCGCACAGGGAACACCCCAGGCCAGCTCTTCCTTCCCCTCAATGTGCACAGCGTAAGCCCCTCCCAGTCACAGCTCCTCTGACTGCCCCTCCATCTGCAAGAAGGCCTTGTTTTTAGGGCTCCCTAAACTTGCTGGGGTTTGTGGTGTGTGTGTGCGTGTACGTGTGTGTGTGTGCATGTGCGTGTGCACGTGTGCACATTATTGTTGTTTTTAATCCAGAGACAGAAATCTGAATCCTCCAGTCGGGACAGCTTGACCCTGTGTTTGGGGTGTTACTTGCCTAATGGGCCTCTGGGGTGGAGGAGGCTGGCGCCCACTTTCAGGGTTAACATGAAGACAACAGGAGCCGGCAGCTGGAGACAGAGAGGACAAATGTTGTGCATACAAATGAAACACATCATGATTGCTTTTAAGTATAGTAAAATTCCCTCTCCCGGGGGCACTTCAGAGGGCTGGGGGCCTGGACTCCAGGAGGATGGGCCCAGAGACCTGCTGGGGACCTAGACCTACACCTTGGGAGGGAGGTGAGTGTCCAGGGGGCCTGGAGTGATTTCAGGAGGGGACACCACAGCCCCAGGCGCAGGTAGGACTCCTGAGCTCCTCTCCCAGGTTGCCACCCCCTCTGCCTGCCCCAAGACCCGGAGAAGTGTGTGGGACGTCCCGTCTGTGGGATGCACTGCTGCTGGGTAACAACTGGCTGGGGCTTGTAACTTTTGCTGGTTCCCGAGGTGTGAGCGCACCCTCCAGGGCCACTCCTGCCGGCTCACAGAATTCCAGCCGCGTACCCACCAGCCCGTGCAGGCCCATCCAGCCAGCTCCGGGCCTCTCTGCTGTGCCTGTTACCTTAGGGGCACAAGTACACAGAGGGCAGGAACAGCCAGGAGCAGGTTACAGGGTGACAGAGGAGCCCAGCAGAGGTCAGCCGATAGGCTGGGAGGACTCATGGGCTAGGAGGACCTGAGATGGAAACACGGGTGTGATTCCTGGGGTTTCCAGGAGCCCTCGGAGTGGGAGACCAGGGTTCCTGTGGCCAGCATTACCTGGGAAGCTGGGGCCAAGTGCTCAACCCCATGTGGTTGTGTGCTGCTGACCCTTGGTGCTCCCTACCTCATGCCCCCTGCCTGAAACCACCTGAGAGTGTGCATCTGTGGGCGCCTGGAGCCACGTGGGAAGGAGCGGGCACTCTCCGGTGGCTCTACATAACTGCTGGGGACAGCGTCCGAGGTGAGCTTCCCTGTGTCCCTGTGTGTGTCAACACAGAGGACTAAGCCATTTCAACCGTGGCTAGAAACGGCCGCCATTCTAGCCACCTCCCTTCACCACGTCCAGTACCTGGGCAAGGTGGAGAGAGGTGAACCAAGAAATGGAGAGACCTGGGAAAACAAAGCCATTCGTTTAATGAAGCAGTCTGGTCCCCTCCCTCCAGGGCTGTGCGATGAATAAATTTGCAATCACCATCTCGAGGGTGCAAGAAATGGTGCATGACTCTATTTTCTTTAAGTCAAATTCAATCTGACTCCAAGCCCCATCCCATGAGAATGCCAAGAAGCACGATCTTGTTCCATGTTAGGGCTCCCTCCCCGCCACCTCCCTCCCCAGGGTCATATGAAGGAGACGGCGATTCTTGCCAAAGTAGAACTCTGGGGGGGGTGGTCTGTGGTCTGTGCTGCTCCCCAGAAATCCAACAGCCCAGGGCCCCCATGCTGGGTTAAGGCTTGGGCTCTGCCAAGGTGGGAGGCCTGCTGTGTGGCCCTCCAGGCCCCACAAGCCCACCCACAGGGCACCACCAGGAGCCGGCTGCAGAGCTCAAAGGACTCCATCTCCTTGTTCCCCTTAGGGACAATCTGCCCTTTGACTGCAAATCCTCAGAGCTCACTCTTCCCCAGCTCTGCAAGTGCCCTATGGCGGCGAGCAAGCAGAGGACCCCTGGTGGGGAGTGGCAAACCCGAGGACCAAACCAGACAGCTCCAGACCTCGGATTTCCCCACTGAATGAACACAACACCCAGATGAGCATCCCGTCCCTTACCATGTCGCCTGTGATGGGAGAAGAAACGAAGACATTAGGAGGTTGGGGAGCGGAGATGGGGTTCCCGATGTGGGTGGGGTAACTGCAGTGGCCCTCCCAGGACGGCTTCCCGTCTTCCCACTGAGATGGGCGGACTCCGCTTTCCAGGGCTGATTCCCTCCTGGAAGCATCGAGCCCCCTCCCAGGCCCCTGGTCTGAGCTGTCAAGTCACCTAAGAATGTGCCGGTCTCTCTCTCCTCTGTGGTCCTCCTCCCCCTCCCGGCCTCCTCCCGGCCTCCTTTCCAGGCCCCCTTCCCTTCCCCCCACCCCCAGCTCCTGTTTGTTTTCTGTGCATGGATGACCCTAAGACAAACTCACCAGAGACAGGAGAAAGGAACAGGACCCCTGGGGTCACTTCCCCACTGGAGGTGGCCAGTATCACTGCGGGAGTCCAGCAGGGCTGCCCCCTGAAAACGTGGCCATGATCAGAGCTTCCCACTCCCTGGATGCTACACCCCATCCTCCCAGCACCCGAGGGACAGATGTCCGGGGATCAGGGTGTAATGTCTGGTGACATCTTGAACCCAAACCTGTGGCTCAGGAAGCCTCGTCCCCCTTCTCAGCTCAAGAAGTCCACAGCAGCCCAGACTCCCTTCAAGCAGCTTCCACGGCTGGGCCCCATCTCTTCTCAAAGGACCCTGGCCACAGATGTAGGAAAACCCTGCAAAAATAACAACAATAACTGCAATGAACCGAGTGTCTGCCTCGACTGGTCTCTTCTTAGCTGCTCTGAGCATGGGAGCCTCCCTTTTACAAAGAAAGGAAGCCCAGAAGAATCACCTAGCTGACTCTGTGTCGCGCCTTCATAAGCCCAAGCCAGAGCAAGCTTCTATCGTCAAATGCCCTTCCAGGTTGCAACGCTGTGACGCAGCAGGGGCCAAACACCTCCTGCCCACACCTGATTAGTTAGCCTGGAGTCAGAGACAGATCCCGCCTGCTCAGACCAAAGGGAGCAAAGAGAGCCGTGAGCGAGTAAGCTGGAGACAGGAAAGCCGGCAGAGAGGCACGGAGCAGGCTGGGGGCTGGAGAGACTGCCAGGGGGCACAAGTGGGGTTCACACACGCTACAGGCGGTGCCCGGGAGGTCGGCACCACCCAGACTTGCCTCTGTCCACTGACGCACTGCTTCCCAGAGAGAGTGGCTGTGGCAGCCCTGGAGGATGCTGTTAAGGTCAGGTGCAGGGTGGGCAGGTGTGGGGTGGGCAGGGAAGACCTGCGTTCCTAACAGCGGTCAGTAATGCGGATCTGCGGGTCTGTGGCCACATATTAAGAAGCCCGGATTGAGGGTTCCTCCAATTTTGAGAGGGTTAAACTGACGTGGTGAGCTGACCAGGACATCGCCGTCTCCTCCAAGTTCCTCTGTGGGCTCTCAGAGGGGCTGCAGATCCCAGAGGCCTGTGTAGCCTCTGACAGGGACTTGGATGCCCCAACCAGGTTGCTCACATGCAATGGGACCTCACCACGCTTCACGCTGCCATCCCCGGCACCAGAGCAGCTTAGGGGACCGGAGGGACTGAGGAAAGTAAGACCCTCACAGCCGGCGGGGGGGGGGGGGGTGAATAATGAAAGTCGGATCCATAAGTAATTACTTTTTAATTAATTAGGAATGATGAAGAGTAAGGACCCGCACTCGGGCGGAGGGTGTTAACTGTAATGGCTTTCTTCCTCGCTCTGCTCAGATTGATTGGCTGAGGAGGAGGCAGAGGTGAGGGATCATTCTGGGTCTGGGGGACAGCGGAGAGCAAGGCAGGGAGTGAGGGAGGTACAGACCGCCCTGGATGGGACTGAGCTCCAGGAAGCCGGGCCAAGCCTGGGGGGTTCTCTCTCTCATCCCCGGGGAAGAGACAAGTAGGAGGAGAGGGCCGTCTCCCCCTTTCCAACTCTGCAGACCACCTGATTAATCTCCACGCCCCTCCTGGGAGACGAGAGATGATACCTCCCCTTCGCCAAGCAGAGGCAAAGCAGTGTCCCTGTTCAGAAGGGACTGGTCAGGCAGGCTGCCAGGGAAGCCCTCCCCAATCACAGGACGCACCTTCGGGTGGGAGAAGGAGTAAGGACAGGTGACCCTGGACCTTTGGAAGGGTCCACACTGCTTCCTACTCACCCAGGGCCCTGAGCAGTGTGAGCCGGACCCGCTGCCCCGGCCACTCCAGTCTGTGATGAACGGGACCCGGCTCCTTGTCCCCACCCCCCACGGCGGGAGGAATCACATCATCAAGATATGAACGGCAGTCTGCCAATACCCTGCTTCTCCGATGGTAGAGGAGGCCACACGGGATCTCAAAACATACACACCTGACAGCATCCTCCCCTCCCCCACGGGGCCGCCCCCCAGGGCCCCTCTCCGGCTCCAGCACCGTGGGAGGGCCTCCACTTTCCAGGTAAGAAGGAGAAGGGGAGGGTTTTCTTCAGCCTTTGGAGGGAGGCTGGGGCAAGACTGGGCGACCAAGAGAGGAATCACCTGCCGCATCAAGTTTTAGCGGGAGCCCCACAGCCGGCACCTCTGCCCATGTGGCCCCGCTCTCGGGTGAGCTGGCCGGGGCCTCGCCCTCAGCATGTGGGCACTGCAGTGCACCTGTGAGCTGAGGAAGCCCGATCCAGAGTGCGGGTGTCCACCCAGTGTCGGGCAGCTTGGAAGAAGGACAGAGAATCAGGCGAGGAGAGGACTAGGGTTTATCTAGCACCGTCTCCGCCAGGCCAGGAGAAAAGCTTTCTGGCCCCCACTCCCAGGGCAGCTCGGTTTCCCTGCCTGCACAGAATGGACCTGGAGAAAGCGCCCACATGAGCCACCTGAAGGCTAACGGAGGACCAGGGCCAACTCCACTCTGCCTGCGCTCCCCGCGGAATCCCAGCCCTACAAGACCCTGCCTTGATTGGAACTTGGAATAATTCCTTCTTTATGGATTTCCTTTTGCATTCGATTTTTATTTTAAAAAACATATATTGCATTAAAACAATACCTATCTTGATCACCGAGATTTTAGCAAGTGCCAACCCCTGTCCATTAAATCTGGTGCCCAAGGGCAGCACCTCACTTAACTCACCCTGCTCTTGGTCCCCTCTGGGACCCAGGTGGTGGTGAACAGAGCACTGATCTCTGAATCAGACCCAAAACCTCACCCAGCTTTGCCCCTCCACCAGCCGAGCCGCAGCTCCCCGTCCTGTAGACAAGGTCAGGCCAGACCAGGGAGAGGGCACCGGCCTCAGGAAGCAGAGGCCACTGGACCCCAGCTGCCTTCTCTGACCACTGCCTCCCAACCCTGTCCCTTGGCTGCACAGGAGGTAGCATCCAGAGGCCACAGAGCCTGCCAAAGCTGGGCAGGGACCACCAACTTTTCAAAAACCCTTCCCATGTCTTTCCTCAGCGAGAGGAGAAAAGAACCAGAGACCCCCTGTGAGAGGGCAAATCTGATCCTTGCTGCAGCGACAAACCAATTTGCTTGTGCTCATTGCAGACAATGAAACTTTTTTTATATAAGTTACCCCAGGTCAGGCTCTCTTAGGGAAGTGGATTTCTGGCCAGAGGGTGAGACGTGACTTGGTCTCCCCTCACCTCTGAGGTGGACTAGAACAGAGGATTTCACAGGCACTTTGTAGACAGGTGCGGATGGAGTCAGAATCCGGGTCTTCACGAGCCTCCCGGGGCCATTTGTGCACGCCACACAGGTTTGAGGGACTCTCGTCTAGAGCCCTCTGATATGCAGCCTGCGGGATGTATGATCCCCAGGCACCATAACGGTGGCTCCGTTGATAGCTTGGGGTCTTCTGAGAGTCACCACATCCATTTCCAAAGGACCCAGCCACTCACCCAGAAGGTCCTCTCCATGATTGCACCAAATCTGACTCAACCCGTCCCCTCAATTCCCCACCCCTGCAGGATGGAGCTCCAGGAAATGTCCTCTGGGCCAGGTCAGAGTCACAGTGAGAGGGAAGGAGAATCACCAGGGTCCTTGCCCCACGTCCTCTCTAAGGGGCTGCAGTTTATCAAGGACGCTGGCCCTCCTGAAGCCACGTCCGCTGGGCACGGGTCAGCTGAGCTGGGTTCTACTGCGCATGCTCCCTCCTCCTGCCTGCAGGCCTAAGGGTGGCCCCGCTGCCCAGCCACTCCCTGGACCCCTCTCCTCCATGGTTGCTTTGTGTCTTAATGGGCTTCCTCATTGGTTAGGGACAGTAGGGCAGCAAGGCAGGAGACAGCTGCTACAGGAACCACGGTCTCTACTCCCGGACCCCAAGAGGGGCGTGCACATTACACCTGGGGCCACACAGGGAGGCACTGGGGCTGTCGTGACATGGGAACAGCGGGGGAGGGGGGCTTTAGGCAGGGGCTGCACCGCAGTTTCCTTGGGAAGGGATGGCAAGCAGGGTAAGCAGGCGTGGGATCCTTAGTTTGAATAATTTGGGTGGACCTGGGGACATAAGGACTGTCCCGACTATTGGCATCTGGTCCTGGAGTGATTAGGGTGGGAGGACAGTGGCTGGGAGTGTGAGGGCCCAATAAGGGAGGGGCTGGGGTGGCGTGGCTGGATGGGTTGCTTGGTATTTGAAGAACTCACGCGCACCTCGTTTTAGGAGGCCCCCCAGGGGATGGGGGGCCAGGGAGGCAAGAAGCCAAGGCAGGTTGACTCCAGTTGTCCAGAATAAGGCGTGTCCCTCTGCACGTGAGGGAGACGTGGGCACCTCGATTTACAGGAGCAGGAACACGCTTACCCCTCGCTGTGCAGTTGAGGTGGTCCTCTCATTAAACCCTCAGTCCAGGCTTCCTGCAGGCCCTGCCTAAACCAAAGGCAGCCATGACAATCTCCTTTGTCACGAGGATGCCTGGGTTTTCTTCAGTCATTGAGTAAACCTGAAAAGAACTGGGTCCCTTTGGGACACACTTGTGGCGGGGGCGTGAGCATCAACAGTCACAGGTGATGGAGTGACGCACACACAAACAGACCCTGCAGGTCTTCACAGCTGTCCATGGGAAAGCAGGGGCCAGCACAGGCAAGAAGGATGGAGTGACCAAGTCCCTTCCCCTCCCCTGAGAAAGCATCTCTGTTCCCTGCAGGCCGCCCAGACCTGAACTCGGGGCTGGAGGTCTGGAGTGGAGGGTGTGTGAGCATGCGGCTCAGAGCTTGGAGGCTCACGATGATCAGATTTAATAATTATTAGTGATCTGCAGGTTTCTACAGCAGATGAAATAATTGCACAGGAGAGCTGGAGGGAGGAAGAAAACCATAAACGCCTTTTCCTTTCAGCATTAAAACAGCAAAGCTGTGGAGCTCGCTGCAATTAATTAGCACTCTGTCCCATTAGCACCTCCCCCGAACAATGCAGGCCCAGGGAGCAGACAGCTCTGGCTACAGCCGCCACAGCCCAAGGAGCCGGGGCCTGGGCAGAGCCTGGGGAGGGAGGGGGCAGAGGGTAGGAAGGATGCCCAGTTGGGAGGGTTGCCTAGAGATAGCTGCTGCTCCACAGACCAGGGGACCAATCTCCTGGCCCCGTGCCAGCCGTAGCAACCAGGGAACCGGCCACGCTGAGAAATGCCGGCTGCCCACAGAGAGCCAAGGAGATGAGGCTGGGCTCCCAGGTCCTGACGCAAAGGAGCTTGGCACCCGCTGCCAAAGCAGGCTTCGTGGTCATGTGACCAGCCAGACCTCCAGGATCCTGTCTTCAAACGGACCCCACAACCGGGGCTTGGTGCTCAGAAACTGGCTTCCGAAAGTCGTTGATGGTTTGTCTTTGAATATGGGTTTGTGGGTGAAGTCAGTGCAGAACACACAAGGGACCTGGGACTCTCGGGTGGTGGCCCTTTCTCTGTTTGATCACCTCCCTGCAGAGATTCTCAGCGGCCCACCCCATCCCCTCCCATCCCCAGAGAGGGCCAGGCGTCCAGGGCCAGGGCCAGGGTCTGTGGTTCCTTCCCCCAGCTGTGAGTGGGGCCCAAGCCCCGTGAGGCTCTGCACTCAGGCAGCCCCCGGCAGAGGAGGGAAATGAGGCCCCCGGTCAGGTCAAGAGCCAGACGATGGAAGAAAGGCCTGGTTCCTGGTGGACGGGACTCAGGTGGGCGGGCCCGGGCAGGATGGGACTGTTCCTCCACCTGGACTAGCTGGGTACCGCCAGGAGTCAGCTCCACAGGAAGGAGCCGGAGTCAGGGCTGTTCACTTCCCGGCTCTGCCTCTTAGCGCGTCACTTTTATAAGTCCATGAAAGTCTCGGGGCCCCCTTTCCTCAGCTGCAAAACCCTTTGACAGAGAGGGAGGGAGATGGAGGATGGAAGGCCACAGGGGGCCGGCGAGCAGCGGAAAGAGGAAGACCAACAGGGGCACCCAGAGCAGGGCCGTGCTGAGGGCCACCAGGGTCCAGCCCACTGGGGAGCCAGGTGGCACGTCGCTTGGAAAGACGGGAAGACGAGACATGGGCCCACCAACACCCGCCCCCGAGGGGTCCCCTCCCCTGGGCGGCCACGTACACCAGCTGGCGGACGCAGCAGCTCAGGGAAACGTCCAGAAAGGGAAGAGAAACCCGTGATAGTGTTCAAGGTGGTGCCCCGGGCACAGGTGAGCCAAGACCAGGGCCCAGACCGTCTGCTCCAAGAGCCCAGTTGTAGCAAGAGTCCAGGCCGGAGGACTGGAGACAGGAAGTCGTGGCCCAGCAGTGACCAGTACTGACCATCCCAGCCCTGTCCCTGTGTGAGGCCCAGCTGAGTACAACACTGTCCCCCTTGCATGTCCAGGCTCTGGGGCTCAGGCCTCTCTTTGGGGCCAGTGGGGGCTGGGAGGGCAGCCCAGTCAGCTCCACTGACCACTGTGGAGACACCATCTTCCCTGTGGAGTCTGGTTGGGTTTTACCCAGTTTCCTGCAAAAGCAGGCCCCCCCCACCTGAGCCTGGACAGCGAGCCATCACCCTCTGAAGCAGAAGGGGACGCAGTGCACACAGCATGGACACAGCGAGTGGGTAGAAAAGGGGCCTAGGAGGGTGGGCTGAGGCAGGGCAGCTGGACGCCCCCAAGCTCCATCCCCTGGACACACCCTCTATCTAAATCACCAGAGTTTGTGCTAAGGGCCACGCTGACTGAGCACTGGAGTCCGGTGCCTATTCTGGGCTCTTCACAAGGGCTAAAGCTTTTAATTTTGTTATAATTAGGATGTGGAATGTCCCCAGAAGCTTATGTGTTGAGGCTTGGTCCCCGGTGGTGGCACTCTGGAGAGGCGTGGGAACTGTGGGAGGAAGAAGATCGTGGGGGTGTGCCCTGGCAGGCTTGACGGTGTCCCCAGTCCCCGCCCACTCGCTCTCCCTCTCCCCAGCTCTCCTTCCTGGTTGTCCTGAGGTGGGTAGTCCACTCCACCACACACTCCTCCCTGTGACGTTCTGCCTTGCCAGTGACAAGGCCAGATGGTCCCCAGTGACAAGGCCAAGTGATCAAGGGCTGAAATCTCTGAAGCCATGACCCCAAATTATCTTTCCTCCTTTAGGGTGTTTTTCTCAGGTATTTTGTCACAGTAGCAGAAACCTGACTAACACAAATCCTTACATCACCCTACAGTGCGCATTATGATTTCCACTTTATAAATGAGGAGCCTCAACCACGGAGATGTTGAGAACCTGCCCAAGGAGCCACAGTAGGTCCAGGGTACAGCATGGATCCAAAACCCCCATCCGAACAAAAGATGTATCCCTCCCCTCTGTAAAATAGGCCCAACGACTTCTGCTCTGAAGCCATGGGAGGTGGTGGCCTTTGGTGGAACAAGAGTGTGGAAGTGATGGGGAGCAGAACCCAGTGTGCCCGGGCCTCGGGGAGCAGGAGAGGAAGGACAGGCCTCGGCAGGACTCCATGCCTCGGGTTCTTGCTCACTCCTCCACACCAGCTGGGGTCTCCGTCGCCAGCCTCCTCTGCCCCCCAGGAATGCAGAAGCCGCGACACAACTGGGGACAAGGGCACTGCCTCATGGCAGAGCATTCCCTGGAAGAGATCCAGAAGCCGAATGCTCCAGACAGCCTGAGCCAGGGCACTGCGGGGATCACAGAGGGTGCCATCTCTGATGTCCACAGCTCTCCTTCCTGCCCAGCCCTGGAGGGGGGCCTCAGAGCCACAGCATTCAGAAACGAACCCCTTCGGGTCCAGCCCTTCCTGAGGCGAAGAGACCCAAGTCTCCAGCAGAAGAGTTCTGGGCCTGGCCGCGTCTAGCCCTAGCCAAACCCGGAGGCCGCCCAGGACCACTTTTTAATTCTTTTGCAATCAGCATTTTCCTTTCTTCATTTGCTGGTTGAATAACGCAGCCTGTAAGAAAAGGGCCCTCAGCACAATCCGGGTGCTCGTTTACAATGGAAATTGGGAAAATGGAGAAACGCATCCTGCAAATGCATTTAAAAGAAGATGATTCAATTGGATTTGGCAGCTCTGATATTCAGGACCAGAAGGAGAAAATCTGTCTATGATTTGAACATGTATAATTAAGATGAAAGCCTTAAGTACTGGGTGCATTTCTTAAGATGTCACCAGCTCGGTTGACTCCAGGCGTTCTGATCAGTGGTGCAAAGCATTTATTTCTGAAATCTGAATAGCTATGAGTGAGATGGCTTTCTAAAACCAGCACCAGGGAGCCAAGTCAGACCCCGACACTGCGCGGCTCATCAAAAGGGGCACAGGCACAGGGGGTGGGGAGGGAGACAGGAGAGCCGTGAGCCCCTCGGGGTGAGCTCTGATCTTCCCCCGAGGTGCATCCCTAAACCTCACAGCCTGAGGTAGTCAAATCCGAATCCATTCTTTGTGTCCTATTTCGGTTCTTCTTCTGGTACGAAAGGAAGTGCCAGGGCCCTGGGAACTGCTCCATCCTGAAAATAGTTCCTTTTGGCTGTTGGATCGTAGGCTTTCAGAGAGGCAGCCTGCTGCAGAAATCCCCTCACCCATGGTTTCTCGTCTGCGGCTTCAGTTACCCACAGTCAACCAAGGCCCAGAAATGTTAGATGGAAAGTTCCAGAAACAAACAACTGAGAAGTTGTAAGTTGTGGGCCATCTGTTCGACACCATGAAATCCCTCGCTGACTCCCTTCCTGCCCCCACCCCGGGACATGAATCATCCCTGTGGCCAGTGTATCCAGGCTGTATATGCTACCCGCCCATTTGTCACCTCTGGCCACCTAAGTGCCTCAATGGCTCTCTTATAGAGTTGCCATGCTTGCGTTCAAGTCGCCCTAACACAGTCTGCCCACTCACTCACCTCTCTTCACAGCCTCATGCAGGCCGGGGGTCGTCTCCCGTCACCACCGGAAGGAGGGCGAACGCAGTGCAGAGAGAGATTTGGAGAGAGAAGGAAAGAGAAAGAGGTCACACAGCACTTGGTTTTCTTCCTAGCTGTTCTCATGTCCGACTGTTCCTGGTTTACAGATTAAACTTCATCACTGCCCCACACGCAGAGGGGAAAACAGTATGCGTAGAGTTTGGTCCCATCCAAGATTCCTGGTGTGCCCTGGGGGTCTTGGAACATTCCCCCACAGGTTGGCCTGGGGATGACTGCCTTGTAGGAATCGGAAGAATAGTCAGGCCCCGTCACCACCCCTTGCTAACTGGGACCTGGAGCAGGTTCCTGGGCCTCCCCGGGCACAGCTTCCTCTTCTATAAAATGGAGTAAAATAATGGCGTCTCCTGAGTCGGAGAATTAGAGCAGCTAAACGTGGTTAATTCCAGTATCTGGCAGCCCTCGTTAGACGTGGGCTGCAGTTCCCATTATTCTCAGGCCTGTCCCTCAAGTCACCCAAGTAAGCACCACCACCCTATTCAGCCACTCTCGTGGCCTCTGGGACTCTGGTCTTTGTTAAAAGTGGAGCGTCCTCACAAACCTCACTCGCAGCCCAAGGTGACTCAGTGACGGGACTGCTGGCAGCTTCACCCAGATGACTCACAGGTGCCAGGCGCTAGGGCTGGGACCGATCACATGATCGTGCCTGTCATGTGACTCGAGAGCTCATCATCTGAGGGACTAGAATCCCCCGGGACTTCTTTGCCTTTTGAGATAAGAGAGGAGGGTGGAGGCCCAGAAATTGTGACCCAAAGAGTCCAGGCACCTAGTTCCTAGTGAGAGGCCACAGCAGGGAGGGACCTTCCCCTTGAGATTGGCAGGTGGAAACAGAGGCCAGCTCTGCACAGGTGGGGAGACGGAGCATTCCGAGCTCATCACAGAGCTAAGGCCCCTCCTGTGCCCAGTGCTGGGACAGACCGTGGGCTGTGCCACCTGCCTGATTCTGGGGCACCAGAGCTAATGTAGGAAACTCCAAGTGTCCCAGTTCGGCCTGTTCTTACCAGCTGTGTGACCTTCTAAAAGTCACTTAACCTCTCTCTGTCTCTGTTTCATCTGTAAATGGAGACAAAAGTGTGTTCCTCAGAGAGGGACAGAGAAGTTGGCCTGGCAAAGCAGGAGGTAAGTAAATGTCCCTTCTCTTACCTTTTCTTTCCTGGCTTTTCGCTCACACCCACCTGCCTCTCTTCCCTTCCTTAAAGCTGCTCAGAAACACCCATGCCTCCGGGAAGGCTCGGCCTGCAGGATCACAAGAGGGGCGCGGCCCCAGGCTCTGATGGCGAGGACTGGGCGGTTCCATCCGACTGGGGGCAGAGCCTGGAGAGAGGTCTCTGGACATAAGGAAAGTCCGGGCCTCTTCCCCAAGGGCAGCAAGAAGGGCCTTCGGCCTGCAGCCCAGAGTCTCCGGATGTGTGTAGCCTGAAACGTTCATGTTCCGGCTCCACGAGCTTTGGCTTCTTGGTTTCTACCTTCCAGTCAAGCACAGCTCCTAGGAACCACAGCAGTCCCAACCAGAACAAGGAGACGCCAAGGAGAATCCAGGAAAACCCAGCGGGAAAGGCACACAGCTGAGGGCTGGGGGAAGGGACACACCGCAGTGGCTTCTGGGGGCGAGCGTTGGACAAGGCTTAGGAAGGCTGAAGCGCAGGGCTTCGGAGCTGTCATAAGACTGTGTGGACTTCCTGGCTGGGTGGGTCCCCGGTGCTGGAGCGGATGAGCAGCCTGGCAGTTGGCAGGCTGGGGGCCTGTGATGGTGTCTGAGCCGTGGTAACCCCGGCCATGTCCAGTGGGGGTCCCAGGAGGGCCCAGGGGCCAGGGCCTGAGGTCCACAGTGGCCCCAGGTTCCCGGTGCCTCCCCTTCAGGCACACAGGACATCACCTGCCTCCAGCCACCTCACCCATCCAGGAGGCCAGAGCCAGCAAGGCCAGGACAAGTACCCGGGGCTCCACCCCAGGGGTATGACCTAGGAGAGGAGGGAGAGCCAGGCAGCCCCCAGCCCAGCCCGGAGCCCCCCCCCCCCCGCAGCACCCTGTGACGGTGAAATGCTTCTGGGGTCAGGTGTTTTGCCCCTTGTTTTTGTTCTGTTTTGCTTGGTTTTAAGTTTCCAAATCAAAATTGAATGGTGAGGAGGAGGGAAGGAGTCTGGCTCGATTAAAAGGCCAGAAACTGAGCAGAGAGCAGAGCCTGTGGAACATTCTAG
This sequence comes from Spermophilus citellus, assembly GCF_964194105.1. NCBI lineage: Eukaryota > Metazoa > Chordata > Mammalia > Rodentia > Sciuridae > Spermophilus > Spermophilus citellus. Next base: position 71,556,024 of record NC_138199.1, read on the forward strand.
AAAGAGTTTACTCAAAAAGGGTTCAATGCAGCACACTCCACCTGAAAAGAGGAAACCTGGCATCTGAAACGCTCTCTGGGGGGAGCATCGTACTCCCGGATCACAGTAGATAAAGGAGCCATTGTCCTTTGGGGGCTGCTGGGAGGCTGGCCTTGGGGAGCACTGGTTTGTGGGAACACGGGAAGTCCTTCCTTTTTAATACATATTTAGCATCCCTTGTCCAAAGACTCAGCACCTCAAATGCTCCACAATCCAAAACGTCAGGAGCACCAGTGTGACTCCTCCGTGGAAAATTCTGCATCATGAAATGTTATTTCATGCACAAAATTATTGAAAACATAAAAAAAAAAAAACTACCTTTCGGCTGTTAATAGAAGGTGTACATGAAACACAAATTAATGTGGCAGGTTTGGGTCCCATCCCCAAGATCTCTCATTATGTGTATGCAAATATCCCCAAGCCCCAGAATCCAGACACTGCTGGTCCCAAGCATTTTGGATGAGAGGGACTCACTCACCATGAAGGCAGGCCCTTCTCCAGTGACTTCTGGCCTCCCACAGGGTGAGGCTGGGGCTTGCCGGTGACAGTCCCACTCTCTGGAGGAGGACTCTGCAGGTTGGCTCTGGAGCAGAGAAAGGGCTCTGTGGCCGTCAGGGAGGCTGGCCTGGCCACTGCTGGGCCGTGTGGTCGCAGGCAAAGTGTTGGAGTTCTTCGCAGAGCTGTTCCTGGTCTGCCCCGAAGAGGCCCCACCCCTTCTGGCAAAGCCCAACTCCTACTAAAGGGGTGAAATAGCTGGGGGGTGCTCCTCTGGTCCTTCCAGCTCGGACATGAATGGATCCTGGTCAGTGAGGGCCTACAGAATCAGTTGGAAGTTTCCAGAAAAGATTATCCTGTCGAATTTCAAAGAGGAGTGACTCAGGGGTAGAGCATGTGCTCAGTTTGCCCAGAGCCTGGGGTTTGATCCCAGCACCAGCAAAACAAAATAGGGAGGGAGAGATAGACAGATAGATAGATAGATGGAAGGATAGATAAGAGGGGAGGGGAGGGGAGGGGAGGGGACAGGTGGAGGAGAGAACCACAGGTTACAAACCCAGCTGGGTGAGGAGGGAGGCCTGGAGCTTCTGCCACCAGTAGCTTTGGATGCAACTGGGAGACTCAACACCACAAAGAGGCTGCCCAGAGCCCTGGCCTCACCATGCCTCAGAGCAACCCCAGAACACTCGCCCCCAGATTCTTCATGGAGGACAAAAATAATCAAAGTCACTTTTCATTGGTGGTCACTTTTCGTTTCTGGCAGCCAAGCGCACCCCTTTCCCAAGCCCTTATGACTTAGCGAGAGTCGAGAGAGAGCGGAAGGAGTGGCACTGCAGGGACGCCCCCAAAACACAGCACACATGAAGTGCAGCAAGGTACGTCCCTCGAGGGATGGCCACCAGACGTGGCCCCTCTTCTTACTGGCCAGACCTAGGCCTTGGCCTCCAAACCCAACCATGTCTGTGAGGCACAAAGGCCAGTTTCCCTGGGCCCACCCCACACCCCAGGGCCACCGAGGGCCAGGACTTAGGAGGAGCCTCCAGGGCCCAGAGGAGAGAGGAACTGCCCAGGTGGCCCAGGAAGGCCGGGAGCAAACACGTGAGCGAGCGCGTGGAGCGGGAGGGACAGTGTCCGGACAGTGGCTCACAGGGCCCGGGAGCACCTGACCCCTCCGGAGAGCACGGCCTTGCAAAGGCCAGCGAGCTTCCTTTCAAGCCCCTGATTTCATTAATAAGATAATGATGAGTCTTTTAACTTTGCATCTGAAGAGTGAAGCAAATTACCTGTGTCGCTATCGCTTAATGATGGAGGCGCTAACAGGACCTTTGCCGCCTGCCAGAACCGCAGCCGGCCAACTGCAGGAGGCACCTTTATGCCCTGGGGTTTGCCACGTGGCTGACGCCATCCATCAGGAGTGGGTGGGGGGCACCAGCGCGCTCTGCACGGGAGCCCCATGTCCCCCACCGCCCTCCCTAATTGGCTCTGGGTTTTTATAACCCGGTGATCCTGCGACCATGAGTTCCTCCCTGGGCATGAGCCGCTGGGCCCCCTCAGCCAACCCTGGGCACCTAGATGTGAAGCTCCGCCCCTCCTCACGCCCAGGAGATGCCAGCGCTGCCCGTGGCCTTGGGGCAGAGGATGGTGAAGGCAGTCAGGGCATAGCCTGCCCAGGGTCTTCTGCGGCCAGAGAGGCTCTGGCCATTTCCACATTTCAGGGTCCCTAAGGGTTTTTGTTTGGTTTTTCTTCTAATCACGATATAATCTCCAAATAGTGAAACTCACCATTTGTGAAAGTGGGTGGTTCTGAGTGTTCAAATACGTCGCCACGCAGCCACCACCACATTCAAGCCCATGCCACCCGCCACGCCCAATGCCCTTGTGCCCATGGTGGCCAGCCGGCTCTCCTCCCATGCCCAGCCCCACCCTGTGCTGTGGCAGGCCATTTCCAGCGGGTTCTGTGCACCGGGCGGCACTTCCAGTCTGGTTTCTTTCATTTGGTCCCCTGCATTCCAGGGTGACCACAGGGTCTTGCACGCTATAGTCTTCTCCGAGTGGGTGTGCGGTGCTGTTGTACAGTATGCATGGGTCACAGGGGGTTTGTAGGGTCAAGAGTTTCAGTGGGGACCTTGCTGTTCTGAGCCGGGCACTCAAATGTCTATTCTGTTAACCTGTCCTCAGAAAAAAAAATGGAGGTAGGTCTTCCATTATCTTTAATTTAGAGAAAGGAGCACGGGCCACACAGCTAGCAAGACAGGACACAGGCAGGGTCCGCAGCAGGCACACAGGGCCATCATCCCCTCCCCACCCCCACCCCCGGCTCCCCTCTGCCTTCTAATCTCTTTCCAGTCATTTGCTGAAGCAGCAGCTCAGGCAGCCCTTTCCAGGGACCAGGGAACCCGCCCTGTGCTGGGGAGGTGGGGAGAAGCTCAGTCCAGCCCTGCACCCTGGGCTTGGGGTCCAGGCCCCTCCTGACGTGGGAAGGCCACTGGGCTTTCCTACACCTGACACTGAGGAGGCCACATGGGGGGGGGGGATGGGCCCAGAGGACCCTCGCCGTAGCGTTGGGAGAGAGAAGACTCAGCCAGCCCAAGCCTCGGGGGAAGCGACCGGCAGCAGGAGACATGGAGAAGAGGCCTCAGAGACGTTTCCCGGCCCGCGCGCTCCTCAAACAACAAATCGCAGGTTTCACACACAGACCTGCCCCGCATCCAATGTCTCCTTCATTTGAACTCGGGCCACAAAAGCAGAGAGGACCAGGGGGTGGGGGAAAGGAGGGGACAGCGGTCCAGCTATCGCGGCCTGGTCTGTTCCATCCCCTGCCCTGAAGCCGGGCCTCCCCCAGGAGGCTGATACCCTCCCACAGCCTCCCCCACCTAGGGGAGTCTCCAGACCTGGCGGCGTGAGCACCCATGGCCTGCAGGGCCCAGCTTCTGCCTGGGAGCCCGGCTCCTGGGATGAGCTTGGCTTCTGTGCGCTGAATTACACAGGGCACCCCCTACATTGAGGGTACACCCCGTCCTTCCCACCTGGGAGGTCCCCGCTAGAAAAGTCCACACAGATTCTAGAAGCTTCTCAGGCAGGTACCCTTCTCATATTTGTTCTCTCAGCTCCTAGCAAGGTGCCTGGGTGAGTAAGAGGCCCTTGAGCAATATTTAGAGGAAGAGAGAAGGAAAGGAAAGAGGAAGGTGGGGAGGGGGAAGAGGGGGAAGAGGAGTCCTTGGAGGGTCTCCGTCCTCTGCTTCTTACTGAACAGAGGAAAGACGTGATTTCTCCTGGATGGTGAAGAGCAGGAATTTGGGGATTCGAATGCTACATTCTACCACTTCAGAACTGGACAGGTCACTTTGCTTTTCTGAGGTTCGGTTTCCTCATCTATAAAACAAGGATCCTGGGGCCTATCTCCTGGGATTTGAGGGAGGGTGGTGTGAAATCATTTTAGACCCCAGGCTGACGCCCAGTCCAGGGTGATGGGTGACAGCAGCCATCCCTGCTGCTCTCCTGGGCTTAGCTAAAGGGCCCTCTGCAGCCCAGCCCGGAAGTGAGCAACGGCCACACTATGGCTGGGGACCCTGCTCAGAGTGGACCCTCCTGGAGACCCGGCTTTCATTGCTGCCTTGGGCCTCAGGACAGACAGTCCTGCCGGGCTCCAGGGTGTGCACTTGGACTCTCCTCTTGCACCAGCCACGTCCCTGCTCCACCTGTGAGTGGGAGGCTGGGAGGGGTGGAGATGTGCAGGGGTCATCGCAGGCCACGTCCCCCTGGCCTGAGCTTGAGGAGGGGTGGAAAGAACTTTATTAAAATGGATGGCAGAGCTCCGGTCAGCCCTCACCCAGCAGCTTACACTAAATTATTAACCATCAGCAAGGACGCCGGGGGCTTTGCCATTTGCTAACAGATGGCTTTCAGATAACTCTGTGCATCGTCGTGATGGAATACCATCAGGAGAGTGAGCACAGCCCGAGGGGCACAGCCCTGCAGGGGCACATCCCTGGGGCCTGAGGACATGGCCCACCTGGCACCTCCAACTCCCCCCTACTCACCCACCTCCCGTCCCCTGCCAAGGGGCTCTCACAGTCTAGCAGGGCCCAGACCTGCCCATAGCAGCAACTGTGATAATTAATGTTGCATGAGGGCCCACTTTGTGCTCAGCATTCCACACGAATTATTTATTTAATCTTCGCAGTGATCTGCTAGGGAGGGATCGCTAACATGCTTTTCATAGTTGAGTGCGCGAGGCTCGGAGTGGGTAATCGTCGGGGTCATGCACTTGCTGAGTGAGTGGCAGAGCCAGCTGTCTAGCCCAGACCCCCTCTGGACTCCACCCTGAGAGCAGATTAGAAAAGAGAATTTGGTCCTTGTGGCTGGACAGGCTTCCTCATGGAGGTGGGATCCCAAAATGAGAGGGGCTGTCCACCTAGGTCTGTGTGCTGTGGTGAGGCAGCTCTCCCGGGCAGCCCTCTGCCTGTCCCCTGGCCTCCTGAAGCAGTGTCCTGCCTGTTCCTGTCATTACTATTTATTGTAATTGCTGCGTTTTATTAGCACTTATTCTCTGCTGGACGTTAGAATAAAGTGTTACCTCGTTTAAATCATTACTCAGAAGATCCTCATAAGCAATGCAGCATCAGTGAGGGGCTGGTCACGGGGTCACGCAGGCCCCTAAGGCTGAGCCCACGCCAGGGTCTTGGTTTTATTTACTGTGCAGCTGAATGGAACCACGGAACCGATTCAGGATGAAATCCCAGGCAGCAGCGGCTGACTTCCACCCCCCCGAGAGCCCTGGTGCCCGAGTCAAGGGCAGGCTGGAGCCGGGGGCTCAGAAGAGCAGGCGCATGGCCAACTCGCTTGAATGACCTCTCCTGAGCAGAAGAGCCCCACATGGGCCCTGGGCCCTGCCAAGGCCCTGGTGGGACAGAGGCCCCTGGGACCTGCGGGAAGACGCACCGCCCACCCACCTCCTCCCCAGAGCCCACCTCCCGCTCTTAGCCGAGACCCACTTGTCCATGGGGCGTCCTGGCTCCGAGGCGCCAGCTTCAAGCCTCGCTGTTCAGGGTTCTCACAAGCGCATTTCCTGGCTGCCTGTCCTCTGCCCATTCTGGTCCTCTCGCTGGACACCCCCAATCACGCCAGAGTAAGAGGAATCCCAGTGGTGGGCAGCAGGCCAGGCCCTGGGCATCAGCAGGCCAGGCTCAACAGGCGCCGGCCGCCTTCCCCACCTCACGGCAGCTGTTCACGAGCAGCGCTTGGTGGCCTTCCGCAGGCGGGAACGTGGCAAAATGCAGATCCGAGGGGGGAAAAGCCCAGAGTCGCTCCGCCATTTGTCCTGTTCCGAATGTCATTAGGCGTTCCATCGCGGCATATTACCGAGATGATTAGTGGCATCAAATGACTTCTGAAAAATGATTATGTGCCATTAAAAGCATTAGTCTGTCTGAAACCAGCACAAACAAATGGCCGTGTGACGATGAGTCATTAGTCGGGCGGCTGGGAGCTGTGACAGGGCTGTGGAGAGCCGGGCAATTAGCACAGCCAACAGGTTGGGGGCGCTGAGCCCGGGGACCTGCCACCGCCTGGCAGGACAGACAGGGGCCTGGGGATGCAAACTGCCCCCGTGGAGCCCCGGGCACTGAGGGTCTGGGTCTGCCTCGCCGGCCCTGCCTGCCCCTGGCTGGTGGCAGCGATGTCACAGGTATCCCCAGCTTAGGACCAGGGGATGAGGCTGATACCCTTAAAGGTTATAGGAAAGGAGGTCTGGGGAGGGAGGAGGGAGCGAGGCCTCAACACCACAGAGGTGCGGGTGTGCCGGGGGCCAGGGCAGGGGGGCAGGGAGAGGAGGGGGGTTCTTAAATTGACTCCGACAGGGACATTAGAGAAGCTGTCATTTGAGAGATTAAAAAACATTATTTTGAACATTTACCAACCAAAGAGCTATGGACTGACAGAGGAGAAGGGACAACCAGCTGGGGGGGGGGGGGGAGGGTCATGGCCTCTTCTGAAGGTAGCGCTGCCCGGAGCCTGGGAGGGCTGGGCGCAGGCCTCGGTGGGCTCTGCTTCCTGGGCAGGGCCATGGCCACGGGGCGATGGGAGTGAGCGCCCTGGTCAGCCCTCCATTTAAACACCGTCCAGGCCTGCTGGAGGGGCTCCAGCCCTGGAGGGGCTCCTCGGGCAAGCCGTGCACACCCCGTCCGTCCTCCTCCCCCTCCCCTCATGCCTTCAGCCGGTGGGTGGGGAGTGAACAGCCCGCTCCCAGGCTGGCCCGCGGACAGTCCTCAGGTCACCCAGCTCAAGCCAGGGCCGGCCCACCTTGTCCTCCTGGAGAGTGTACCCCATCAGGGAGCTGATCCTTGGGAAGTAAGCTTCGTCCCCAGGCACCAGGCCCTGCTCTGAACTCCTGCCCTCACCTGCAAGGAAGGTGTCATTTCTATCAAAACTGTCTCACAGGGTCACACCACTGGGCCCCGTGCCCACCCCACAGACCCCAGAGCTGGAGGGGTCCAGGGTGCGACTCTCCTGGTTCACTGTGGCCACTGCATAATCTATGGAGACCTCCCTCCCCAGGGCACCCAGAGGACCAGGATCCAGCCAAGGTCCTGCTGAGACTCGGAAGCCACCTGCCCAGCTGGGCCAGGGCCACCTGCAGACGGACATCCATGCCCTCCAGGGCAACGCAGAGGCCCCAGTGTGACCCAGCGACAGAGAATCCCAGGGTGCGTGGCTGTTTCTGTGGGGGGGACCCTGGGAGCCCTGGAGATCGGCCGGGGAGGTGGTAGAGGGCAGTTTTGGGTTCCTAACTGGGATTCAGACGGCAGAGACGGCCAAGGGCATGAATCCAACTGCGTAGATCAGGAGGTTCTCAGCCGGGCGAGAGAGAACCCATTGAAGCTGCTGGACACTAGCCATGCCAGGCCCAGCCCTGGGGAGACGGAGAACCTGGGTCTAGTCCACCTCCTGCCTGTTACAGATGAGGACACGGAGGCTCCCAGTGGCTCCAACAACAGCTCAGGGTCAAACTACCACTCAGGGCTGAGCCAGGCCAGGAGCCAAGGCCTCCGGAAAGCCGCTGCCCACGCTCCCGCCTTCTCTCTCCGTGGGGATCCCTCGCTCCACCTGCCACTCCAAGCCAACTGCAGTCGGAGCTGGGAGAGGCGGCCACGCCAAGGTGCAGAACCTGGAGGCTGTGGACGCTGATTGACAGCTGTCACAACCCGCTGCTCAGGTCTCCCAGGCCAGTCCCGGGAGCCTCCGTCCACAGCGGCCGCCTGTCTGTTGGCCCAGCCTGCAGCACGGGGCCAGTTTCCAGACGCCCTTCATCTCTCCCTCCCGGCCTCACTGGGGACGACCAGCTCAGAAGACCTGCTGCTCTGCGTCTGTGCCAACCTGGCTGGGCGGCTGCATCGCTTTGAGAGGGGAAGGCTGTGACAGGGGCTCCGAAGTACAGCGCGGAAATTGTTTTCTCCCCTCTCTTCACCTCGTTCTATTAGAAATACATGAAATCTCCTTCCTGCTCCCCTGGTTTGTTTTTTTTTTTTTTTCTTTCTTTCTTCTACGACAGAGAACAAGGTGATTTTTGACGACAGTTCTGTTTGTGTCTCAGCTACAACAGGTCGTGAATGCTTGTGAGGTGAGCCTGCTGAGCTGAACTCCAACTGCTACATAAAAATTAACAGCAGTCATGTATATGACCCTGGCTTCCAGAGCTGACTACCCTTTCTCTCTCCCTTCTTGACACTCAGAATAATTGGTAAGATTCCTAAATAGCCTGGAAGTTCTTCAAAATGTATGACTTCCGTCTTTGCTGCTGCATCTCAGTCTTTTTTGAGTCAATTCCCACGATTCACAAGGAATATCATAAGCAGTTTGTCTTCTAGCAACAACTAGCTCAATTTAGGGCATGGATTCCAAGGCCTGCCATCTAGTGAATGCCGAATTAGCACCTGGGTGTCCAGTACCCAAAGCACTCTGCACACACGTTGACATTCTCTCCTTGTCTGCAAGACTCCCTCAGGGACACCCAAGGACGTGGGGTGCACACAGCAGGAGCAATCTGACCCCTGAACCTCCTTCCCCACACAGAATCTTAGTGTTCCCAATCTCGGGGCTCATCAGAATCGCCTACCGACCTGGAGGTGGTGTAGACCAGACGCTGTATCCCCGGGAATTGCCAGGGTGGTGGCTCTGCGGGTGATTAGAGGAAGTCAGAAAGGCAAGGCCCCAGGGTGAGGCTAGGTCCTTAGGCCCCAGGCGCAGCCCCAGGGAGAAGGCGGCTGGGGCCACCCAGGAAGAGCCCTGTGCCTCAGCTTGTGGGGGGGCGGGGCTGCTGTCAGTCAAAATCCTGCCCGATTTCTAAGACCCAACGGCATCGTGGGAAGGTCCCACTTCCAGGAAGAGCAGCTGGCGGGTTGCCATGGGTTCGGGGGCCCAAGCTGACACCAAAGGGTTGCCTTGGGAACGTTGGAAGAGGCAGCCTCTCTGGCCAGCCCAGGTGACGGGGGAAGAATACCAGCGGCGGAAGAGGAGCCTGGCCAGGCCTGTGTGGCCACTGCAGAACCGCCCAGAGCCTGGCGGTGCCGTCTTTAGAGACGCGCCCCTGTCCACCTGCTCCCTCCATCTCGGTGGCAGCCATACGGGGACGGGGACGTGGGGGGCCTCGTGCGTCAGTCCCCACCCCGTGACTTCAGTAAATGCAGAACTTGAGATGCACAGCACAATGGGGTTTGGGAGGTGGGGAGGGGCACCCCTGGCGGTGTCCTTGAACCAGGAGGGACAGCTGTCCCCTGCCTCTGAAGACCTCCTCCCTCACGTGGCCTCCCTGACAAGGTCCCTGGTCGGTCTGTGTGACTGATTTGCATTTGCCAGTTGCACCTGCAGGAGGCACAGCTGGGTTCTCTCAGGTGGAGACGGGGGCCTCCCCCAGCTCCTCCAAGGAGCGGCGGCCCCTGTGGGTTCAAGGGCTGAGGGCCCCTGTGGGTGCAGAGGCTGGGCTGCGGGCCCTTTGCTGGCTCACCTCGCCACCCCTCCCAGCTGGCCGGGTGGCTGACCTCTCCTGTGGCCAGCTTCTCCACCGCAGTACATCAGCTGCCTCTAACACAGGACCTGAGGGTGACTTAGGGATGGGGACATTCCTTCACCCTAAGCATGAGCCTGTGACAAGTGGCTGTCCCCAGCCTGTAGCCACACCAGTGCTTCCCCACCCCTCGGCTCCCCAGCTTCCTAGCAGGCTGGTCTCAGAGCCTCCTCCCACCTCCCAGCCTGGGACAGGGGAGGAAAGCCCAACACCTCTGTCCATGTCCTCCCTCCCTGTCGGCCCCATGACATGGAGGCCAGGTAAGCAGGACTCTCCTTCCTGCCTCCAGGAGGCCACCCCGAGCCGGGGAACAGGCCGGTCTTATGTGTTAGATGGGAGTTAGAGGAATTGGAAAATCTCTTCCTCTCCTACTATTTTGCCAGAAAATTTTAACAATAAAAGTTGAATATTAGCTCCCCTTTGTCTTGCGACTATCACAGTCCTTTACCCCAAGGCTGGTATCACCCCTAACGAGACCCCAGGCCCCAGAGCTGGTTCAGGTGGCCTCGTTCCCAACCTTGCAGCAATGGAGAGTCTCTTAACGCCCCTCAGACATGGCTGCTGGGCCCGGGGTCTGTGTCAGGCGTGGACATGCTGGACAGCCGTGGGGTCCCAAAGGGGGCCCTGGGTCGCCGTCTCAGGCAGTTCCATTCCTGTTGTGCACCCAGCACGCCCAGGGCCTCCTCTGAGCAGAACACCCCATTCTCTGAGTATGTCCCAGGAGGGAACAGATTCAGGCTAAGCTGGTGGCCGTGCTGCGACCGGATGATCCAGGGACCAGCTCAGAACTGCGGCATGGTGGGTGCTGAACCCACATCTGCCTCATCCTCTCCCGGGGCTCCCCTACTACACCCCTCCTGACGAGGGCCAACCGGGGGGTCCTCATGTCACTGTGGTGAGAGCTGTCCAGTTGGCGGCTGTGCCCTTTGTGCTTTGGGCTCAGTGTGCCGAGTGCACCTGCAGAGACCCCCCTGCACAGACAGGTGACGAGCAGCCCTGCTCCCTCAGCTCTGCAGCCAGCCTTAGAGACACACCCTGCCTGTTGTCCCTCTCAACGAACCTTAGCACCTGCTGTTACCAATAACCGGGACTAGATACAAAGGTAGCCACGGCTGCCCCCACCTCGGCTCCTTCCAGGAAGCATGGCCGCTGTGCCCAGCGGTGCACACGATGCTCAACAGGCCTCACTTGGGCATGTCATGTTGTTCCCATTTTGTAGATTAAAAAACCTGAGGCCCCCATCGGAAAAATGGATCAAGCTCATACCACCAGGAGGCTAACGGGGTCCTGTTTTTTGTCTGCTTATCCTTGAGGATGTGAAAGGACAATTTTGCAAAAATGGTAAGATCCTGACTCTTGTACTTGAATACGTGTTCAAGTGTTTGTTGGACTCAGTATTAATGGGGGAATGAGGCGGACGTTGTAACCAGTCTACGAAGTTAAACACAATATATACGGAGGCAAGAAAAGTGGAAGTGAATTACAAGTAGACCCAGACTCATTTTTCCCTTAGGGAAGAGGTGGTCAATGGAACCCCAGGACAGAATTTATTTGCATGCCTATAGACAAGAATTATTTTGCCTTGCTATCGGTTACGTGCAACTTACAGGGTCATAAAACAGCACAAGGCACTAAAAGGCTGGAATCCAATCGCCTGTAAGCAGGGTGGGTACTCAAAACAGCCAGTCTCAGCTGGGTTCAGTGGCCTTAATCCCAGCCGCTGGGATAGGGGGAGGCTGAGGCAGGAGGATCACAAGTTCAAAGCCAGCCTCAGTAACCCTAAGCAACTTTGTAAGACCCTGTCTCAAAATTAAAAAAAATAAAGAGAGCTGGGCATGTGGGTAAGTACCCTTGGGTACCAAAATCCCTGGTACCAAAAAGTAAAAGAAAAGAAAAGAGAAAATGCGACACCCAGGGATCTTTTTCGCTTAATCCAGGTTTCCTTATAGGGGTCTATGGTTTGAATGCAACCCCCAAAGTAAGTATGGGGAACTTAACCCCCAGGGTCAGATGTTGAAGATATTAAGACAGGGCTTTTAAGGAGTCCCTACCCCTTTTTACTTTTTTCTTTTGAAAAAGGCTCATGCTAAATTGCTGAGGCTGGCCTCAAACTTGCCCTTTTCCTGTGTCCTAGGATTCCAGGTGGGTGCCACCGTGCCCAGCGTCCCAGATGGCTTTTATGCTGCCAACCAAAAGATCGGTGTGGCCTGGTTGGAGGCTAAAAATGTGGCAGGCTTATGTTTTATTTTATTTAAAAAAACAGAAAAATATTAAAAAATAAAAATAAAAAAACAGGACAGCTTGGTTTTTTTCTGGTGAAGAGAGTCTAAGTGTTCCAGAGGATAAGCATATGTCATATATGTCATGTATGACGGTCTGATATTATTTGGGTGATGAGTAAAAATCTTAGATCTGAAAGTCAATCAATAGCATTTCAATATATTAAGCAAAAAGAAGAGGAAGAGGAGGAGGAGGAAGGAAAGGAGGGGAGGAGGGGACAGGTCGTGCAGCCTCCTCCTGGGGAAGGGACTAGAGCAGGTTATTATAAAGGGGCCCACACCCTCTTTCATTCACTCCCTGGCTGTTGTCCTGTGATGCCCTCTACCCTGGTGTGACACAGAAGGCCCAACTAGACACGGGCACCTGGTTGCTGGACTTTCAGGCTCCAGAACTATGAGGCTTTTTTTCTTCATAATTGTGCGGCCTGTGGTGCTCTGTGACAGCAGCAGAGAACCGACTGCGACAAGGGGCGAGGGATCTTCATAGTCGCACTTCCTGGTGGTATAGGTTGATGAAGGACACGGGCCCCAGAATTCTTCCCCAGCAATATCTAGACTGAGGGAAAAGAAAGCCAGGTCAGCAGCAGTGGGCACTCTGAAACTGCTAGTCGCGTGGAGGAAGGAGGAGGCCACAGGCCCAGCCTCACCGAGCAGGCAGCTCCCCCGCTCACTGAATCCCTGTGCCTTGTGAGGACGGTCCTGCTGCTGCTCCGTCCAACGGATAAGGGAGCTAGGGAGCGTCCCAGGCCACCCTGCTGCTAAGTGGAGAAGCCAAATGTGGACGCAGCCACCAGAGTCGTGGACTGGAGCTTGGCACACCCTGCCTCGAAGGCCCCCAGGAAGGCAAAGCGGAGGTCAATAATAACAGATGGTGACAAGGACCAAGATGGCAGATGGGCCTAAGGGCTTGTTCCCGCCTCTCTGGTTCTGGAGCCCTCGGCTTCTAGAAGATTCTAGCAGTTCTTCTTCCCGTGGACTCCCCAAGCAACCCCAGCATGCTCCCAGGAGGAGGCCGCCTGACCTGTCCCCTCCTCCCCTCCTTTCCTTCCTCCTCCTCCTCTTCCTCTTCTTCTTCTTTTTGCTTAATATATTGAAATGATATTGATTGACTTTCAGATCTAAGATTTTTACTCATCACCCAAATAAGGTTGTTAAGTGACAGAACTGAGAATCAACCCTCATCTGCCTGAAATGCATGGCTGTCTCCGTCCCTCCCCTCGCCCGCAAATCAGACTATGACAGACCTACTCTGCTGGGCCTGGGAGAGACCGAGGTATGCAGACCCCACAGAGCTCTGAACATGCGCCCAGCACTAATGACACGAGGCACAAGTTAGCTGGCTAGCAGCTCCAGTCTGCAGACAGGTGAACTGACACAACATGTGTCACTCACCGGCCTTTCCAAGGCTATTACCTGTCTCTGTGTATTTGCCAATGGCAGGGCCTGTAATCAGAGCCTATTGTCTCCCCCTCCCCTCAGGAGGCCCTTGAGAAGCCATTGGAGCCCTCCTTTGGTCTAGTGGCTAGTGGTCCGGGAGCCTGGAGCAGGACTCCAGAGCTGAAGCGCCCTTTCCCAGCCCCTGCAGGAGCTGATAGACAGAAGCACACGCAGGCGGGCGGGCCGAAGCACACAGCGCTGGGGTCAGCGGCCCCCACTTAGCTGGGGTCTCCCGCACATGGGCTGCCCCCACCACTGCCTGCTGCAGCATTCTGTACCTGGTCCGCTGAAGCCATTGCTGCCACTTTGCCGCCGTGTGCACTGTACGCAAGCATAAATCCAGTTAATGTGTCCAAAAAAGAAAAATCAAAATGTCAGATCTGCAGAGATGGTTCAATTGAAGGAATATTGATTGTCACAGAGAATATTCTCACTTTATTCACCTACTTAGGCTGCTCCCCTAGGCGCATAAGAATTCATCAAATATTGTCACCGCACATGATAATGCTCCTTCCTAGTGTTGTCGTGACTGCGGGGGGGGGGGGGGGGGATTAGTCCTACTCACCGTCGGCCCCCAGTTGGTGTGGGGGAGGGAGGGGTGTGGCCAGCACACTTCCCCCAGGACAAGGCACGTTCCCACATGGCACGTGAACCTTCAAAATACAGCGTGAGGGAGTTGGCGGGTCAGCTGGGCCCATTGTACAGATGGAGTCAGCAACGGTCAGCAACTCCCCACAACCAAGCTGCCAGGACACGAAAATGTGAAGCTTGGTGTTCGGACAGCAGCTCCCTCCCCTGCTGTGGCTCTCATCACAGATGGTGGCCCTGATCCAGCCAGGCTGCAGGCAGGGGCGGGCGAGGTCCTCTTGGCTCTGCCTTGCCGGCCAGTATCACTATGAATCCTGTGTGCCCAGGTCCGGCAGAGGCTTCAGGAGGAGGTCGGCGCCCTCGGTGCACTCAGCAACCTGGAGATGCGGAGGCTGATCCTCAGAGTGACAGTTGGAACCATCCAATGCCACAGCGGAGACTTGACCCTCCAGAAATGTTGACAGAGCAGCCACCAGCACAAGGCCAAGGTGAAGGCCCTGAAAGTCCCAGGAAACCCCAGGAGGGGTGTCTTACCCGCTTGTGACTCGTGTTTCAGGGAAAGAGATGGGGAGGGAGGGAGCTGGCCCTGGAACTCACCCGCATGGAGAGTTCTGGGCCTCTCCTGACACTGCGCAGGACAACATGGGCCTAGAGTACGTAGACCGGCATGTCCTCAGTGAGTCCCAGGAACAGGAGTTCTGCAGGTCTGAAGAGGTTTGGGGGCCACATGAATCTGGGGAGCTTCAAATGAGTTGATCCAGGGCTTCTCAGAGCCTTTACCTCCTGACAATGATCGTAACGGCCTGCACTGACCGCAGCCCAGTGTGCCCGGCACTATTCAGGAACCAGCTCACGTCAGTCTCACGACTCTATGAAGTGGGTGCAGCTGCGACCCCACTTCACAGCTGAATAAACCAAGGCTCAGAGAAAGTGAGCGACCAGCCCCTCCCCGGGTCAAGAATCGCTGAGTGATGGATGGGGACGAGAACGCCGGAGTCTGCAGCCTTGGCCTCTGTCCGCAGGGCTCCAGGGGCAGAGTGGAACACAGTCTTCCCACCTTCGGCCATTAGTCTGGCCCATCCCATGTCATCCCAGAGCTGTTGCTGGGACCAGATTCCATGGGATATTTGAGAACTGGCTCTGGCACACCAAGGAGCGAATGCAGGTTGACTGGTGTCTGAGCTGCAGGAACCTCCCAGGCTGTGACTGACCTGAATCCAAAGTGGGGAGTCAGTCCCAGGGAATCCAGATGCACTGGTGGGGGGGGGGCGAGCTTCCACCCCCCAGCCCGCCCTGGGCCACCTGGAAACAGGTAGCTGAGAAAAGTGGGCTCTGCTTTCTCCTCACCGCCACCCCTGGCTCACCCCCAGTTCTGGAACATCCCAGCCAGAGGCAGAAAGAAATTTTCCATAGATTGGGCTCAGCCCAGAGGGATAAAGGTGCTCATCACTCTGGGCAGCTGCCCCTCCCTCTCCCCCTCCTGGAGCTCAGTCCCACCCACCGTCATTTCTGGCTTGATTCAATGCTTTGGCTGGAGTCCTCAACAGGTGCATGAAGTGGGGGACGTCACTCCCAGGGGACTTTGCCAAGAGCCCATTCCCTCTGAGGGAGAGGGGCCTGGAATCCATGGTGGGAAACCATCGCTGGCCAGAGCTGCTGAAGGAGTAATTAATTCTACTTAAGTGAAATGTTACTAATAATTAAATGTCCTAATGAAGAAAAATTGGATCAGCTGTTGATGGTGTAGCGCAGAGGCAGGGGACCCACGACACCTTCCTTGGACAGCTCCCTGCTGGGAGTGGATGGAACTCAACACAGAGACAGTGTCCCTTGGGGGCCCAGAAGAAATTGGAGGTGTCAGGAGCTGGAGAGGCGCCCATGGGAGGAAGTGGCAGGCTTGGGGGTCCCTGGTAAGGTGACGAGCCCAGGAGGCTGGAGAAGACTCTGGGAGGCCACAGTGCAGCTCAGAAGGATCTAGAACCTTGCCCCCAGCATGCCCACCTCATACCAAGCCCGGGAAGCCTGCGCCAGAGCAGAGCTGCAGGAAGCAGCTTCGAGAGCAGCCGTGAGACGCTGGGGGGACTGACGGTGCTGCTCAACTCGGGTCCTTGCATCCAAAGTCCTAGAGATGAACACTGGGCCCAGAGAGAATTTAGGCACAGGGAAGCCTTTGTGAAGGCGCTTCCACTGAGCCAGTGCTGACGGGGAGGGGTCGGGCTGGCTCCAGCAGAGAACACAAGTCGAGGACAGCCACGGGGTGGGCAGGAACCCTGTGCCTCCAGGTCATCGCCCGGAGAGGGGGGACTTCAGCCGCTGCTGTGCTCTATCCTCCTCTGTCTCTTCAGGCCGGCGTGTCTCTACCACCCTTAGTCTCCACCTGGGGGTGGGGGGGCTCTGCTAGACTACCAAGGGGAGGGAAGCAGGTTACATGGGTGACTATGCCGCCTGTTTGCCCCTGGCCACCTCGAGTTGCCCTTGTCATCTGGGAATGTCTCTGATATTATTTTTCAGACGAGCACAGAACCGGCTTTCTCTGGCCTGAGCTGGCTCCTCTGCTGACCACGTGGTCTCAGAAGGCTGACAGTCTCCTGGCGTGTCCTCACCCATAGCTTTGAAGACTAATTCACCTTTTAACTCCTGGTTTTTGGACTGGCGTCCACTCCAAAGCTGGAGAGCTGCCTTGGACCTTATTGTCCTTTAGAGGTGTCCACTCCTTAGCCCTAAGGGGACCCTCTTTCTCATGGGGGTCCCTAACTAGTCCTGGGATAGAAAGGAGACCAGGAGAGGACAGATCAGGGGCCAGGCAGGGACGGGGGAGGGACAGGTGTCCTGTGTTCCGTTCAGTGGATCCTCGGTGCTCAGGTAAGCAGGGAGCAGAGCGTCCTCGGAGAAGCCAGGACAGTCAGACAGGTGCAGTCGCTAAGGCAGGCTCCGCGGCCTGGCACTAGTGACGTCTGCAGTGAGGTGGTTCTTGTTGTGGGCATGTCCTCGCCATTAGCAGCATCCCAGGTCCCCACACACCAGGTGCCAGGAGCACTCCTGCATCCCTCCAGTCAAAATGTCTCCAGGGACTGGGGACATAGCTCAGTGGTAGAGGGTGAACTGGGCATGCATAAGGCCCTGGGTTCCAGCCTAAGAAAAAAAAAATCTCCAGACATTGTTAAATGTCCCCTAAGGTCAGAATCACCCTGGACTGGGAATCACAGAGCTAATTAAACCTCAGCACTAACATAACAAAGGAATGGCTCATGCCCCGGGAATGGGCTCTCCAGAGCTTGCCTCCTCCCTCCAGGCTGCCTGGCCTGGCCCCTGCCACCTCTCTTAGCATCCAGCTGGACAATGGGCTGAGGACAGTCAGGCAGTGTGAGAGACTTTAGGGGCCAGGCCTGGACATGACCACCCGCTGTGTACCAGTGCACAGGCCACTGGCCCATGTGACAGCTCAGGATAAATCTAGCCCCAGAGTGAGCAAGGAGACTCCAGTCCTGGCAGGCTGCCAGCCTACCTGCACCTCCTCATTCCTGGATTCCACCCTGTCTGCTGTGGGCCCCCTTCAAACCCAGCCAGTCCCTCCTCCCAGCCTCAATTTCCTTCTCAGAGATGGATCCTGGAAACAGGGCGGACAGAAAAAGAAGACACAAAATACTGTGTGAGTCCCTTTGTGTGCAGTGTCCAGAGCAGGCAAATCTAGTCAGGAAGGTGAGCAGTGGCCAGGGGCAGGGGTTGGGGAGCAGGGAGGAGCCGTGGAATAGGCCTAGGGTTTCCTCTGGAGAGTCTGCAGAATGCTCTGGAACTGGACAGAGGTTCTGAGTGTCCTAGATGCTCCTGGCTTACATACATTCAAATGGTTACTTGAGTGTTTTGAGAATTTTACTTCAGTTTAAAAAAGAAAAGTCCCTTCGGGCTCCAAGTTGAGTGATTACTTAAGATCCAGGCAGGGCAGGAGCCGGGCTAGGGCTAAAAGTGGAAAAATGGGTTCAGTTCTCCCCAAAGACACACTCTGGATAAATAAGTAAACAAAGGCTTTGCCCATTGAACGAGCACCACACAAGCAACCTGTGTGAGCTGTAAACTCTCCATAAATGTGATGAATGTCACCACTCTTTGCAACCTTCTCGGTATTCTCCTAAATGCAGCTGGGGCAGGACTGGACCCGGAGTGAGCAAACCATGTAAATGTGTGTGCGTGGAGGACCGGCCAGCAGAGAGGTCCCAACACGATGGCCCAGAATAACATTACAATTAGAGGATGTCGATCCATCATGAAGCTGCCACTCCTTGCTACCTGGGTGCCTGACGCTGTCTATCACCCACGTGCACCTGCTCAGAGAATCCTCTCTGAAACCAGGATCAGAACCATTTTGCAGATGAGAAATGGAAAATGCAAGGTTCAGTGGATCGCTGTGTTAGTTACCTACCGCTGGGTAACAAATGATCCCCGAATTTAGCAGCTCAAAACAAAGTTCTTGACTCATGGTCCCTGGGGACCACAGGTCCAGACACAAGATGCACACCCCAGTGCACATGGTGGGTGGCAGGGTTCAGTTCTTGAGGGGCGTTGGGCTGAGCGTCTCAGTTCCTGGCCGCGTGGGCCTCTCCAGCATGACAGCTTGCTTCCTCAAAGCCTGCAAGCTGAGAAGGCAGCTGGCTGGGTCCTGTGGGTTAGAAATCACTAGGCTGTCCCACATCCCGGGAAGGGCACACAGGGTCTTGAAACCCAGGAGGGGATCCAGGAGGCGCCATCTCGGGGTCTTCCCGTTACGCCTGCCATGATGCCCCAGGGAGAAAAGAGCCGAGGCGCCTGCGCCCTGGAGACTCGAAGGGTCAGTTTCCTCCTGCTGCCCTGTACTTTGACCATGGGCCATCGGGGCAGGCAAGGGGCAGGGACGCAAGGAAAGCAGGAGATGGAGAGGGAGGAAAGGATGTGCTGCGTGCTTCCTGACCAGGCCAGGTGGTGAGGCTGTCCTACAGGACGTAGCCCAGAGCCTCACTGCCCGCAGGTAATGGTGTCACTCGAGGTGTGTGGCGGCTGCATTTCCATCACCTGCCAGCGCTGAGCACCTCCCAGGAGGCTTCCCACGTCCTCCTCATCATGACTGAAGGTAGGCTGGGAGCACTGGGGGTCCCTCCACCCCAGCTCCCTGCACCACGGGCAGCTCGACGGCCCCAGCCTGCCTGAACACCTGCCCCGTGGTCCTGCTGCAACCCAGGGCTGCGCCTGGCCATCCCTGAGGGGGGGACCACATGTGCCTGGGGCTGGGATCCTCTGAGCACCTGGGAGACAGGGATGAGGACCCAAGCTGTCCCCTGGCCCTTCTCGAAGGAAGGGCCTCATCTGTCCCCAGGCTGACATGCCTGGCGGCCAGCACGGTGCCCAGCAGCTGGCCTCAGTGGCTGTGACTGCGTCCCTGGCTGTCCACGGCGGTCCTCTGTGCAGATGTGCTGGGACATGGTGAGGCCACGTGGAAGCAGGGAAAATGGGTCCCCAGCACCCCTCCCTTCCCGTGGGTCTTTGAGCGTGGGGTGTGGTCAGGGCCCCGTGATGGCCAGAAGCCCAAGGAAGAGGGGCGGGTGCCTGAGACCCGCGGGGCCTGTGCTCCTGCAACTAGGTCCTTTCTTGGTGTCACCTAAATGTAACCATACTGACGATGACACTCCCAGCACCCTTCCCCCAGGTCAGGAGGGGAGGCACTGCTGTGCCTCGTGTCCCCGGGGCCAGACCTGAGCACCTGCCCCCTGCCTGCCCCCGTCCTATGTCTGGGGACTACTATGCTTTAAACAAAGCCCTCAAGCCACCCCTTCCAGCCACGGGGAGGGCCATTTGAGCCTCATCCCTCCCGCCACACACAGTTCTTTGTGTGGTCTTCAGTGCTGGGGACGGAGCCCAGGCCTGGCACCTGTGGGGCAAGATCCCTGCCACCAGCTCCACCCCAGCCCCCACCTTAACGCCCTGTGGTCCCAGAGCACACTCTGCCCCCTCTCCATTCCCGGGGGACCATCAACGAGTCCAATCCGACTTCCCGCTCGCTAAAGCAGAGGTGACAGCCAGCTCCACACTCCCCATCACATCCATATTCACAGGGGTCACCACCTAGGGACCTGAATGAGCAAGTGGGGACAACATGGATCTGCAGGAAGCTGACAGCTGCTGCCAGGGGAGGGGCCCACACGGCCACCGTCACTCGCGGTCTCCGCAGGCCGATCGGGCTGGAAACGGCCGGATCACAGTTTGCAGGGCGCGTTATCCAGAGGCCACAGAGACCTCTGGGTTCCTGCCACCAAAGAATGAGTAGCTCCTGCCCTGAGAAGCTGTGGCCAGGCAGAGCCACCGACAGAGGACCCAGCCCCGCCGCCTTCCCGATCGCCTCTCCCCCGAGCCTCCCCCTGCCTCCCCGCTTTCTTGTGCTAGGAGCAAAGAAGGCTTATTGAATTTTCGCAAGTAGTTTTGCATGGCGTCTGATTTACAATTCATAACCTGGATTATACTGCAAGTTCAGCCTTCCGGGGTCGGTGTAATTCAGATCTCGGAAATATTTGCCGTGCTTTCAATTCCCCTGATGTCTGAAGGACTGGAAATGGATTCCACCCCTGGAGGTTTACTGTTTGGAGGGAGCCGTGGAAAGGGGTACAGGGCTGAGGTCGGGGGGTGCAGCCAGACCTAGAGGGGTGAGGAGGAGACAAAGTTACCTCCCCGAGGGAGGGAACATAATAATGCCATGAGAAAAGGAACAGGAAGGCAAGGTGACCAGGACTTCTGTCCACAGCCCCACAATGGCCGATGGCCAGGGGACATGGCACTGGTGTTGCTGGCCAAGGGAAGTGGCTTGGCCCGTGGAGCCACCTAGGACTGGTCAAAACATGCCATCTGCTCGCCCTGCCCCTGCCTTTCTGGGTCAGGGCCACATCCTCAATGACATTTTTTAAAACGATTTTATTGAGATATCATTCACATACCATATGAAGTGCCATCTAAAGTGTGGGATTCGACGGCTTCCAGTGTATTCACAGAGTTGTACACTTGTCACCTCAGTTTCTGAAAGTTTTCTCTACCCCCAAAAGAAACCCTGCAGCCCCTCGCTGTCACCCCTGACTCTCTTCTTGGGGCTGCCCTAACAAAGTGCCGCAAACTTGCCCTTTAAAATAACAAAAATCATTCTCACGCAGTTTGCAGGGGTCAACGTCTGAAATCCAGGTGCTGGCGGGCCTCGGTACCTCAGAAGGCTCCGGGAGCTTCTGGTGGCCCTAGGTGTCCTTGGTCTGCAGCCACGTCACCTAGTCTCTGCCCCGTCTTCACCTGGCCCTTGTGTATCTGAGTTTCAAATCTCCCTCTGCCTTCTCTGGCAAGGACTTGTGTCATTGGATTAGGGCCCACCCTGGATCTAGGATGGCCTCGTTTTGAAGTCCTTAATTATATCCGCAAAGATCCTGATAGAAAGTAAGTTCACGTTGGCAGGTTCTAGGGGTGAGACGGAGGACACATCTTCCGGGGGTTCCCGATCTACCTACTACTTCACTTTGCACATCCCCAGCTGCGAATCTACCTTCTGTCTGTAGATTGACCCATCCTGGACCTTCCACAGGAGTGGAATCGCATAATGCGTGGAACCATGTGTCATGCGTGGTTCTTCACAATTGGCTTCTTTCGCCTACCGTGGGGTTTCCGAGGTCTGTCCTGGTGCAGCGTGTGTGAGTTCTTCTCCTGACCATTGAAGAAGAGTCTCCCGTATGGACAGACCACAGCTACGTGGCTCATCATCAGGACGTAGACATGGGAATTGTTCCTATTTGGAGCTATTTTAAAGAACGTTGCCATGAAAATTCATGCACAAGCCCTAACCACTGTCCACCATTAGTGGAATCGTATTCACATATACCTTCCCCAGGCCCCCAGGGTCATGGTGAGTGTGGTAGGCAGCTTCCAAAGAGGCTCCGGGGACCTCCTATCTCCTGTGTTTCCTGCCCAGGTGGAATCCCCTCCCCCGCGTGTGGCTGGACCTAGTGACTTATTTCTAATGAATAAAATATGGCAAAAGGGACAGATGTCACTTCCAGATCAGGCCATGGGCACTGGACCTGCTCTCACTCTGAGGCTCTCTAATGAAACACATGGCCATGTTGTGTGCTGACCCCTGGAAAAGCCCGTGTGGCAAAGGACCGAGGGCAGCCTTGGCCAGCAGCCCTCTGGGAAGAGAGGCCTGTTGAACTTGGAGGAGAATCTTCCCCAGCCACGACTGCAGATTGGACCACAGCTTGATGGCAGCCCTCGGAGGCTCCGTGAGCCAGAGGACCCTGCTCAGCGCCCCGGGATTCCTGACATGCAGACTATGAGATAATATCATGCATGTGGGTTTAAGCCACTAAACAATTAGGACAATTTGTTACTCAGCTATAAATAATCAATACAGCGTGAGGAAAGAGCAGCTAAGCTCAGGAGGCCCAGGGCTGCTGGGATATGGGGTCAGGGATGAGGTTTTTGGGAATTGGCACTTGACCAGGTGAGCTGGGGGTGGGGGTTGGGACTGTGAACATCCCAATCCCAATCCCCAAAGGGCAAGGAGGGGGAGGAAGTACTCCTAAGCTGGCCAAGGGGGTGACGATCTGCAGACAAGAAAATAAAACCTTAATGAAACTATCAGTGTCCAACGCTGTGTTCCAAGAGTGGCCACAACACCCGTCCTACGTGGCTCCTCACAATGTGACTTTGCCACTTCCTGAAGGAGCATCGGAGTCGGTGAGGAAGGATGCTGCGTGACAGGCGGGGTCATGAAGGGTGACAGAGCTTGGGCTGGGCTGCCTGGGGCTGGTTCTCACTCTTAGGAACCGGCTGCCACGCTGTGAGGAACCCCAGGCCACGTGGAAAGGCCGTGTGGGGGAGTCTTGGCAGCCCAGCCAGGGCCTCGGCCAGTGGCCAGCACCAACCCGCAGACGTGGAAGGAAAACAGTCTTCCGAAAGGCCCCCGGGTGACTGCGGGCACCATGTGAGAGAAACAGTGAGAACCGACCACCTTGGACAGGCCGGCCCCCAAAACCGTGAGAGAGAACAACAATCAGTGACTTTTTTGTTTGTACGAGGGCTTGAACCCCGGGCACTTGACCACCCAGCAACATCCCCAGCCCTTTTAATTTTTTTTATTTTTAGGCAGGGTCTCTAAGTTACTGAGGCTGGCCTTGAACTTGTGATCCTCCTGCCTCAGCCTCTGAATCGCTGGGATTATGGGCATGCACCACTGCACCCAGCTAATGACATTCACTTTACACCATGAAGCTTGGGGTAGTTAGTTATATACATATGAATAATGGAAAAACGGAAAGAAAGAGAGAGAAGGAGGGAGGATGAGGGGGAAATTGACAGGCAGTGAACGAGCACGTACCATGTGCCAGACACTAGAGCAAGTGATGGTTGACATCACCTCCTTTGCCATCTTCACAGCAGCCTTCCAAGGCCAGAATTCTCCCCATTGACAGATACAGAAACTTAGGCTCAGAGAGTCTGAGCAAAATGCCTGAGGTTACCCAGCTAGTGTGGACCAGGTTCTCCTGAGTGCAAAGTCCATGCTTCTAACATGCAAGGTGTGGAGCACAAGTGAGCTGGAGAGGGTGGGCAGCTGAGGGTGAAAGTGACAGAAATTCCAGGCTACTGACTCGAGAGGACTTTTACTCTCCCAGCCTGGCCTCTGTTCTGGGCACCTCACTTCAAGATTTTGTCTGCACTGGGGAGGGAGATTGATTGAATTATGTTATGTGCCGGTATGGATCTGGCATAATGAGTCTCACTACTATGCATACTTGTAGTGCACCAATAAAATGTTTTGTAAAGATTTTCTCTGCAGTGCACCTTTCCCTTACTCCCCTCTTACTCCCCTCTTGAGGAGTAGACTCCTTTACCGAAGAAAAAGAAGCAAAAGAAGGACACTGCTGTGCCGTCTTCTGCCCTGGAATGTGATGGCCAAATGGGAGGAGCTGTTTTGCTGTTGTGGAGATGATGGTGGTGCTGGTGATGGTGTTGATCGTAGTGATGATGGTGGTGGTGATCACGGTGGTGGTGGTAATAATGGTAGTGGTAATGGTAGTGGTGACTGAAGAGGTGATCATAATGATGCTGGTGGTGATGATTATGATGGTGGTGGTGGTGATCATGGTGATGGTGTGGTGGTGGCAGCAGCACTGGTGGTAGTGGTGAGGGTAATGAGCACAGTGATGATGGTGGTGGTGATGGTGATGATCATGGTGGTGGTGATCATGGCAATGGTGGTGGTGATTGTTGTAGTGATTATAATGATGGCGGTGGTGATGATCATGATGGTGGTGATGGTGGTGATGGTGGTGATGGTGGTGATCATGGTGATGGTGGTGATGGTGGTGATCATGGTGGTGGTGATGGTGATGGTGATAATCATGGAGGTGGTGATCATGGTGGTGGTGGTGATGGTGGTGATCATGGTGATGGTGGTGATGGTGGTGATGGTGGTGATCATGGTGGTGGTGATCATGGTGGTGGTAATCATGGTGGTGGTAATCATGGTGATGGTGATGATGGTGGTGATGGTGGTATGGTGGTGATCATGGTGATGGTGGTATGGTGGTGGTGGTGGTAGCACTGGTGATAGTGGTGAAGGTGGTGAGCATAGTGATGGTGGTGATGGTGGTGATCGTAGTGATGGTGGTGATCATGGTGATGGTGGTGATGGTGGTGATCATGGTGATGGTGGTGATGGTGGTGATGGTGGTGATGGTGGTGATGGTGGTGATCATGGTAATGGTGGTGATGGTGGTGATCATGGTGATGGTGGTGGTAGCACTGGTGATAGTGGTGAAGGTGGTGAGCATAGTGATGGTGATGATGGTGGTGATCGTAGTGATGGTGGTGATCAAGGTAATGGTGGTGGTGGTGATAATCATGGAGGTGGTGATCATGGAGATGGTGATCATGGTACTGGTGGTGATCATGGCAATGGTGGTGGTGATTGTTGTAGTGATCATAATGATGGCGGTGGTGATGATCATGATGGTGGTGATGGTGATGGTGATAATCATGGAGGTGGTGATCATGGTGATGGTGGTATGGTGGTGATGGTGATGATGGTGGTGATGGTGGTGATGGTGATGATGGTGGTGATGGTGGTGATGGTGATGATCATGGTGGTGGTGATCATGGTGATGGTGATGATGGTGGTGATGGTGGTATGGTGGTGATCATGGTGATGGTGGTGATCATGGTGGTGGTGGTGATGGTGGTGATCATGGTAATGGTGGTGATGGTGGTGATCATGGTGGTGGTGGTGGTAGCACTGGTGATAGTGGTGAAGGTGGTGAGCATAGTGATGGTGGTGATGGTGATGATCATGGTGGTGGTGATCATGGTGATGGTGGTGATGGTGGTGATGGTGGTGATGGTGGTGATCATGGTAATGGTGGTGATGGGGTGATCATGGTGGTGGTGGTGGTAGCACTGGTGATAGTGGTGAAGGTGGTGAGCATAGTGATGGTGGTGATGGTGGTGATCATGGTGGTGGTGATCATGGTGATGGTGATGATGGTGGTGATGGTGGTGATGGTGGTGATGGTGGTGATGGTGGTGATCATGGTAATGGTGGTGATGGTGGTGATCATGGTGGTGGTGGTGGTAGCACTGGTGATAGTGGTGAAGGTGGTGCGCATAGTGATGGTGATGATGGTGGTGATCGTGGTGATCGTGGTGATGGTGGTGGTGGTGATAATCATGGAGGTGGTGATCATGGTACTTGTGGTGATGGTGGTGATCATGGTGGTGATGGTGGCGATGGTGGTGATCATGGTACTGGTGGTGATGGTGGTGATCATGGTGATGGTGGTATGGTGGTGATCATGGTACTTGTGGTGATGGTGGTGATCATGGTGGTGATGGTGGCGATGGTGGTGATCATGGTACTGGTGGTGATGGTGGTGATCATGGTGATGGTGGTATGGTGGTGATCATGGTAATGGTGGTGATGGTGGTGATCATGGTGATGGTGGTGGTAGCACTGGTGATAGTGGTGAAGGTGGTGAGCATAGTGATGGTGGTGATGGTGATGATCATGGTGGTGGTGATCATGGTGATGGTGGTGATGGTGGTGATGGTGGTGATGGTGGTGATCATGGTGGTGGTGATCATGGTGATGGTGATGATGGTGGTGATGGTGGTGATGGTGGTGATCGTGGTGATGGTGGTGATGGTGGTGATGGTGGTGATGGTGGTGATCATGGTAATGGTGGTGATGGTGGTGATCATGGTGGTGGTGGTGGTAGCACTGGTGATAGTGGTGAAGGTGGTGCACATAGTGATGGTGATGATGGTGGTGATCGTGGTGATGGTGGTGGTGGTGGTAATCAGGTGGCACTGATGGTAGCAATGGCGGTAGTGCTGTTGGTGGTGATCATGGTGATGGTGGTGATGGTGGTGATCATGGTGATGGTGGTGATGGTGGTGATGGTGGTGATGGTGGTGATCATGGTAATGGTGGTGATGGTGGTGATCATGGTGGTGGTGGTGGTAGCACTGGTGATAGTGGTGAAGGTGATGAGCATAGTGATGGTGATGATGGTGGTGATCGTGGTGATGGTGGTGGTGGTGGTGGTAATCAGGTGGCACTGATGGTAGCAATGGCGGTAGTGCTGTTGGTGGTGAGCATTGTGATGGTGCTGGTGGTGATGAGGCTCCACTGCTGGTGGTCATTAAAATTCATGAACCCCTCTGCAGAAAGGGAAGAGCTCTGGCCAGAATCATGTCAAGCCCTCTCTTCTAAAGCCAAGTGTAGCAAGAGGAGATGGGGTAGCAGGTGGCATCTGTAGACCACAGCTGGTTGCATGAGGCCCTCCCAGATTCTTCCAGAGCCAAGTACCCTGAGCCTCTGGCACTGGCCCTGTCTCCCACGCATGTTCTATACTAGCTTCACTTGGGCTCAGGGCTGATTCAGGTTCTAATTAACGACCTCAGGCAAAAGGAGGGTTCTGGGGAGTGGGACACCCTGCCCCAGGGCTCAGCACAGATCCTGGTCTGCGACAGGTCCTTGGTAACACGTTGATGTAACAAACCCTAAGTGAGCCATTGTCTTGCAGGGGACCAGGAACACCCTGGCTGGGTTCCCAGGTCCCTCCTGAAGCTCTCAGGAAGGCTGATGGTCCAGGGTCTGGACAGCAGGGGCCTCGCCTAGGACAGAGATGGCCTCAGGTCCTAACTGTAGAGAAGACCGTGTCATAACCACATCATTCCGAGGTGGAGGCAGGGTCTGCTGAGTGGGCCTTTCCTGTGGCCTGGAAGAAACACATTTTGTTTTTTACTGTAATAAAAAGTGATGGCTAATATTTCTGATGGCCTGTAACGTGCCACTTTAAAATTCTATACCAATTCACTCACTTGAACTCACAGCAGCCCTGTGACATGTGTATCACCCTCATCAACAGCAGCAGCAGCATCTTACGGAGGGAAAGCTGACGCGGTGGGGAGGGCAAGCCAGCCACCCACCTTCCGCAGCGGGAGTTGGTCAGTGGCAGACCTGGGCACGACCCAGGAGGCCCAGGCTCCTAACCCCTGCACCACACAGCGCCAGCTGCCTTGTGCGACCCCAGACCCTGGCCCTGCATCCTGCACCCCTCCTCCAGCTGTGTATTCAGCAGTGGCTTCAGCCCCTGTTGGGGGACCACAGGGGTCCAGGCAGGCCCTGCCCGAGTGATGGAGTGAGTCCTAATGGAGGGCCCTCTGGCGAAGGCTGGGGGTCCCAAGAGTGGAGAGGGGAGGGCTGGACACAGGTCCGGCCTAGCAGGAAAGGGAAGCCACCGGGTCCCTAGGACCACTGACAGCCACTGCCAAGCCACCCTTCAGGGAGGGAGCCCTGTTCAGTACCCCAACCTCTCTGGTCCTGTCCTCTGAGTTCCTGTTAGTGCTGCCCCCTCTCAAACCAGAGCTAAGGGCTACTGATGCCCTCGGGTGCAGGGCCCAGAGGACCCCCAGCCAGAGGGGTGGAGAAGGAGGAGTTCAAGATGCAGAGACAGACAGGTGGGGCGGCTGCCCTAGGCCACAAGCCCGAGGTGGGGCCAGGGTGACTTGACTCCCAGACCCTCCCTCAGCTGCCCCTGTGGCCTGAGTCGCAGCTGGGAGGGCTTTGGGGCACTTGGTGCAAATGATCATCCTCCAGGCTCCAGCAGCCGCAGTGTGCTCACAATGGGATCTTAATTCACTCCCCACCGCCCCGCTGGGCCGAAAAGCGGCTCCTGTTTGTCTACTCTGAGCTGCTGCTCAGAACCAGGAACTCTGTGGCCCCCAGGCCCCGCCCGTCCCAGGGCGGGTGCACACTCCCTGGGTCAAGCCCCTTTCCCAGGTGGCCTTCTGCAAAGGCCACCATCCTGCCTGTGACCGTAAGCACACCTCTGGGAAGGGGACAGGGCCCACTGTTTCAGGAGACTGCCCAGCAGCCAGCTAGCCTACCCACAGGCTCTAGAGCCCTGAGGACCTGAGGCCCCACCCATCCATCTTTCTCATAGTGGAAGCCCCGCCCCCGCCGCCACCCGCTGCTCAGGCTGCAGGTCTGTGTCCACTCTGATGCCTCTTGCCCCCATGTGCATGTCTGGTCCTCAGGCTGATAGACGGTGACCAGTCTTCCCAGAGAACCGCCCGCCGTCTGTATCTTCCCTGCCACATGCCGGGTTGGCTTCTGCCCCTTTGGCTGCTCTGCCATAGTGAAATTGCGAAATCCCCTTTTCACGTGGCGCGCCCCTGCAAATTTGTGCTTAAACTGCATTTTTGTAAATTGAATCCCAGCACGCCTCGGCCTCCCGAAGCTCCTCTGAGATTGGCTCCCAGGGAATCCTAACACTTGAACCTTCTCTCTGCCCCCGGGATAGATTTCCAAAAGGCGTTTTTCACGGATCCACCCATGCTTACACCCCGGGTTGTACCGCCGGGGCTGGTCCATGCACTGAGCTCCTAGGAGCTCTGGGGTACCTTGAGCCCGCTGCGCCCCACTTGCCCCTTTCTTCCCCAGCCCCACCACCCCGACCATGCCATTCTTTCTTCCCACAGGGCGGCCTCTACTGAGGGTATCGGCCAGGCCCTTGGTTCCCCGCCTTCTGATTGGACTGGGCCAGCTGCAGCACAGGAGGTGCCAGGGTTTGTCCCACCCTTCCTCCCTCCCGCCCAAGTCCTGGCAGAGACTTTTTCCACGGGAGCCACCAGTCCCCCTGGGTGGCCCTGGGTTCCTGGCACACCTTCCTTTCCCTTGACCTCAAGGGGACAAAACTTCCCCTCCTTCTGGTCCCTGAACCCTACACCACCTGCTGTTGGTCCCTCGACTCTGCTCACAGTCTCTAGGTGGCCTCTTCATGGAGCTGCCTCGGCTGGAACTGTCTGAGGGTGCCATCTGGAGCCTGCAGGGACCTGCCCGGTCCAGACCTCACAATAACCATGTGCCACATTCGGAAGCTCAAAACCCTGGCTCCCACCCACCCAGGGCCCCAGGTCACTCACTTCTAGCCCTTGGGTAGGCCACGAGGGTGAGCAGATGCCTAGGAGAAGCAGGATGTCATGTGGGGTGCTCACCCCCCCACCCCTGCAGGCTTGCTCAGCCTCAGCACTAGTGAGGAGTCAGCTGGGCCCGTCTGTGCTGGGGGAGCCGTGCTGCACAAGGTAGGGTGCTCAGCAGCCTCCATGCCCTCCGTCCCCCCACACAGACCAGGGCTCCCCTTCCCAGCCTTCGCCTGTCGCCAGATATTGCCAAGTGCCTCCTGGGGGCAGGGGGACAAAATCGCCCCTGGTTGAGAGTCCCACTTCCTAGCATCATAGGATGAGAGTTGAGGACCAGCAGGGCAGGTTTGCTTCTCAGGGAGGGGACAGGACAGAGTAGACAGCCCAGGAACACAAAAAAGTGTGTCCACAGCGAGGTAGAAACTTCTTGGTGGCCGGCCAACTAGGCAGGACCAGGCCTTTCAAAACACAGCTTGACGCCAGGCCTGGCACCTCCTGGCTCCCTCCCGGCCCTCCCCCTCTCCTTACCCGCCGTGGGATGATTTGGGGAAGCAGCTGGCAGCAGGGGAGTACAGCTGCTGCGAAGTTACCCAAACGATTTATCTTAAGATTCATGCAGAATTCATTGTGTGGGGCCCGGGGTGGGCTGCGCTTTAATATTCATACAGATTTGGAAGAAATGGTAATCACCGGGTTGGGTAATTTGCACTTTTGCTTAAATCTCCTCCCAGGCTGGGCTGGCCAGCCCCTGCCCCTCTCTCCTCCCCTCCTGTGTCCTGGATTCCTCCCCATCCACCAGGGCAGCTGGGTAGACTCAGAGACTGCGTCTCCCCCTGCCGAACTGGTCCCATAGCACCTTCGACAGGGAGCATGTGGGGTGGGCAATGAGGGGGAAGAGTTGCAGGAGCCCCTGGGACATCTTGACAGGAAGTAGATAACCTGCTATAGCAACCAGATATGTGCAAATGAGCATTGATCAGCCTCAAATTAACAGCTTGGGCATTTCAAACCCAAAACAAGGGCTCAGCTCTGCTCCGATCTCTCCCTCCCTTCCTCTGGAGCACCCCCCCACGACTTCTCCTCCCCACAATGACAACTGCTGGGGCCTGATGGCGGAGGAGGCTGGCTTGCTGGGGAAGGGGGACCGAGGGGTCTCCAGCCAGCTCTCACCAACCACCACTTTCAGCCTCACAGAGGGGAGACCCTTCCGGATATTGTCTGTGGCTCTGACTGCCCAGAATAGCCAATGTACCCTCCCAGCTGGGGTCTGAACCCCAACTATATGCAGAGAGAGCGTTAGGACTTCCTTCAGGACTTGAGGCCACTCGCCATGAGCAGGTGTCTGCCTCCTTCCCAGGAGAGGTGGAGCAGCCTGGTGATCCCCAGGGTGATGTCTGAGAGGCCCCAGGAGGTGCACTGGAAAAACTTCCCCGGAGAAGCCCCAGGTGCCCTGGCAGATGGCCCAGTGTGCACAAGGGACAGCTCTCTGCGTCTCCCCTCCCTTCTGCAGAGAGGAAAGGTAGAGCCCAGGGGGGAAAGCCAGGAGCCAAGGTCACTCAGAAAGCTGGAAGTGGAGGCCGAGCCCGTGGCCCAGCGGAGAACGCACCGTCTGAGTGTCCAAGAGGGAGGGATTTCGGCAGGGATTTGGGGCGCTGGTGGAGGAGGACTGCAGCCACCCAAAGGAGATGGGAGGCAACTTGGGAGATGGTGACAGCAGGAAGCTGTCCCTTCCGCAGCCCAGGCAGGAAGGGTGAAGGAGAAGAGGCAGTAGTAGACTCCAAATCTGGCTCTTCTGGAAGCTCTCCACAGGGCGTGCTCCCTCCTCCCTGCCCGCACCACACAGAGCCAACAGGGCCCTTCTGCCAGGGTCAGGCCCGGAGCTGGAAGTATGAAAACCGGGTCTGAGGACAGGCAGGCCACTGAGCAGCACAGGGCTCTCGGCCCAGACATTGTCCCCACCCTCTGTGAGGCCTTGCAGGGGCTTGGCAAGAGGGGGCTGGAGGGCAAGGCCGGGGACGAGGGCCCTGGCAGGGCTCTCCCCTCCCCAGCGCTGAAGGAGAAGCAGAGCCGGGCTTGACAGCTGGGGGCTGAGGGACTGTGGCACTGTCACCTTCCCTCTCCTGTCCCCTTCCTCCATCCCCTGCCGGCATCTGGTCAGCTTCCGACCCCAGCACCAGGCACTACCTGCCACTGCCTGTCAGCTCCCCACCACCACGCAGCTGCCCGGCTGGACCCAGGATGACAGGAAACACGCCACCACCCAGATGCCACCCCTTCCCCTTCCCCTCCCTAGACAGTGAAGACTGACTGTCCAAACCCCAACACACACCCCAACACACACACACGCACACACACACTCACACACACCAACACACACACACACACACACCAACACACACAAACACACACAAACACACACACACCCCAACACACACACACAAACACACAAACACACACACACCCCAACACACACACACACCAACACACACACACACCAACACACACACAGCCAAACACACACACACCCCAACACACACACACACACACCCCAACACACACACACCCCAACACACACACACCCCAACACACACACACACCCCAACACACACACACACCCCAACACACACACACCAACACACACACACACACCCCAACACACACACACCCCAACACACAAACACCCCCAACACACACACACACCCCAACACACACACACACCCCAACACACACACCCCAACACACACACACGCACGCACACACTCACACACCAACACACACACACGCACACACACCCCAACACACACACACACCCCAACACACACACACACCCCAACACACACACGCACGCACACACTCACACACCAACACACACACACGCACACACACCAACACACACACACCCCAACACACACACACACACAAACACAATCACACACCAACACACACACGCACACACACCAACACACGCACACACACCAACACACACACACCAACACACACACACACAAACACACACAAACACACACACACCCCAACACACACACCACAACACACACACACACACCCCAACACACACACCCCAACACACACACAAACACACACACACCCCAACACACACACACCACAACACACACACACACCCCAACACACACACCCCAACACACACACACACACACACCCCAACACACACACACCAACACACACACACACACCCCAACACACACACACACACACACCCCAACACACACACACCAACACACACACACCCCAACACACACACACAAACCCCAACACACACACCCCAACACACACACACACACACCCCAACACACACACACACCCCAACACACACACACGCACGAACACACACACCAACACACACACACACACCAACACACACACACCCCAACACACACACACGCACGAACACACACACCAACACACACACACACACACCAACACACACACACCCCAACACACACACACACAAACACACACAAACACACACACACCCCAACACACACACACCCCAACACACACACACTCACCCCAACACACACACACCCCAACACACACACACCAACACACACACACACCCCAACACACACACACCCCAACACACACACACCCCAACACACACACACCCCAACACACACACACACACACCCCAACACACACACACCCCAACACACACACACGCACGCACACACTCACACACCAACACACACACACACGCACACACACCAACACACACACACAAACACACACAAACACACACACACCCCAACACACACACACCCCAACACACACCCCAACACACACACACACACACCCCAACACACACACACCCCAACACACACACACACACCCCAACACACACACACCAACACACACACCCCAACACACACACACACCCCAACACACACACACACACCCCAACACACACACACACACACACCCCAACACACACACACGCACGCACACACTCACACACCAACACACACACACGCACACACACCAACACACACACAACCCAACACACACACACACACAAACACACACAAACACACACACACCCCAACACACACACACCCCAACACACACACACCCCAACACACACACACGCACGAACACACACACCAACACACACACACCCCAACACACACACACACAAACACACACAAACACACACACACCCCAACACACACACACCCCAACACACACACACACACCCCAACACACACACACCCCAACACACACACACCAACACACACACACACCCCAACACACACACACCCCAACACACACACACCCCAACACACACACACGCACGAACACACACACCAACACACACACACCCCAACACACACACACACAAACACACACAAACACACACACACCCCAACACACACACACCCCAACACACACACACACACCCCAACACACACACACCCCAACACACACACACCAACACACACACACACCCCAACACACACACACCCCAACACACACACACACACCCCAACACACACACACCCCAACACACACACACACACCCCAACACACACACACACCCCAACACACACACACGCACGCACACACTCACACACCAACACACACACACACGCACACACACCAACACACACACACCCCAACACACACACACAAACACACACAAACACACACACACCCCAACACACACACACCCCAACACACACCCCAACACACACACACACACCCCAACACACACACACCCCAACACACACACACACACCCCAACACACACACACCCCAACACACACACACCAACACACACACACACCCCAACACACACACACCCCAACACACACACACACACCCCAACACACACACACACCCCAACACACACACACGCACGCACACACTCACACACCAACACACACACACACGCACACACACCAACACACACACACCCCAACACACACACACAAACACACACAAACACACACACACCCCAACACACACACACACACACCCCAACACACACACACACCCCAACACACACACACGCACGAACACACACACCAACACACACACACCCCAACACACACACACAAACACACACAAACACACACACACCCCAAAACACACACACCCCAACACACACACACACACCCCAACACACACACACCCCAACACACACACACCCCAACACACACACACACACCCCAACACACACACACACACCCCAACACACACACACACCCCAACACACACACACGCACGCACACACTCACACACCAACACACACACACCCCAACACACACACACACAAACACACACAAACACACACACACCCCAACACACACACACCCCAACACACACACACCCCAACACACACACACACAAACACACACAAACACACACACCCCAACACACACACACCACAACACACACACACACACCCCAACACACACACCCCAACACACACACCCCAACACACACACCCCAACACACACACACCCCAACACACACACACCCCAACACACACACACACCCCAACACACACACCCCAACACACACACACACACCCCAACACACACACACACACCCCAACACACACACACACACACACCCCAACACACACACACCAACACACACACACCCCAACACACACACACCCCAACACACACACACAAACCCCAACACACACACCCCAACACACACACACACACACCCCAACACACACACACACCCCAACACACACACACGCACGAACACACACACCAACACACACACACACACCAACACACACACACCCCAACACACACACACAAACACACACAAACACACACACACCCCAACACACACACACCCCAACACACACACACTCACCCCAACACACACACACCCCAACACACACACACCAACACACACACACACCCCAACACACACACACCCCAACACACACACACCCCAACACACACACACCCCAACACACACACACACACACCCCAACACACACACACACCCCAACACACACACACGCACGCACACACTCACACACCAACACACACACACACGCACACACACCAACACACACACACCCCAACACACACACACAAACACACACAAACACACACACACCCCAACACACACACACCCCAACACACACCCCAACACACACACACACACACCCCAACACACACACACCCCAACACACACACACACACCCCAACACACACACACGCACGCACACACTCACACACCAACACACACACACGCACACACACCAACACACACACACCCCAACACACACACACACACACACACAAACACACACACACCCCAACACACACACACCCCAACACACACACACCCCAACACACACACACCCCAACACACACACACACCAACACACACACACACCCCAACACACACACACCCCAACACACACACACGCACGCACACACTCACACACCAACACACACACACACGCACACACACCAACACACACACACAAACACACACAAACACACACACACCCCAACACACACACACCCCAACACACACCCCAACACACACACACACACACCCCAACACACACACACCCCAACACACACACACACACCCCAACACACACACACCAACACACACACCCCAACACACACACACACCCCAACACACACACACACACCCCAACACACACACACACACACACCCCAACACACACACACGCACGCACACACTCACACACCAACACACACACACGCACACACACCAACACACACACAACCCAACACACACACACACACAAACACACACAAACACACACACACCCCAACACACACACACCCCAACACACACACACCCCAACACACACACACGCACGAACACACACACCAACACACACACACCCCAACACACACACACACAAACACACACACACACACACACACCCCAACACACACACACCCCAACACACACACACACACCCCAACACACACACACCCCAACACACACACACCAACACACACACACACCCCAACACACACACACCCCAACACACACACACCCCAACACACACACACGCACGAACACACACACCAACACACACACACCCCAACACACACACACCCCAACACACACAAACACACACACACCCCAACACACACACACCCCAACACACACACACACACCCCAACACACACACACCCCAACACACACACACCAACACACACACACACCCCAACACACACACACACACCCCAACACACACACACCCCAACACACACACACACACCCCAACACACACACACACCCCAACACACACACACGCACGCACACACTCACACACCAACACACACACACACGCACAGACACCAACACACACACACCCCAACACACACACACAAACACACACAAACACACACACACCCCAACACACACACACCCCAACACACACCCCAACACACACACACACACACCCCAACACACACACACCCCAACACACACACACACACCCCAACACACACACACCCCAACACACACACACCAACACACACACACACCCCAACACACACACACCCCAACACACACACACACACCCCAACACACACACACACCCCAACACACACACACGCACGCACACACTCACACACCAACACACACACACACGCACACACACCAACACACACACACCCCAACACACACACACAAACACACACAAACACACACACACCCCAACACACACACACAAACCCCAACACACACACACACACACCCCAACACACACACACACACCCCAACACACACACACGCACGAACACACACACCAACACACACACACCCCAACACACACACACACAAACACACACAAACACACACACACCCCAAAACACACACACCCCAACACACACACACACACCCCAACACACACACACCCCAACACACACACACCCCAACACACACACACACACCCCAACACACACACACACACCCCAACACACACACACACCCCAACACACACACACGCACGCACACACTCACACACCAACACACACACACCCCAACACACACACACACAAACACACACAAACACACACACACCCCAACACACACACACCCCAACACACACACACACAAACACACACAAACACACACACACCCCAACACACACACACCACAACACACACACACACACCCCAACACACACACCCCAACACACACACCCCAACACACACACACCCCAACACACACACACCCCAACACACACACACACCCCAACACACACACCCCAACACACACACACACACACCCCAACACACACACACCAACACACACACACACACCCCAACACACACACACACACACACCCCAACACACACACACCAACACACACACACCCCAACACACACACACCCCAACACACACACACAAACCCCAACACACACACCCCAACACACACACACACACACCCCAACACACACACACACCCCAACACACACACACGCACGAACACACACACCAACACACACACACACACCAACACACACACACCCCAACACACACACACAAACACACACAAACACACACACACCCCAACACACACACACCCCAACACACACACACTCACCCCAACACACACACACCCCAACACACACACACCAACACACACACACACCCCAACACACACACACCCCAACACACACACACCCCAACACACACACACCCCAACACACACACACACACACCCCAACACACACACACACCCCAACACACACACACGCACGCACACACTCACACACCAACACACACACACACGCACACACACCAACACACACACACCCCAACACACACACACAAACACACACAAACACACACACACCCCAACACACACACACCCCAACACACACCCCAACACACACACACACACACCCCAACACACACACACCCCAACACACACACACACACCCCAACACACACACACGCACGCACACACTCACACACCAACACACACACACGCACACACACCAACACACACCCCAACACACACACACACACACACACACAAACACACACACACCCCAACACACACACACCCCAACACACACACACCCCAACACACACACACGCACGAACACACACACCAACACACACACACCCCAACACACACACACAAACACACACAAACACACACACACCCCAACACACACACACCCCAACACACACACACACACCCCAACACACACACACCCCAACACACACACACCAACACACACACACACCCCAACACACACACACCCCAACACACACACACACACCCCAACACACACACACCCCAACACACACACACACACACCCCAACACACACACACACCCCAACACACACACACGCACGCACACACTCACACACCAACACACACACACACGCACACACACCAACACACACACACCCCAACACACACACACAAACACACACAAACACACACACACCCCAACACACACACACCCCAACACACACCCCAACACACACACACACACACCCCAACACACACACACCCCAACACACACACACACACCCCAACACACACACACCAACACACACACACCAACACACACACACACCCCAACACACACACACACACCCCAACACACACACACCAACACACACACCCCAACACACACACACACCCCAACACACACACACACACCCCAACACACACACACACACACACCCCAACACACACACACGCACGCACACACTCACACACCAACACACACACACGCACACACACCAACACACACACACCCCAACACACACACACACACAAACACACACAAACACACACACACCCCAACACACACACACCCCAACACACACACACCCCAACACACACACACGCACGAACACACACACCAACACACACACACCCCAACACACACACACACAAACACACACAAACACACACACACCCCAACACACACACACCCCAACACACACACACACACCCCAACACACACACACCCCAACACACACACACCAACACACACACACACCCCAACACACACACACCCCAACACACACACACCCCAACACACACACACGCACGAACACACACACCAACACACACACACCCCAACACACACACACCCCAACACACACAAACACACACACACCCCAACACACACACACCCCAACACACACACACACACCCCAACACACACACACCCCAACACACACACACCAACACACACACACACCCCAACACACACACACCCCAACACACACACACACACCCCAACACACACACACCCCAACACACACACACACACACCCCAACACACACACACACCCCAACACACACACACGCACGCACACACTCACACACCAACACACACACACACGCACACACACCAACACACACACACCCCAACACACACACACAAACACACACAAACACACACACACCCCAACACACACCCCAACACACACACACACACACCCCAACACACACACACCCCAACACACACACACACACCCCAACACACACACACCAACACACACACCCCAACACACACACACACACCCCAACACACACACACACACCCCAACACACACACACACACACCCCAACACACACACACACACACCCCAACACACACACACCAACACACACACACCCCAACACACACACACCCCAACACACACACACAAACCCCAACACACACACCCCAACACACACACACACACACCCCAACACACACACACACCCGAACACACACACACGCACGAACACACACACCAACACACACACACACACCAACACACACACACCCCAACACACACACACACAAACACACACAAACACACACACACCCCAACACACACACACCCCAACACACACACACTCACCCCAACACACACACACCCCAACACACACACACCAACACACACACACACCCCAACACACACACACCCCAACACACACACACCCCAACACACACACACCCCAACACACACACACACACACCCCAACACACACACACACCCCAACACACACACACGCACGCACACACTCACACACCAACACACACACACACGCACACACACCAACACACACACACCCCAACACACACACCCCAACACACACACACACACCCCAACACACACACACCCCAACACACACACACCAACACACACACACACCCCAACACACACACACCCCAACACACACACACCCCAACACACACACACCCCAACACACACACACACACACCCCAACACACACACACACCCCAACACACACACACGCACGCACACACTCACACACCAACACACACACACACGCACACACACCAACACACACACACCCCAACACACACACACAAACACACACAAACACACACACACCCCAACACACACACACCCCAACACACACCCCAACACACACACACACACCCCAACACACACACACCCCAACACACACACACACACCCCAAACACACACACACGCACGCACACACTCACACACCAACACACACACACGCACACACACCAACACACACACACCCCAACACACACACACACACACACACACAAACACACACACACCCCAACACACACACACCAACACACACACACACCCCAACACACACACACCCCAACACACACACACACCCCAACACACACACACCCCAACACACACACACACACACCCCAACACACACACACACCCCAACACACACACACGCACGCACACACTCACACACCAACACACACACACACGCACACACACCAACACACACACACCCCAACACACACACACACACACCCCAACACACACACACCCCAACACACACCCCAACACACACACACACACACCCCAACACACACACACCCCAACACACACACACACACCCCAACACACACACACCAACACACACACACCAACACACACACACACCCCAACACACACACACACACCCCAACACACACACACCAACACACACACCCCAACACACACACACACCCCAACACACACACACACACCCCAACACACACACACACACACACCCCAACACACACACACGCACGCACACACTCACACACCAACACACACACACGCACACACACCAACACACACACACCCCAACACACACACACACACAAACACACACAAACACACACACACCCCAACACACACACACCCCAACACACACACACCCCAACACACACACACGCACGAACACACACACCAACACACACACACCCCAACACACACACACACAAACACACACAAACACACAC
Source organism: Spermophilus citellus (assembly GCF_964194105.1). Lineage (NCBI taxonomy): Eukaryota > Metazoa > Chordata > Mammalia > Rodentia > Sciuridae > Spermophilus > Spermophilus citellus. Next base: position 71,597,689 of record NC_138199.1, read on the forward strand.
ACACCCCAACACACACACACACACCCCAACACACACACACCCCAACACACACACACCAACACACACACACACCCCAACACACACACACCCCAACACACACACACGCACGAACACACACACCAACACACACACACCCCAACACACACACAAACACACACAAACACACACACACCCCAACACACACACACCCCAACACACACACACACACCCCAACACACACACACCCCAACACACACACACCAACACACACACACACCCCAACACACACACACCCCAACACACACACACCCCAACACACACACACACACCCCAACACACACACACCCCAACACACACACACACACACCCCAACACACACACACACCCCAACACACACACACGCACGCACACACTCACACACCAACACACACACACGCACACACACCAACACACACACACCCCAACACACACACACACACAAACACACACAAACACACACACACCCCAACACACACACACCCCAACACACACACACCTCAACACACACACACACACACCCCAACACACACACACACCCCAACACACACACACACCCCAACACACACACACGCACACACCAACACACACCCCAACACACACACACCCCAACACACACACACACACACACCCCAACACACACACACACCCCAACACACACACACGCACGCACACACTCACACACCAACACACACACGCACACACACCAACACACACACACCCCAACACACACACACCCCAACACACACACACACACAAAAGCACACAAACACAAACACACCAAAACACACACACACCCCAACACACACACACACACCCCAACACACACTCACCACAAAACACACACACCCCAACACACACGCACCCCAACACACACACACACCCCAATACACACACACGCACACACCAACACACACCCCAACACACACACACCCCAACACACACACACACCCCAACACACACACACACACACCCCAACACACACACACACCCCAACACACACACACGCACGCACACACTCACACACCAACACACACACACGCACACACACCAACACACACACCCCAACACACACACAAACACACACAAACACACACACACCCCAACACACACACACCCCAACACACACACACACACCCCAACACACACTCACCCCAACACACACGCACCCCAACACACACGCACCCCAACACACACACACACACACCCCAACACACACACACCCCAACACACACACACACCCCAACACACACACACACCCCAACACACACACACACACACCCCAACACACACACACGCACACACCAACACACACACACCCCAACACACACACACCCCAACACACACACAGCCCAACATACACACACACACACCAACACACACACACCCCAACACACACACACCCCAACACACACACCCCAACACACACACACACACACCAACACACACACACCCCAACACACACACATGCACGCAAACACACACACCAACACACACACACGCACACACACCAACACACACACATGCACACACCCCAACACACACACACACACCCCAACACACACACACACACCCCAACACACACACACACACACACCCCAACACACACACACCCCAACACACACACACACACACCCCAACACACACACACACACCCCAACACACACACACACACACCCCAACACACACACACACCCCAACACACAAACACGCACGCACACACTCACACACCAACACACACACACGCACACACACCAACACACACACACCCCAACACACACACACACAAACACAATCACACACCAACACACACACACGCACACACACCAACACACACACACCCCAACACACACACACACAAACACAATCACACACCAACACACACACACGCACACACACCAACACACGCACACACACCAACACACACACACCCCAACACACACACACACAAACACACACAAACACACACACACCCCAACACACACACACACACCCCAACACACACACCCCAACACACACACACACACACACCCCAACACACACACCCCAACACACACACACACCCCAACACACACACACCCCAACACACACACACACACCCCAACACACACACACACACACCCCAACACACACACACAACCCAACACACACACACGCACGAACACACACACCAACACACACACACACACCAACACACACACACCCCAACACACACACACACACAAACACACACAAACACACACACACCCCAACACACACACACCCCAACACACACACACACCCCAACACACACACACCCCAACACACACACACCCCAACACACACACACACCCCAACACACACACACCCCAACACACACACACACCCCAACACACACACACGCACGCACACACTCACACACCAACACACACACACACGCACACACACCAACACACACAAACACACACAAACACACACACACCCCAACACACACACACACACACCCCAACACACACACACCCCAACACACACACACCCCAACACACACACACACCCCAACACACACACACACCCCAACACACACACACCAACACACACACACCAACACACACACACACACCCCAACACACACACACCCCAACACACAAACACCCCCCAACACACACACACACCCCAACGCACACACACACCCCAACACACACACACCCCAACACACACACACGCACGCACACACTCACACACCAACACACACACACGCACACACACCCCAACAAACACACACACCCCAACACACACACACACCCCAACACACACACACGCACGCACACACTCACACACCAACACACACACACGCACACACACCAACACACACACACCCCAACACACACACACCCCAACACACACACACGCACGCACACACTCACACACCAACACACACACACACGCACACACACCAACACACACAAACACACACAAACACACACACACCCCAACACACACACACACACACAAACACACACACACCCCAACACACACACACCCCAACACACACACACCAACACACACACAGCCAAACACACACACACCCCAACACACACACACACACACCCCAACACACACACACCCCAACACACACACACCCCAACACACACACACCCCCCAACACACACACACCCCCCAACACACACACACCAACACACACACACCAACACACACACACACCCCCAACACACACACACCCCAACACACACACACGCACGCACACACTCACACACCAACACACACACACGCACACACACCCCAACACACACACACACTCCAACACACACACACCCCAACACACACACACGCACGCACACACTCACACCCAACACACACACACGCACACACACCAACACACACACACCCCAACACACACACACACAAACACAATCACACACAACACACACACACGCACACACACCAACACACGCACACACACCAACACACACACACCCCAACACACACACACACAAACACACACAAAACACACACACCCCAACACACACACACCACAACACACACACACACACCAACACACACACCCCAACACACACACACACACACACCCCAACACACACACCCCAAGACACACACACACACCCCAACACACACACACACACCCCAACACACACACACCAACACACACACACACACACCCCAACACACACACACCCCAACACACAAACACCCCCCAACACACACACACACCCCAACACACACACACACCCCAACACACACACACCCCAACACACACACACGCACGCACACACTCACACACCAACACACACACACGCACACACACCCCAACACACACACCCCAACACACACACACACCCCAACACACACACGCACGCACACACTCACACACCAACACACACACACGCACACACACCAACACACACACACCCCAACACACACACACACACAAACACAATCACACACCAACACACACACGCACACACACCAACACACGCACACACACCAACACACACACACCCCAACACACACACACACAAACACACACAAACACACACACACCCCAACACACACACACCACAACACACACACACACACCCCAACACACACACCCCAACACACACACCCCAACACACACACACCCCAACACACACACACCCCAACACACACACACACCCCAACACACACACGCCAACACACACACACACACACCCCAACACACACACACCAACACACACACACACACCCCAACACACACACACACACACACCCCAACACACACACACCAACACACACACACCCCAACACACACACACCCCAACACACACACACAAACCCCAACACACACACCCCAACACACACACACACACACCCCAACACACACACACACCCCAACACACACACACGCACGAACACACACACCAACACACACACACACACCAACACACACACACCCCAACACACACACACACAAACACACACAAACACACACACACCCCAACACACACACACCCCAACACACACACACTCACCCCAACACACACACACCCCAACACACACACACCAACACACACACACACCCCAACACACACACACCCCAACACACACACACCCCAACACACACACACCCCAACACACACACACACACACCCAACACACACACACCCCAACACACACACACGCACGCACACACTCACACACCAACACACACACACACGCACACACACCAACACACACACACCCCAACACACACACACCCCAACACACACACACTCACCCCAACACACACACACCCCAACACACACACACCAACACACACACACACCCCAACACACACACACCCCAACACACACACACCCCAACACACACACACCCCAACACACACACACACACACCCCAACACACACACACACCCCAACACACACACACGCACGCACACACTCACACACCAACACACACACACACGCACACACACCAACACACACACACCCCAACACACACACACAAACACACACAAACACACACACACCCCAACACACACACACCCCAACACACACCCCAACACACACACACACACACCCCAACACACACACACACACACCCCAACACACACACACCCCAACACACACACACACACCCCAACACACACACACGCACGCACACACTCACACACCAACACACACACACGCACACACACCAACACACACACACCCCAACACACACACACACACACACACAAACACACACACACCCCAACACACACACACCCCAACACACACACACCCCAACACACACACACGCACGAACACACACACCAACACACACACACCCCAACACACACACACAAACACACACAAACACACACACACCCCAACACACACACACCCCAACACACACACACACACCCCAACACACACACCCCAACACACACACACCAACACACACACACACCCCAACACACACACACCACAACACACACACACACACCCCAACACACACACACCCCAACACACACACACACACACCCCAACACACACACACACCCCAACACACACACACACAGCCACACACACACACACCAACACACACACACACGCACACACACCAACACACACACACCCCAACACACACACACAACACCACACAAACACACACACACCCCAACACACACACACCCCAACACACACCCCAACACACACACACACACACCCCAACACACACACACCCCAACACACACACACACACCCACACACACACACCAACACACACACACCAACACACACACACCAACACACACACACACCCCAACACACACACACCCCAACACACAAACACCCCCAACACACACACACACCCCAACACACATACACACCCCAACACACACACACCCCAACACACACACACGCACGCACACACTCACACACCAACACACACACATGCACACACACCCCAACACACACACACACCCCAACACACACACACCCCAACACACACACACGCACGCACACACTCACACACCAACACACACACACGCACACACACCAACACACACACACCCCAACACACACACACACACAAACACAATCACACACCAACACACACACACGCACACACACCAACACACGCACACACACCAACACACGCACACACACCAACACACACACACCCCAACACACACACACAAACACACACAAAAACACACACACCCCAACACACACACACCACAACACACACACACCCCAACACACACACCCCAACACACACACACACACACACCCCAACACACACACCCCAACACACACACACACACCCCAACACACACACACCCCAACACACACACACAAACCCCAACACACACACACACACACCCCAACACACACACACACACCCCAACACACACACACGCACGAACACACACACCAACACACACACACACACAACACACACACACCCCAACACACACACACACAAACACACACAAACACACACACACCCCAAAACACACACACCCCAACACACACACACACCCCAACACACACACACCCCAACACACACACACCCCAACACACACACACACCCCAACACACACACACACACCCCAACACACACACACACCCCAACACACACACACGCACGCACACACTCACACACCAACACACACACACCCCAACACACACACATGCACGCACACACACACACCAACACACACACACGCACACACACCAACACACACACATGCACACACCCCAACACACACACACACACCCCAACACACACACACCCCAACACACACACACACACCCCAACACACACACACCAACACACACACCCCAACACACACACACACCCCAACACACACACACACACCCCAACACACACACACACACACACCCCAACACACACACACGCACGCACACACTCACACACCAACACACACACGCACACACACCAACACACACACACCCCAACACGCACACACACACAAACACACACAAACACACACACACCCAACACACACACACCCCAACACACACACACCCCAACACACACACACCCCAACACACACACACACCCCAACACACACACACACACACCCCAAC